>NC_041386.1:280163462-280268498 GCF_002162155.2 Triticum dicoccoides | reverse complement strand
TAAGGTGACGCAGCACCTAAAATAGCCTCGGGACGAAATTTATGAAGTGGCATCTTGTATATTTCGTCCAAGGCTTCATGCACCCATTATGGTGGCTTCAAAGTCCTGAAATCATCACTTGTAACTCCGTTCTTGTTCCCCTTGCGCATGCCATCATCTCCATGCTTGTTCTTGCTCCAATGTTCATCCTTCTCCAAGCTAGGCCCTTCATTTGTAAGCAAAACAAATGTATCCAATTTAGGCAGCATCATATTCTCATGAACATTAGAATCATTACCAAGAAATGAAAGTACCTGGTAATTTAGTTGGCGTGCACGAGCTCTAGTAATTGGTCCAGTATGTATAGCAGCAGGGGCTGTGGGTGTAACAATTGTATTGATGTCCTCATCATCCTCCCCTTCTTGAAATGAAGTCGTCCTCGACGGAAGTTCATTTTCCTCACCCAAATAAGGCTTCAAATCTGCAATGTTAAAAGTGGGACTAACCCCAAAATCTGCAGGCAGCTCAAGTTTATATGCATTATCATTTATATTCTCTAACACCTTAAAGGGATCATCAGCACGTGGCATTAACTTTGATTTGCACAAATCAGGAAATCTATCCTTACGCAAATGTAACCAAACAAGATCTCCAGGTGCAAACACAACATGTTTTCTACCCTTATCTCCAGCAAGTTTATATTTAGCATTCATACGCTCAATGTTTTCCTTAGTTAACTCATGCATTTTTAAAATCAATTCAGCATGTTGTTTAGCATCAAAATTAACCTTCTCCGGTGATGGAAGAGGCAACAAATCAATAGGTGCACGAGGTAGGAAACCATACACAACTTCAAAAGGGCACATCTTAGTAGTAGAATGCAATGAACGATTATAAGCAAATTCAATATGAGGCAAGCATTCCTCCCACATTTTCTTATTATTCTTCAAAACAGCCCTAAGCATAGTAGACAACGTTCTATTGACTACTTCAGTTTGTCCATCAGTTTAGGGGTGACAAGTAGTACTAAAAAGCAGTTTAGTCCCCAACTTAGCCCATAAACATCTCCAAAAGTGGCTAAGAAATTTAGTATCACGATCTGAAAAAATAGTATTTGGCACACCATGCAAGCGAATAATTTCACGAAAGAACAAATCAACAACATTAACAGCATCATCGCTTTTATGACATGGTATAAAGTGTGCCATTTTCGAGAATCTATCCACGACAACAAATATGCTATCCTTCCCCTTCTTTGTCCGAGGTAAACCTAAAACAAAGTCCATAGATATATCCTCCCAAGGAACACTAGGTACAGGCAAAGGCATATATAAACCATGAGGATTGAGTCGTGACTTAGCTTTTTGACATGTAGTGCAGCGAGCAATAAAATGCTCAACATCCCGTCTCATCTTTGGCCAAAAGAAATGTGTAGCAAGTACGTCCTCCGTCTTCTTCACGCCAAAGTGTCCCATTAAACCTCCTCCATGCGCCTCCTGCAACAACAAAAGACGAACGGAGCTAGCTGGAATGCATAGCTTGTTAGCACGAAACACAAATCCATCGTTAATGACGAACTTGTTCCACATTCTTCCTTCTTTACAATTCTGCATTACATCTTTAAAATCAGCATCATGCACATATTGATCTTTGATTGTCTCCAAACCAAATATTTTGAAGTCAAGTTGTGAAAGCATAGTATAGCGGCGAGACAATGCATCAGCAATAACATTTTCTTTTCCCTTCTTGTGTTTAATGACATAAGGAAAAGTCTCAATGAATTCAACCCATTTAGCATGTCTACGATTCAGTTTAGCTTCACTTTTAATACGTTTCAAAGATTCATGATCAGAATGTATAACAAATTCTTTGGGCCATAAATAATGTTGCCATGTTTCTAAAGTCCGAACAAGAGCATATAATTCTTTATCATAAGTAGAATAATTCAGACTAGGCCCACTCAATTTTTCAGAAAAGTATGCAACGGGTTTGCCATCTTGTAATAACACACCGCCTAATCCAATTCCACTAGCATCACATTCAAGCTCAAAAGTCTTACTAAAATTAGGAAGTTGGAGTAAAGGAGCATGTGTCAACTTATCTTTCAATACCGAGAAGGCTTCTTCCTGTGCGGTACCCCAAAGACAAGGCACATCTTTCTTTGTAAGCTCATTGAGAGGTGCAGCAATGGTGCTGAAATCTCTCACAAAACGCCTATAGAATCCAGCGAGGCCAAGAAAACTCCTCACTTGTGTGACCGTTTTGGGCTGCGGCCAACTCTCAATAGCTTCAATCCTGGCTTTATCAACTTCAATTCCCTGTGGAGTAACAACATAGCCAAGAAAAGATACTTGGTCGGTGCAAAAGGTGCACTTCCCTAGGTTACCAAACAAACGTGCATCACGTAGAGCAATAAAAACAGCACGTAAATGTTCCAAATGTTCTTCCAAAGATCTGCTATAAATCAATATGTCATCAAAGTAAACTACCACAAATCGTCCAATGAAAGCACGTAAAACTTCGTTCATTAATCTCATGAAAGTACTAGGTGCATTAGTTGACCCAAAAGGCATGACTAACCACTCATATAATCCAAACTTAGTTTTAAATGCTGTTTTCCATTCATCTCCCAATTTCATACGAATTTGATGGTATCCACTACGCAAATCAACTTTGGAGAATATTGTAGAGCCACTCAATTCATCAAGCATATCATCGAGCCTAGGAATAGGATGACGATAACGAATAGTAATATTATTAATGCCTCTACAATCAACACACATACGTGATGTACCATCCTTTTTCGGCACTAGAATAATAGGAACAACACAAGGACTAAGGGATTCGCATATATAACCTTTGTCGAGAAGCTCTTGTACTTGACGCATAATCTCCTTCGTCTCCTCTGGATTGGTACGGTATGGTGCACGGTTTGGCAGTGAAGCGCCGGGAATTAAGTCAATCTGATGCTCAATCCCTCGAATAGGCGGTAATCCCGGTGGCACGTCTTGTGGAAAGACGTCAGCGAACTCCTGCAAAATGTTAGTGACAGCAGGAGGCAAAGAGGAAGGCACGTCCTCGAATGAAAATAATGCCTCTTTGCACACAAAAGCATAGCAAACAGATTTGCTGAAATCTAGCTCATCAATATCAGATTTGGTGGCAAATAAACATGCACTTTTCAATTTAATTTCAGAAGCAACACTAGATGGTTTATTATTAGGCTTCATTTGTTGTTCAAATTCTTTTGCCACAATCTGATTTTCACTCTTATTCTTCTCCTGTTTTGCTTTATTAGCTCTATTAATATCATCTTTCAAAATGGAATCAGGAGTCATTGGAAGCAAAGTAATATTTTTATCCTTATGAACAAGAGTATAGTGATTGTTTCTACCATGGTGTACAGAGTTTTTATCAAATTGCCATGGTCTACCAAGTAATAAGGAACATGCTTGCATAGGTACCACATCACAATCAACATAATCAGCATATGTAGAGATACTAAAATGCACACGAACAGTACGTGTTACCTTAACCTTGCCGCTGTTGTTGAACCATTGGATGTAGTAACGATGTGGATGTGGTCTTGTGGTGAGAGAAAGCTTCTCCGCCATCTCCATGCTAGCCAAGTTGTTGCAGCTCCCTCCGTCTATTATGACGCGCACAGAACGTTCCTTCACAACTCCCTTGGTATGGAACAAATTGTGCCTCTGATTTTGCTCAGCTTGTGTGACCTGCACACTCAAAACACGTTGAGCAACTAAACATTCATACCTGTCAGCGTCTTCAGGAGCCATGTATTGCGTCTCATGATCAGAATCATCTCCACCATGTTCTTCACGTGTAATAAGAGCCAAAGTCTCCTCATCATAGTCACTAGCGGACTCATATCCACCATCCGCGGTAGCAATCATCACACGTGGAGATTTGCATTCTCTCGCATAATGATCTCCTCCCTTACAACGACGACAAATAATATCACTTGTGTGCCCTGTTGATGCCATGGAAGAACAAGAACTCTGTGCAGGCCCAGCAGGTGCGCTCTTGGCAGATAATGGTGGTTGTGCCTATTTTCTTGTATCACGACTGGAGGAGGCACCTGATTGAGGTGCTGGTGCAGTTGAAGTAGAAGATGCACGCGGTGTCCATGATGAAGGTCGGCCTGCAGAAAAGTTAGATCGCGCCAATGCTTGTCGATCCTGCACTTCACGTTCAGCTTTACAAGCAAGATGGAATAAACGAGTGATATTAGTATACTCCTTATAGTCTAGAATGGTCTGAATCTCTCTATTTAATCCACCCAGAAAACGTGCAAGCATTGCTTCATTCTCCTCAACAATACCACATCTAATCATGCCAGTTTGTAATTCCTGATAATATTCTTCTACAGAATTTTTCCCTTGTCTTAAACGCTGCAATTTTTGAAGCAATTCACGTTGATAATTTGGTGGAACCCAACGCGTACGCATAGCAGTTTTCAAAACAGCCCAAGTAGTTGGAATAGGATATAATCTACAATGTTCAGACCACCATACACATGCAAAACTAGTGAAAGCACAAACAGCAGCAGCAACCATTCTCTCCTCGGGATATTGTAAACATGTAAAACGTTGTTCAGTTTCTAACTCCCAAGTAAGATATATATCAGGAACATATCTACCCTCAGATGGTGGAATATTCAATTTCAGTTTAGGAATATGCACATCATCTCATACCTGAGGTGGTGGTGCAGGCCTACCATTATGAATATATACCCGAGGTCGACCTGCTGGTGGTGGTGCTGGTGGGTGCACGTAGTTCTGATTTTGATCAACCTCATCCTCATAATCGCCCGCATACTCATCATCCTCCTGGGTACCAGCAGCAGCAGTAGCAGGAGCCAAAGAAGCATCAATAACAGGAACAGCAGCACCAGAAGTTTGGCCATCCTCAATAGGAACACGCTTCGCTCGTCCATACTGATTCGGAAGGATGCGTTGTTGTTGGTGTTGCAGAGGTGCGATAGGTGCAGCCAGCAGTGGTGGTGGTAAACGCGCGAGCAATTCATTAAACTTGCTATCAAGCTTTGTTTCGAACGTCTTCTCCATGCCATCTATCTTCTCCATGGCCTCGTCAAATCTGTTTAGCCCATCTTGCACCTGTCCACTCATCATTTGCTGAAATTTATCATGTAGCTGTTTGTTCGTCAGGTTCTCCCAATCAGTCTCATCGGCTTGTGATCCTACCATGGTTAGCAGCAAATAGAAACACACAAGAATATGATCCTACAGACTACTAAGAAGTGGTGGTGGTGTATCACAAACCCGTCAAGCAAAACTCAAATTCTTACCAGTTCTTACCCAGCAGCAGGCGGTGATCGACAACCGTTGTAGTCAAAACTCTCAAAGCTTGGATAGAGCGATTACCAGGGAGAGTCAAACGCACGACGTAGATGTATGTGGAGCTGGGAAGGATTATAATATGGTAGCAAAAAGGGTCAGCAATAATCAGTTCAGAGATGCAAAGTTGAATAAACGCTCAGCGACGGTACTGTGCTAGTCCTAGGCTAGACCGTGCTAGAGACGCGAGCCTAGAACACTAACAAAATCACGGCGCTGCACGTAAACAAGGAAAAAGCACACTCTGCAATATTTTTTTCGCTCTTTTTTTTTCGCTCTTTTTTTTGTGCTGCTTTTTTTTTGCGAAAAATCACTACAATGGCGAGTGTCTCAAAACTCTTCCTAGGTCAAACTGACAGGATGGGCACGAAATTTTTTCGACCAAATTTTTTTTTTCGTTTTTTCGACTGCCCGGACCCAAAAACTAGAAACGGGTCAAAAAAACTTCCTATAATGGCACCTGTCTCAAAACACTCAGAAACACCTAAAAATAGGATAGCCAGAATTTTTTTCGAAAAATGCGTTTTCAAAAAATTTTGGGCCTAAACGGAGGGTGGTTTCCGGACTCCGGCAAGGAAACACGAATCGGAATCTAGATGGATCTCAAAAACACACCTAATATGCAAGGAACTCGGATTGGTGGTGGATATATGGTGGTGGTATATGGCAGCGGTGGTAGTATATGGATATGGATCGGTGGTGGTATATGGATACAGATTGGTGGTGGTATATGGATACGGATTCGGAGCGGTGGTGGTAGGTGACAGGGGCGATGATGATGGTGCGGTGGCGGCGTGACAACTTATGACCAGAACTCGAAACTCTAAAAGACTAACGCTAAGACCAGCAACTAGACACGATGATGCAACCGCAAATTCAACAAAGCAAAACCCTAAAAAGATTATTCAAAGGCTCAGATTGGTTCGGATATGATGAACTAACCCTAATTTTTTTTGGCTTTTTCGTGGACTGTAGGTATGAAGAACAGACTCGATCTAAACTATGAAAAACTGTAAAATCTCACCGAGCAACCTGGAAATCTGATACCACTTGATAGAGGCAAAGGTGTCCCGTCTTTCGATGAGATGGTGGATATCGCTTTGGTGGCAGTCGACTTTGACGATCCGACTACGAATGTGCGAGGACGTCGCGCCTTAGCAATCGCTAAACCAACTCCGAGAGGTTATTGACCACGCCGGAGCACGATCAACCTGACCACGAGGGTCTGTTTCCTGCGAGCAAACGAAGAACAAGCAAGAAACTGAGATTGCAATCTGGATATTGCGAATATAAGATGAAAGCTTTATTGATCAAGGTGGGGTTCTGTGACGCCTTTGTCTGGTTGTTGAACACAAACGAAGTACGCGAAGTTGCAGCTATGGCGAACTTTTAATCTAAACAAAACCCGAAGTCTAAACGATGCCCTAAGGGCTGTATATATGGAGGAAGAGGGGGGAATTTCGTGGCCCTTGGTGGAGGGGTCCGAAATCAACCCTATCTCTTGTTTCCCCACACATACGTTGATAGAGGCAAAGGTGTCCCGTCTTTCGATTTGATGGTGGATTTCGCTTTGGTGGAAGTCGACTTTGACGATCCGACTACGAACGTGTGAGGACGTCGCGCCTTAGCAATCGCTAAACCAACTCCGAGAGGTTATTGACCACGCCGGAGCACGATCAACCTGACCACGAGGGTCTGTTTCCTGCGAGCAAACGAAGAACAAGCAAGAAAACTAAGATTGCAATCTGGATATTGCGAATATAAGATGAAAGCTTTACTGATCAAGGTGGGGTTCTGTGACGCCTTTGTCTGGTCGTTGAACACAAACGAAGTACGCGAAGTTGCAGCTATGGCGAACTTTTAATATAAACAAAACCCAAAGTCTAAACGATGCCCTAAGGGCTGTATATATGGAGGAAGAGGGGGGGAATTTCGTGGCCCTTGGTGGAGGGGTCCGAAATCAACCCTATCTCTTGTTTCCCCACACATACGGACTCTAAAATTAGCCTATACTTATGTATTTCGAAATTACATGGGCCTGGCCCAATAATAAGGTGACGCAGCACCTAAAATAGCCTCGGGACGAAATTTAGGAAGTGGCATCTTGTATATTTCGTCCAAGGCTTCATGCACCCATTATGGTGGCTTCAAAGTCCTGAAATCATCACTTGTAACTCCGTTCTTGTTCCCCTTGCGCATGCCATCATCTCCATGCTTGTTCTTGCTCCAATGTTCATCCTTCTCCAAGCTAGACCCTTCATTTGTAAGCAAAACAAATGTATCCAATTTAGGCAGCATCATATTCTCATGAACATTAGAATCATTACCAAGAAACGAAAGTACCTGGTAATTTAGTTGGCGTGCACGAGCTCTAGTAATTGGTCCAGTATGTATAGCAGCAGGGGCTGTGGGTGTAACAATTGTATTGATGTCCTCATCATCCTCCCCTTCTTGAAATGAAGTCGTCCTCGACGGAAGTTCATCTACCTCACCCAAATAAGGCTTCAAATCTGCAATGTTAAAAGTGGGACTAACCCCAAAATCTGCAGGCAGCTCAAGTTTATATGCATTATCATTTATTTTCTCTAACACCTTAAAGGGACCATCAGCACGTGGCATTAACTTTGATTTGCGCAAATCAGGAAATCTATCCTTACGCAAATGTAACCAAACAAGATCTCCAGGTGCAAACACAACATGTTTTCTACCCTTATCTCCAGCAAGTTTATATTTGGTTCCCTTATGTCATTAAACACAAGAAGGGAAAAGAAAATGTTATTGCTGATGCATTGTCTCGTCGCTATACTATGCTTTCACAACTTGACTTCAAAATATTTGGTTTGGAGACCATCAAAGATCAATATGTGCATGATGCTGATTTTAAAGATGTAATGCAGAATTGTAAAGAAGGAAGAATGTGGAACAAGTTTGTCGTTAACGATGGATTTGTGTTTCGTGCTAACAAGCTATGCATTCCAGCTAGCTCCGTTCGTCTTTTGTTGTTGCAGGAGGCGCATGGAGGAGGATTAATGGGACACTTTGGCGTGAAGAAGACGGAGGACGTACTTGCTACACATTTCTTTTGGCCAAAGATGAGACGGGATGTTGAGCGTTTTATTGCTCGATGCACTACATGTCAAAAAGCTAAGTCACGACTCAATCCTCATGGTTTATATATTCCTTTGCCTGTACCTAGTGTTCCGTGGGAGGATATATCTATGGACTTTGTTTTAGGTTTACCTCGAACAAAGAAGGGGAGGGATAGCATATTTGTTGTCGTGGATAGATTCTCGAAAATGGCACACTTTATACCATGTCATAAAAGCGATGATGCTGTTAATGTTGCTGATTTGTTCTTTCGTGAAATTATTCGCTTGCATGGTGTGCCAAATACTATTGTTTCAGATCGTGATACTAAATTTCTTAGCCACTTTTGGAGATGTTTATGGGCTAAGTTGGGGACTAAACTGCTTTTTAGTACTACTTGTCACCCCCAAACTGATGGACAAACTGAAGTAGTCAATAGAACGTTGTCTACTATGCTTAGGGCTGTTTTGAAGAATAATAAGAAAATGTGGGAGGAATGCTTGCCTCATACTGAATTTGCTTATAATCGTTCATTGCATTCTACTACTAAGATGTGCCCTTTTGAAGTTGTGTATGGTTTCCTACCTCGTGCACCTATTGATTTGTTGCCTCTTCCATCTTCGGAGAAGGTTAATTTTGATGCTAAACAATGTGCTGAATTGATTTTAAAAATGCATGAGTTAACTAAGGAAAACATTGAGCGTATGAATGCCAAATATAAACTTGCTGGAGATAAGGGTAGAAAACATGTTGTGTTTGCACCTGGAGATCTTGTTTGGTTACATTTGCGTAAGGATAGATTTCCTGATTTGCGCAAATCAAAGCTCATGCCACGGGCTGATGGTCCTTTTAAGGTGTTAGAGAAAATAAATGATAATGCATATAAACTTGAGCTGCCTGCAGATTTTGGGGTTAGTCCCACTTTTAACATTGCAGATTTGAAGCCTTATTTGGGTGAGGAAGATGAGTTTCCGTCGAGGACGACTTCATTTCAAGAAGGGGAGGATGATGAGGACATCAATACCATTGTTACACCCACAGGCCCTGCTGCTATACATACTGGACCAATTACTAGAGCTCGCGCACGCCAACTAAATTACCAGGTACTTTCGTTTCTTGGTAATGATTCTAATGTTCATGAGAATATGATGCTGCCTAAATTGGATGCATTTGTTTTGCTTACAAATGAAGGGCCTAGCTTGGAGAAGGATGAACATTGGAGCAAGAACAAGCATGGAGATGATGGCATGCGCAAGGGGAACAAGAACGGAGTTACAAGTGATGATTTCAGGACTTTGAAGCCACCATAATGGGTGCATGAAGCCTTGGACGAAATATACAAGATGCCACTTCATAAATTTCGTCCCGAGGCTATTTTAGGTGCTGCGTCACCTTATTATTGGGCCAGGCCCATGTAATTTCGAAATACATAAGTATAGGCTATTTTTAGAGTCCGTATGTGTGGGGAAACAAGAGATAGGGTTGATTTCGGACCCCTCCCCCAAGGGCCACGAAATTCCCCCCTCTTCCTCCATATATACAGCCCTTAGGGCATCGTTTAGACTTTGGGTTTTGTTTAGATTAAAAGTTCGCCATAGCTGCAACTTCACGTACTTCGTTTGTGTTCAACGACCAGACAAAGACGTCACAGAACCCCACCTTGATCAATAAAGCTTTCATCTTATATTCGCAATATCCAGATTGCAATCTCAGTTTCTTGCTTGTTCTTCGTTTGCTCGCAGGAAACAGACCCTCGTGGTCAGGTTGATCGTGCTCCGGCGTGGTCAATAACCTCTCGGAGTTGGTTTAGCGATTGCTAAGGCGCGACGTCCTAGCACGTTCGTAGTCGGATCGTCAAAGTCGACTTCCACCAAAGCGAAATCCATCATCTCATCGAAAGACGGGACACCTCCGCCTCTATCAATTTGGAACATTTACGTGCTGTTTTTATTGCTCTACGTGATGCACGTTTGTTTGGTAACCTTGGGAAGTGCACCTTTTGCACCGACCGAGTATCTTTTCTTGGCTATGTTGTTACTCCACAGGGAATTGAAGTTGACAAAGCCAAGATTGAAGCTATTGAGAGTTGGCCGCAGCCCAAAACGGTCACACAAGTGAGGAGTTTTCTTGGCCTCGCTGGATTCTATAGGCGTTTTGTGAGAGATTTCAGCACCATTGCTGCACCTCTCAACGAGCTTACAAAGAAGGATGTGCCTTTTGTTTGGGGTACCGCACAGGAAGAAGCCTTCACGGTATTGAAAGATAAGTTGACACATGCTCCTTTACTTCAACTTCCTGATTTTAATAAGACTTTTGAGCTTGAATGTGATGCTAGTGGAATTGGATTAGGAGGTGTGTTATTACAAGATGGCAAACCTGTTGCATAATTTTCTGAAAAATTGAGTGGGCCTAGTCTGAATTATTCTACTTATGATAAAGAATTATATGCTCTTGTTCGGACTTTAGAAACATGGCAACATTATTTATGGCCCAAAGAATTTGTTATACATTCTGATCATGAATCTTTGAAACATATTAAAAGTCAAGCTAAACTGAATCGTAGACATGCTAAATGGGTTGAATTCATTGAGACTTTCCCTTATGTCATTAAACACAAGAAGGGAAAAGAAAATGTTATTGCTGATGCATTGTCTCGTCGCTATACTATGCTTTCACAACTTGACTTCAAAATATTTGGTTTGGAGACCATCAAAGATCAATATGTGCATGATGCTGATTTTAAAGATGTAATGCAGAATTGTAAAGAAGGAAGAATGTGGAACAAGTTTGTCGTTAACGATGGATTTGTGTTTCGTGCTAACAAGCTATGCATTCCAGCTAGCTCCGTTCGTCTTTTGTTGTTGCAGGAGGCGCATTGATAGAGGCAAAGGTGTCCCGTCTTTCGATGAGATGGTGGATTTCGCTTTGGTGGCAGTCGACTTTGACGATCCGACTACGAACGTGCGAGGACGTCGCGCCTTAGCAATCGCTAAACCAACTCCGAGAGGTTATTGACCATGCCGGAGCACGATCAACCTGACCACGAGGGTCTGTTTCCTGCGAGCAAACGAAGAACAAGCAAGAAACTGAGATTGTAATCTGGATATTGCGAATATAAGATGAAAGCTTTATTGATCAAGGTGGGGTTCTGTGACGCCTTTGTCTGGTCGTTGAACACAAAAGAAGTACGCGAAGTTGCAGCTATGGCGAACTTTTAATCTAAACAAAACCCAAAGTCTAAACGATGCCCTAAGGGCTGTATATATGGAGGAAGAGGGGGGAATTTCGTGGCCCTTGGTGGAGGGGTCCGAAATCAACCCTATCTCTTGTTTCCCCACACATACGGACTCTAAAAATAGCCTATACTGATGTATTTCGAAATTACATGGGCCTGGCCCAATAATAAGGTGACGCAGCACCTAAAATAGCCTCGGGACGAAATTTATGAAGTGGCATCTTGTATATTTCGTCCAAGGCTTCATGCACCCATTATGGTGGCTTCAAAGTCCTGAAATCATCACTTGTAACTCCGTTCTTGTTCCCCTTGCGCATGCCATCATCTCCATGCTTGTTCTTGCTCCAATGTTCATCCTTCTCCAAGCTAGGCCCTTCATTTGTAAGCAAAACAAATGTATCCAATTTAGGCAGCATCATATTCTCATGAACATTAAAATCATTACCAAGAAATGAAAGTACCTGGTAATTTAGTTGGCGTGCACGAGCTCTAGTAATTGGTCCAGTATGTATAGCAGCAGGGGCTGTGGGTGTAACAATTGTATTGATGTCCTCATCAAATATCAGATTTGGTGGCAAATAAACATGCACATTTCAATTTAATTTCAGAAGCAACACTAGATGGTTTATTATTAGGCTTCATTTGTTGCTCAAATTCTTTTGCCACAATCTGATTTTCACTCTTATTCTTCTCCTGTTTTGCTTTATTAGCTCTATTAATATCATCTTTCAAAATGGAATCAGGAGTCATAGGAAGCAAAGTAATATTTTTATCCTTATGAACAAGAGTATAGTGATTGTTTCTACCATGGTGTACAGAATTTTTATCAAATTGCCATGGTCTACCAAGTAATAAGGAACATGCTTGCATAGGTACCACATCACAATCAACATAATCAGCATATGTAGAGATACTAAAATGCACACGAACAGTACGTGTTACCTTAACCTTGCCGCTTTTGTTGAACCATTGGATGTAGTAAGGATGTGGATGTGGTCTTGTGGTGAGAGAAAGCTTCTCCACCATCTCCATGCTAGCCAAGTTGTTGCAGCTCCCTCCGTCTATGATGACGCGCACAGAACGTTCCTTCACAACTCCCTTGGTATGGAACAAATTGTGCCTCTGATTTTGCTCAGCTTGTGTGACCTGCACACTCAAAACACGTTGAGCAACTAAACATTCATACCTGTCAGCGTCTTCAGGAGCCATGTATTGCGTCTCATGATCAGAATCATCTCCACCATGTTCTTCACGTGTAATAAGAGCCAAAGTCTCCTCATCATAGTCACTAGCAGACTCATATCCACCATCCGCGGTAGCAATCATCACACGCGGAGATTTGCATTCTCTCGCATAATGACCTCCTCCCTTACAACGACGACAAATAATATCACTTGTGTGCCCTGTTGATGCCATGGAAGAAGAAGAACGCTGTGCAGGCCCCGCAGGTGCGTTCTTGGCAGATAATGGTGGTTGTTCCTGTTTTCTTGTATCACGGCTGGAGGTGGCACCGGATGGAGGTGCTGGTGCTGTTGAAGTAGAAGATGCACGTGGTGTCCATGATGAAGGTCGGCCTGCAGAAAAGTTAGTTCGCCCCAATGCTTGTCGATCCTGCACTTCACGTTCAGCTTTACAAGCAAAATGGAATAAACGAGTGATATTAGTATACTCCTTATAGTCTAGAATGGTCTGAATCTCTCTATTTAATCCACCCAGAAAACGTGCAAGCATAGCTTCATTCTCCTCAACAATACCACATCTAATCATGCCAGTTTGTAATTCCTGATAATATTCTTCTACAGAATTTTTTCCTTGTCTTAAACGCTGCAATTTTTGAAGCAATTCACGTTGATAATATGGTGGAACCCAACGCGTACGCATAGCAGTTTTCAAAGCAGCCCAAGTAGTTGGAATAGGATATAATCTACAATGTTCAGACCACCATACACATGCAAAACTAGTGAAAGCACAAACGGCAGCAGCAACTCGTCTCTCCTCAGGATATTGTAAACATGTAAATCGTTGTTCAGTTTCTTACTCCCAAGTAAGATATATATCAGGAACATATCTACCCTCAAATGGTGGAATATTCAATTTCAGTTTAGGAATATGGACATCATCTCGTACCTGAGGTGGTGGTGCAGGCCTACCATTACGAATATATACCTGAGGTCGACCTGCTGGTGGTGGTACAGGTGGCTGCACGTAGTGTTGATTTTGATCAACCTCATCCTCATAATCTCCCACATAATCATCCTCCTCCGCATCAGCAGCAGGAGCCACAGAAGTATCAACAGCAGCACCAACAGTTTGGCCAAACGCAAGAGGAACACGGCTTGCTCGGCGGAGGTCTGCTTCGCGACGTGGAGGTAGTCGTTGTTGTTGTTGTTGGAGAGGTGCGTTAGCTGCAGCGAGTGGTGGTGGTGGAAGACGCGCGAGCAATTCATTAAACTTGTTATCGAGCTTTGTTTCGAACGTCTTCTCAAAGCCAGTGATCTTCTCCATGGCCTCTTCAAAATTGTTCAGCACATCTTGCACCTATTCAGTCATCATTTGCTGAAACTTATCATGAGACTCCTTGTTCGATAAATTCTCCCAGTCAATCTCGTCGGCTTGTGATCCTGGCATGGTTAGCAGCAATAGAAACACACAAGAATATGATCCTACAGACTACGAACAAGTGGTGGTGGTGGGTGTCACAAATCCATCAAGCAAATCTCAAATTCTTACCAGTTCTTACCCAGCAGCAGGCGGTGATCGGCAACCGTTGTAGTCAAAAACTCTCAAAGCTTGGATAGAGCGATTACCAGGGAGAGTCAAACGCACGACGTAGATGTATGTGGAGCTGGGAAGGCTTATAATATGGTAGCAAAAAGGGTCAGCAATAATCAATTCAGAGATGCAAAGTTGAATAAACGCTCAACGACGGTACTGTGCTGGTCCTAGGCTAGACTGTGCTAGAGACGCGAGCCTAGAACACTAACAAAATCACGGCGCGGCACGTAAACAAGGGAAAATTGTTGGTGTTCTAGGCTCGCGTCTCTAGCACAGTCTAGCCTAGGACCAGCACAGTACCGTCGTTGAGCGTTTATTCAACTTTGCATCTCTGAATTGATTATTGCTGACCCTTTTTGCTACCATACTATAAGCCTTCCCAGCTCTACATACATCTACGTCGTGTGTTTGACTCTCCCTGGTAATCGCTCTATCCAAGCTTTGAGAGTTTTTGACTACAACGGTTGCCGATCACCGCCTGCTGCTGGGTAAGAACTGGTAAGAATTTGAGATTTGCTTGACGGATTTGTGATACACCACCACCACTTCTTAGTAGTCTGTAGGATCATATTCTTGTGTGTTTCTATTGCTGCTAACCATGCCAGGATCACAAGCCGACGAGATTGACTGGGAGAACTTATCGAACAAGGAGCTTCATGATAAGTTTCAGCAAATGATGACTGAACAGGTACAAGATGTGCTGAAAAATTTTGAAGAGGCCATGGAGAAGATCACTGGCCTTGAGAAGACGTTCGAAACAAAGCTCGATAACAGATTTAATGAACTGCTTGCGCGTTTTCCAGCACCGGCTGCACCTGTCGTACCTCTGCAACAACAACAACTACGCCCCCTTCCGAATCAGTATGGACGAGCACAGCGTGTTCCTATTGAGCTAGGACAAAATTCTGGTGCCGCTGTTACTGCTGTTGGTGCTTCTTTGGCTCCTGCTACTGCTCCTGCTGGTACCCAGGAGGATGATGAGTATGCGGGCGATTATGAGGATGAGGTTGATCAAAATCAGATCTACGAGCAGCCACCAGCACCACCACCAGCAGGTCGACCTCAGGTATATATTCGTAATGGTAGGCCTGCACCACCACCTCAGGTACGAGATGATGTCCATATTCCTAAACTGAAATTGAATATTCCACCATTTGAGGGTAGATATGTTCCTGATATATATCTTACTTGGGAGTTAGAAACTGAACAACGATTTACATGTTTACAACATCCTGAGGAGAGACGAGTTGCTGATGCTGTTTGTGCTTTCACTAGTTTTGCATGTGTATGGTGGTCTGAACATTGTAGATTATATCCTACTCCAACTACTTGGGCTGCTTTGAAAACTGCTATGCGTACGCGTTGGGTTCCACCATATTATCAACGTGAATTGCTTCAAAAATTGCAGCGTTTAAGACAAGGGAAAAATTCTGTAGAAGAATATTATCAGGAATTACAAACTGGCATGATTAGATGTGGTATTGTTGAGGAGAATGAAGCTATGCTTGCACGTTTTCTGGGTGGATTAAATAGAGAGATTCAGACCATTCTAGACTATAAGGAGTATACTAATATCACTCGTTTATTCCATCTTGCTTGTAAAGCTGAACGTGAAGTGCAGGATCGACAAGCATTGGGGCGAACTAACTTTTCTGCAGGCCGACCTTCATCATGGACACCACGTGCATCTTCTACTTCAACTGCACCAGCACCTCCATCCGGTGCCACCTCCAGCCGTGATACAAGAAAACAGGCACAACCACCATTATCTGCCAAGAGCGCACCTACGGGGCCTGCACAGCGTTCTTCTTCTTCCATGGCATCAACAGGGCACACAAGTGATATTATTTGTCGTTGTTGTAAGGGAGGAGGTCATTATGCGAGGGAATGCAAATCTCCGCGTGTGATGATTGCTACCGCGGATGGTGGATATGAGTCCGCTAGTGACTATGATGAGGAGACATTGGCTCTTATTACACGTGAAGAACATGGTGGAGATGATTCTGATCATGAGACGCAATACATGGCTCCTGAAGACGCTGACATGTATAAATGTTTAGTTGCTCAACGTGTTTTGAGTGTGCAGGTCACACAAGCTGAGCAAAATCAGAGGCACAATTTGTTCCATACCAAGGGAGTTGTGAAGGAACGTTCTGTGCGCCTCATAATAGACGGAGGGAGCTGCAACAACTTGGCTAGCATGGAGATGGTGGAGAAGCTTTCTCTCACCACAAGACCACATCCACATCCTTACTACATCCAATGGTTCAACAACAGCGGCAAGGTTAAGGTAACACGTACTGTTCGTGTGCATTTTAGTATCTCTACATATGCTGATTATGTTGATTGTGATGTGGTACCTATGCAAGCATGTTCCTTATTACTTGGTAGACCATGGCAATTTGATAAAAATTCTGTACACCATGGTAGAAACAATCACTATACTCTTGTTCATAAGGATAAAAATATTACTTTGCTTCCTATGACTCCTGATTCCATTTTGAAAGATGATACTAATAGAGCTAATAAAGCACAACAGGAGAAGAATAAGAGTGAAAATCAGATTGTGGCAAAAGAATTTGAGCAACAAATGAAGCCTAATAATAAACCATCTAGTGTTGCTTCTGAAATTAAATTGAAAAGTGCATGTTTATTTGCCACCAAATCTGATATTGATGAGCTAGATTTCAGCAAATCTGTTTGCTATGCTTTTGTGTGCAAAGAGGCATTATTTTCATTCGAGGACGTGCCTTCCTCTTTGCCTCCTGCTGTCACTAACATTTTGCAGGAGTTCGCTGACGTTTTTCCACAAGACGTGCAACCGGGATTACCGCCTATTCGAGGGATTGAGCATCAGATTGACTTAATTCCCGGTGCTTCACTGCCAAAACCGTGCACCATACCGTACCAATCCAGAGGAGACGAAGGAGATTATGCGTCAAGTACAAGAGCTTCTCGACAAAGGTTATATACGCGAATCCCTTAGTCCTTGTGTTGTTCCTATTATTCTAGTGCCGAAAAAGGATGGTACATCACGTATGTGTGTTGATTGTAGAGGCATTAATAATATTACTATTCGTTATCGTCATCCTATTCCTAGGCTAGATGATATGCTTGATGAAATGAGTGGCTCTACAATATTCTCCAAAGTTGATTTGCGTAGTGGCTACCATCAAATTCGTATGAAATTGGGAGATGAATGGAAAACAACATTTAAAACTAAGTTTGGATTATATGAGTGGTTAGTCATGCCTTTTGGGTTAACTAATGCACCTAGTACTTTCATGAGATTAATGAACGAAGTTTTACGTGCTTTCATTGGACGATTTGTGGTAGTTTACTTTGATGACATATTGATTTATAGCAGATCTTTGGAAGAACATTTGGAACATTTACGTGCTGTTTTTATTGCTCTACGTGATGCACGTTTGTTTGGTAACCTTGGGAAGTGCACCTTTTGCACCGACCGAGTATCTTTTCTTGGCTATGTTGTTACTCCACAGGGAATTGAAGTTGATAAAGCCAAGATTGAAGCTATTGAGAGTTGGCCGCAGCCCAAAACGGTCACACAAGTGAGGAGTTTTCTTGGCCTCGCTGGATTCTATAGGCGTTTTGTGAGAGATTTGATAGAGATGAAGGTCGGCCTGCAGAAAAGTTAGTTCGCCCCAATGCTTGTCGATCCTGCACTTCACGTTCAGCTTTACAAGCAAGATGGAATAAACGAGTGATATTAGTATACTCCTTATAGTCTAGAATGGTCTGAATCTCTCTATTTAATCCACCCAGAAAACGTGCAAGCATAGCTTCATTCTCCTCAACAATACCACATCTAATCATGCCAGTTTGTAATTCCTGATAATATTCTTCTACAGAATTTTTCCCTTGTCTTAAACGCTGCAATTTTTGAAGCAATTCACGTTGATAATATGGTGGAACCCAACGCGTACGCATAGCAGTTTTCAAAGCAGCCCAAGTAGTTGGAATAGGATATAATCTACAATGTTCAGACCACCATACACATGCAAAACTAGTGAAAGCACAAACGGCAGCAGCAACTCGTCTCTCCTCAGGGTATTGTAAACATGTAAATCGTTGTTCAGTTTCTAACTCCCAAGTAAGATATATATCAGGAACATATCTACCCTCAAATGGTGGAATATTCAATTTCAGTTTAGGAATATGGACATCATCTCGTACCTGAGGTGGTGGTGCAGGCCTACCATTACGAATATATACCTGAGGTCGACCTGCTGGTGGTGGTACAGGTGGCTGCACGTAGTGTTGATTTTGATCAACCTCATCCTCATAATCTCCCACATAATCATCCTCCTCCGCATCAGCAGCAGGAGCCACAGAAGTATCAACAGCAGCACCAACAGTTTGGCCAAACGCAAGAGGAACACGGCTTGCTCGGCGGAGGTCTGCTTCGCGACGTGGAGGTAGTCGTTGTTGTTGTTGTTGGAGAGGTGCGTTAGCTGCAGCGAGTGGTGGTGGTGGAAGACGCGCGAGCAATTCATTAAACTTGTTATCGAGCTTTGTTTCGAACGTCTTCTCAAAGCCAGTGATCTTCTCCATGGCCTCTTCAAAATTGTTCAGCACATCTTGCACCTATTCAGTCATCATTTGCTGAAACTTATCATGAGACTCCTTGTTCGATAAATTCTCCCAGTCAATCTCGTCGGCTTGTGATCCTGGCATGGTTAGCAGCAATAGAAACACACAAGAATATGATCCTACAGACTACGAACAAGTGGTGGTGGTGGGTGTCACAAATCCATCAAGCAAATCTCAAATTCTTACCAGTTCTTACCCAGCAGCAGGCGGTGATCGGCAACCGTTGTAGTCAAAAACTCTCAAAGCTTGGATAGAGCGATTACCAGGGAGAGTCAAACGCACGACGTAGATGTATGTGGAGCTGGGAAGGCTTATAATATGGTAGCAAAAAGGGTCAGCAATAATCAATTCAGAGATGCAAAGTTGAATAAACGCTCAACGACGGTACTGTGCTGGTCCTAGGCTAGACTGTGCTAGAGACGCGAGCCTAGAACACTAACAAAATCACGGCGCGGCACGTAAACAAGGGAAAATTGTTGGTGTTCTAGGCTCGCGTCTCTAGCACAGTCTAGCCTAGGACCAGCACAGTACCGTCGTTGAGCGTTTATTCAACTTTGCATCTCTGAATTGATTATTGCTGACCCTTTTTGCTACCATACTATAAGCCTTCCCAGCTCTACATACATCTACGTCGTGTGTTTGACTCTCCCTGGTAATCGCTCTATCCAAGCTTTGAGAGTTTTTGACTACAACGGTTGCCGATCACCGCCTGCTGCTGGGTAAGAACTGGTAAGAATTTGAGATTTGCTTGACGGATTTGTGATACACCACCACCACTTCTTAGTAGTCTGTAGGATCATATTCTTGTGTGTTTCTATTGCTGCTAACCATGCCAGGATCACAAGCCGACGAGATTGACTGGGAGAACTTATCGAACAAGGAGCTTCATGATAAGTTTCAGCAAATGATGACTGAACAGGTGCAAGATGTGCTGAACAATTTTGAAGAGGCCATGGAGAAGATCACTGGCCTTGAGAAGACGTTCGAAACAAAACTCGATAACAGATTTAATGAATTGCTCGCGCATCTTCCACCACCACCACCCGGTGCACCTAACGCACCTCTCCAACAACAACAACAACGACTACCTCCACGTCGCGAAATAGACCTTCGCCGAGCGAGCCGTGTTCCTCTTGCGTTTGGCCAAACTGTTGGTGCTGCTGTTGATACTTCTGTGGCTCCTGCTACTGCTGTTGCTGGTACCCAGGAGGATGATGAGTATGCGGGCGATTATGAGGATGAGGTTGATCAAAATCAGATCTACGAGCAGCCACCAGCACCACCACCAGCAGGTCGACCTCAGGTATATATTCGTAATGGTAGGCCTGCACCACCACCTCAGGTACGAGATGATGTCCATATTCCTAAACTGAAATTGAATATTCCACCATTTGAGGGTAGATATGTTCCTGATATATATCTTACTTGGGAGTCAGCAACAAATAAAGCCTAATAATAAACCATCTAGGGTTGCTTCTGAAATTAAATTGAAAAGTGCATGTTTATTTGCCACCAAATCTGATATTGATGAGCTAGATTTCAGCAAATCTGTTTGCTATGCTTTTGTGTGCAAAGAGGCATTATTTTCATTCGAGGACGTGCCTTCCTCTTTGCCTCCTGCTGTCACTAACATTTTGCAGGAGTTCGCTGTCGTTTTTCCACAAGACGTGCCACCGGGATTACCGCCTATTCGAGGGATTGAGCATCAGATTGACTTAATTCCCGGTGCTTCACTGCCAAACCGTGCACCATACCGTACCAATCCAGAGGAGACGAAGGAGATTATGCGTCAAGTACAAGAGCTTCTCGACAAAGGTTATATACGCGAATCCCTTAGTCCTTGTGTTGTTCCTATTATTCTAGTGCCGAAAAAGGATGGTACATCACGTATGTGTGTTGATTGTAGAGGCATTAATAATATTACTATTCGTTATCGTCATCCTATTCCTAGGCTAGATGATATGCTTGATGAATTGAGTGGCTCTACAATATTCTCCAAAGTTGATTTGCGTAGTGGCTACCATCAAATTCGTATGAAATTGGGAGATGAATGGAAAACAGCATTTAAAACTAAGTTTGGATTATATGAGTGGTTAGTCATGCCTTTTGGGTTAACTAATGCACCTAGTACTTTCATGAGATTAATGAACCAAGTTTTACGTGCTTTCATTGGACGATCTGTGGTAGTTTACTTTGATGACATATTGATTTATAGCAGATCTTTGGAAGAACATTTGGAACATTTACGTGCTGTTTTTATTGCTCTACGTGATGCACGTTTGTTTGGTAACCTTGGGAAGTGCACCTTTTGCACCGACCGAGTATCTTTTCTTGGCTATGTTGTTACTCCACAGGGAATTGAAGTTGATAAAGCCAAGATTGAAGCTATTGAGAGTTGGCCGCAGCCCAAAACGGTCACACAAGTGAGGAGTTTTCTTGGCCTCGCTGGATTCTATAGGCGTTTTGTGAGAGATTTCAGCACCATTGCTGCACCTCTCAATGAGCTTACAAAGAAAGATGTGCCTTTTCTTTGGGGTACTGCACAGGAAGAAGCCTTCACGGTATTGAAAGATAAGTTGACACATGCTCCTTTACTCCAACTTCCTAATTTTAATAAGACTTTTGAGCTTGAATGTGATGCTAGTGGAATTGGATTAGGAGGTGTGTTATTACAAGATGGCAAACCTGTTGCATACTTTTCTGAAAAATTGAGTGGGCCTAGTCTGAATTATTCTACTTATGATAAAGAATTATATGCTCTTGTTCGGACTTTAGAAACATGGCAACATTATTTATGGCCCAAAGAATTTGTTATACATTCTGATCATGAATCTTTGGAACATATTAAAAGTCAAGCTAAACTGAATCGTAGACATGCTAAATGGGTTGAATTCATTGAGACTTTCCCTTATGTCATTAAACACAAGAAGGGAAAAGAAAATGTTATTGCTGATGCATTGTCTCGTCGCTATACTATGCTTTCACAACTTGACTTCAAAATATTTGGTTTGGAGACCATCAAAGATCAATATGTGCATGATGCTGATTTTAAAGATGTAATGCAGAATTATAAAGAAGGAAGAATGTGGAACAAGTTTGTTGTTAACGATGGATTTGTGTTTCGTGCTAACAAGCTATGCATTCCAGCTAGCTCCGTTCGTCTTTTGTTGTTGCAGGAGGCGCATGGAGGAGGATTAATGGGACACTTTGGCGTGAAGAAGACGGAGGACGTACTTGCTACACATTTCTTTTGGCCAAAGATGAGACGGGATGTTGAGCGTTTTATTGCTCGCTGCACTACATGTCAAAAAGCTAAGTCACGACTCAATCCTCATGGTTTATATATGCCTTTGCCTGTACCTAGTGTTCCATGGGAGGATATATCTATGGACTTTGTTTTAGGTTTACCTCGAACAAAGAAGGGGAGGGATAGCATATTTGTTGTCGTGGATAGATTCTCGAAAATGGCACACTTTATACCATGTCATAAAAGCGATGTTGCTGTTAATGTTGCTGATTTGTTCTTTCGTGAAATTATTCGCTTGCATGGTGTGCCAAATACTATTGTTTTAGATCGTGATACTAAATTTCTTAGCCACTTTTGGAGATGTTTATGGGCTAAGTTGGGGACTAAACTGCTTTTTAGTACTACTTGTCACCCCCAAACTGATGGACAAACTGAAGTAGTCAATAGAACGTTGTCTACTATGCTTAGGGCTGTTTTGAAGAATAATAAGAAAATGTGGGAGGAATGCTTGCCTCATACTGAATTTGCTTATAATCGTTCATTGCATTCTACTACTAAGATGTGCCCTTTTGAAGTTGTGTATGGTTTCCTACCTCGTGCACCTATTGATTTGTTGCCTCTTCCATCTTCGGAGAAGGTTAATTTTGATGCTAAACAACGTGCTGAATTGATTTTAAAAATGCATGAGTTAACTAGGGAAAACATTGAGCGCATGAATGCTAAATATAAACTTGCTGGAGATAAGGGTAGAAAACATGTTGTGTTTGCACCTGGAGATCTTGTTTGGTTACATTTGCGTAAGGATAGATTTCCTGATTTGCGCAAATCAAAGTTAATGCCACGTGCTGATGGTCCCTTTAAGGTGTTAGAGAAAATAAATGATAATGCATATAAACTTGAGCTGCCTGCAGATTTTGGGGTTAGTCCCACTTTTAACATTGCAGATTTGAAGCCTTATGTGGGTGAGGAAAATGAACTTCCGTCGAGGACGACTTCATTTCAAGAAGGGGAGGATGATGAGGACATCAATACAATTGTTACACCCACAGCCCCTGCTGCTATACATACTGGACCAATTACTAGAGCTCGTGCACGCCAACTAAATTACCAGGTACTTTCGTTTCTTGGTAATGATTCTAATGTTCATGAGAATATGATGCTGCCTAAATTGGATACATTTGTTTTGCTTACAAATGAAGGGCCTAGCTTGGAGAAGGATGAACATTGGAGCAAGAACAAGCATGGAGATGATGGCATGCGCAAGGGGAACAAGAACGGAGTTACGAGTGATGATTTCAGGACTTTGAAGCCACCATAATGGGTGCATGAAGCCTTGGACGAAATATACAAGATGCCACTTCATAAATTTCGTCCCGGGGCTATTTTAGGTGCTGCGTCACCTTATTATTGGGCCAGGCCCATGTAATTTCGAAATACATAAGTGTAGGCTATTTTTAGAGTCTGTATGTGTGGGGAAACAAGAGATAGGGTTGATTTCGGACCCCTCCACCAAGGGCCACGAAATTCCCCCCTCTTCCTCCATATATACAGCCCTTAGGGCATCATTTAGACTTTGGGTTTTGTTTAGATTAAAAGTTCGCCATAGCTGCAACTTCGCGTACTTCGTTTGTGTTCAACGACCAGACAAAGGCGTCACAGAACCCCACCTTGATCAATAAAGCTTTCATCTTATATTCGCAATATCCAGATTGCAATCTTAGTTTCTTGCTTGTTCTTCGTTTGCTCGCAGGAAACAGACCCTCGTGGTCAGGTTGATCGTGCTCCGGCGTGGTCAATAACCTCTCGGAGTTGGTTTAGCGATTGCTAAGGCGCGACGTCCTCGCACGTTCGTAGTCGGATCGTCAAAGTCGACTTCCACCAAAGCGATATCCATCATCTCATCGAAAGACGGGACACCTTTGCCTCTATCACTCTTCCTCTATATATACAGCCCTTAGGGCGTCGTTTAGACTTTGGGTTTGGTTTAGATTAAAAGTTCGCCATAGCTGCAACTTCGCGTACTTCGTTTGTGTCCAACGACCAGACCAAGACGTCACAGAACCCCACCTTGATCAATAAAGCTTTCATCTTATATTCGCAATATCCAGATTGCAATCTCAGTTTCTTGCTTGTACTTCGTTTGCTCGCAGGAAACAGACCCTCGTGGTCAGGTTGATCGTGCTCCGGCATGGTCAATAACCCTCGGAAGTTGGTTTAGCGATTGCTAAGGCGCGACGTCTCGCACGTTCGTAGTCGGATCATCAAAGTTGACTCCCACAGAAAACGATAGCCACCATCTCATCGAAACATCGGGACACCTTAGCCTCTATCAAGTGGTATCAGATTTCCAAGTTGCTCGGTGAGATTTTACAGTTTTTCGTAGATTAGATCGAGTCTGTTCTTCATACCTACAGTCCACGAAAAAGCCAAAAAAAAATTTAGGGTTAGTTCATCATATCCGAACCAATCTGAGCCTTTGCATAATCTTTTTAGGGTTTTTTCTTTGTTGAATTTGCGGTTGCATCGTCGTGTCAAGTTGCTGGTCTTAGAGTCTAGTCTTTTAGAGTTTCGAGTTCTGGTCATAAGTTGTCACGCCGCCGCCGCACCATCATCATCGCCCATCTACCACTTTTGCTTATCCGCCACCGCTCTGAATCCATATCCATATACCACCACTAATCCGTATCCATATACCACCACCAATCTGTATCCATATACCACCACCGCTACCATATACCACCACCGCTGCCATATACCACAACCATATATCCACCACCAATCCGAGTTCTTCTCATATTAGGTTTGTTCTTGAGATCAATCTAAATTCCGATTCGTGTTTCCTTGCCTGTGTAGGTCTCAGAAAAAAAAGTGATCTCTGAAACAAAATTTTTAGGCCAGAATTTTCACGGGCAGTTTTTAGGCCAGAATTTTCACGGGCAAATTTTTTTTCCCTATCCTATTTTTAGGCTTTTCTGAGTCTTTTGAGCCACGTGCCATCATAGTGATTTTTTGTCGCACTTTTTCGTCGTCGCTGCCCTGATTTCCGAAAAAAAAGTGAAAAAAAAAATTCGTGCCCATCCTATCAGTTTGACGAGGGAAGAGTTTTGAGACACTCGCCATTATAGTGATTTTTCGCAAAAGAAAGAGGAGCGCAAAAAAATAATAGTTCCAGAGTGTGCTTTTCCCTTATTTACGTGCAGCGCCGTGATTTTGTTAGTGTTCTAGGCTCGCGTCTCTAGCACGGTCTAGCCTAGGACCAGCACAGTACCGTCGTTGAGCGTTTATTCAACTTTGCATCTCTGAATTGATTATTGCTGACCCTTTTTGCTACCATACTATTAGCCTTCCCAGCTCCACATACATCTACGTTGTGCATTTGACTCTCCCTGGCAATCGCTCTATCCAAGCTTTTGAGAGTTTTGACTATAACGGTTGCCGATCACCGCCTGCTGCTGGGTAAGAACTGGTACGAATTTGAGATTTGCTTGACGGATTTGTGACACCCGCCACCACCACCACTTGTTAGTAGTCTGTAGGATCATATTCTTGTGTGTTTCTATTGCTGCTAACCATGCCAGGATCACAATCCGACGAGACTGACTGGGAGAACTTGACGAACAAGGAGCTTCATGATACGTTTCAGCAAATGATGAGTGTACAGGTGCAAGATGTGATAAACAGATTTGAAGAGGCCATGGAGAAGATAGATGGCATGGAGAAGACGTTTGAAACAAAGCTCGATAACAAGTTTGCTGAATTGCTTTCGCGTTTTCCACCACCACCACCGGCTGCTCCTGCCACACCTCTGCAACAACAGCAACAACACCGACTACCTCCACGTCGGGAAACAGCCCTCCGCCGAGCGAACCGTGTCCCTCTTCAGTCGGGCCAAACTGCTGGTGCTGCTGTTGATACTTCTGTGGCTCCTACTGCTGATGTGGAGGAGGATGATTATGTGGGAGATTATGAGGATGAGGTTGATCAAAATCAGAACTACGTGCCACCACTAGCACAGCAACCACCAGGTCGTCCACATGCAAATAATGGCAATGGTAGGGCTCACCCTCAGGTACGAGATCATGACCATCTCCCTAAACTAAAATTGAATATTCCACCATTTGAGGGATAGATATGTTCCTGATATATATCTTACTTGGGAGTTAGAAACTGAACAACGATTTACATGTTTACAATATCCCGAGGAGAGACGTGTTCCTGCTGCTGTTTGTGCATTCACTAGTTTTGCATGTGTTTGGTGGTCTGAGCATTGTAGATTATATCCTATTCCAGCTACTTGGGCTGCTTTGAAAACTGCTATGCGTACTCGTTGGGTTCCACCATATTATCAATGTGAATTACTTCAAAAATTGCAGCGCTTAAGACAGGGAAAAAATTCTGTAGAAGAATATTATCAGGAATTACAAACTGGCATGATTAGATGTGGTATTGTTGAGGAGAATGAAGCTATGCTTGCACGTTTTATGGGTGGATTAAATAGAGATATTCAGACGATTCTAGAGTATAAGGAGTATACTAATATCACTTGTTTATTCCATCTTGCTTGTAAAGCTGAACGTGAAGTGCAGGATCGACAGGCATTGGCGCGGACTAACTTTTTTGCAGGTCGACCTTCATCATGGACACCACGTGCATCATCTACTTCCACACGTTCTGCTACACCGGCGCCTCCGTCGGCTGCCACCTCCAACCGTGATAAAATAAAGCAGGCACAATCACCACTATCTGCCAAGAGCACACCTTCTGGGCCTGCAAAGAGCTCTTCTTCATCCATGGCATCAATAGGGCAAACACATGATATTATTTGTCGATGTTGCAAGGGTGGAGGTCATTATGCGAGAGAATGCCCATCTAAGCGTGTGATGATTGTTACTGAGGATGGTGGGTATGAGTCCGCTAGTGACTATGATGAGGAGACTTTGGCTCTTATTACACGTGACGAACACGGTGGAGACGATTCTGATCATGAGACGCAATACATGGCTCCTGGAGATGCTGACAGGTATGAATGTTTAGTTGCTCAACGTGTTTTGAGTGTGCAGGTTACACAAGCTAAGCAAAATCAGAGGCATAATTTGTTCCATACAAAGGGAGTTGTGAAGGAACGTTCTGTTCGCGTGATCATAGATGGAGGGAGCTGCAATAACTTGGCTAGCATGGAGATGGTGGAGAAGCTATCTCTCACCACAAGACCACATCCACATCCTTACTACATCCAATGGTTCAACAACAGCGGCAAGGTTAAGGTAACACGTACTGTTTGTGTGCATTTTAGTATCTCTACATATGCTGATTATGTTGATTGTGATGTGGTACCTATGCAAGCATGTTCCTTATTACTTGGTAGACCATGGCAATTTGATAAAAATTCTGTACACCATGGTAGAAACAATCAGTATACTCTTGTTCATAACGATAAAAATATTACTTTGCTTCCTATGACTCCTGATTCCATTTTGAAAGATGATATTAATAGAGCTAATAAAGCAAAACATGAGACAAATAAGAGTGAAAATCAGATTGTGGCAAAAGAATTTGAGCACCAAATGAATTCTAATAATAAACCATCTACTGTTGTTTCTGAGATTAAATTGAAAAGTGCATGTTTACTTGCCACCAAATCTGATATTGATGAGCTAGATTTCAGCAAATCTGTTTGCTATGCTTTTGTGTGCAAAGAGGCATTATTTTCACTCGAGGACGTGCCTTCCTCTTTGCCCCCTGCTGTCACTAACATTTTGCAGGAGTTCGCTGACGTCTTTCCACAAGACGTGCCACCGGGATTACCACCTATTCGAGGGATTGAGCATCAAATTGACTTAATTCCCGGTGCTTCGCTACCCAACCGTGCACCATACCGTACCAATCCAGAGGAGACGAAGGAGATTATGCGTCAAGTACAAGAACTGCTCGAAAAAGGTTATATACGCGAATCCCTTAGTCCTTGTGATGTTCCTATCATTTTAGTGCCGAAAAAGGATGGTACATCGCGTATGTGCGTTGATTGTAGAGGCATAAATAATATTACTATTCGTTATCGTCATCCTATTCCTAGGCTAGGTGATATGCTTGATGAATTAAGTGGCTCTACAATATTCTCCAAAGTTGATTTGCGTAGTGGATACCATCAAATTCGTATGAAATTGGGAGATGAATGGAAAACAGCATTTAAAACTAAGTTTGGATTATATGAGTGGTTAGTCATGCCTTTTGGGTTAACTAATGCACCTAGTACTTTCATGAGGTTAATGAACGAAGTTTTACGTGATTTCATTGGACAATTTGTGGTAGTTTACTTTGATGACATATTGATTTATAGCAAATCTTTGGAGGAACATTTGGAACATTTATGTGCTGTTTTTATTGCTCTACGTGATGCACGTTTGTTTGGAAACCTTGGAAAGTGCACCTTTTGCACCGACCGAGTATCTTTTCTTGGCTATGTTGTTACTCCACAGGGAATTGAAGTTGATAAAGCCAAGATTGAAGCTATTGAGAGTTGGCCGCAGCCCAAAACGGTCACACAAGTGAGGAGTTTCCTTGGCCTCGCTGGTTTCTATAGGCGTTTTGTGAGAGATTTCAGCACCATTGCTGCACCTCTCAACGAGCTTACAAAGAAGGATGTGCCTTTTGTTTGGGGTATCGCACAGGAAGAAGCCTTCACGGTATTGAAAGATAAGTTGACACATGCTCCTTTACTCCAACTTCCTAATTTCAATAAGACTTTTGAGCTTGAATGTGATGCTAGTGGAATTGGATTAGGAGGTGTGTTATTACAAGATGGAAAACCTGTTGCATACTTTTCTAAAAAATTGAGTGGGCCTAGTCTGAACTATTCTACTTATGATAAAGAATTATATGCTCTTGTTCGGACCTTAGAAACATGGCAACATTATTTATGGCCTAAGGAATTTGTTATACATTCTGATCATGAATCTTTGAAATACATTAAAAGTCAAGCAAAACTGAACCGTAGACATGCTAAATGGGTTGAATTCATTGAGACTTTCCCTTATGTCATTAAACACAAGAAGGGTAAAGAAAATGTTATTGCTGATGCCTTGTCTCGTCGTTATACTATGCTTTCACAACTTGACTTTAAAATATTTGCTTTGGAGACCATCAAAGATCAATATGTTCATGATGCTGAATTTAAAGATGTATTGCAGAATTGTAAGGAAGGGAGAACTTGGATCAAGTTCGTTCTTAACGATGGATTTGTGTTTCGTGCTAACAAGCTATGCATTCCAGCTAGCTCCGTTCGTCTTTTGTTGTTGCAGGAGGTGCATGGAGGAGGATTAATGGGACACTTTGGCGTCAAGAAGATGGAGGATATACTTGCTACACATTTCTTTTGGCCAAAGATGAGACGGGATGTTGAGCGTTTTGTCGCTCGCTGCACTACATGTCAAAGAGCTAAGTCACGACTCAATCCTCATGGTTTATATATGCCTTTGCCTGTACCTAGTGTTCCTTGGGAGGATATATCTATGGACTTTGTTTTAGGTTTACCTCGAACAAAGAAGGGGAGGGATAGCATATTTGTTGTCGTGGATAGGTTCTCGAAAATGGCACACTTTATACCATGTCATAAAAGCGATGATGCTGTTAATGTTGCTGATTTGTTCTTTCGTGAAATTATTCGCTTACATGGTGTGCCAAATACTATTGTTTCAGATCGTGATACTAAATTTCTTAGCCACTTTTGGAGATGTTTATGGGCTAAGTTGGGGACTAAGATGCTTTTTAGTACTACTTGTCACCCCCAAACGGATGGACAAACTGAAGTAGTCAATAGAACATTGTCTACTATGCTTAGGGCTGTTTTGAAGAATAACAAGAAAATGTGGGAAGAATGCTTGCCTCATATTGAATTTGCTTATAATCGTTCATTGCATTCTATTACTAAGATGTGCCCTTTTGAAATTGTGTATGGTTTCCTACCTCGTGCACCTATTGATTTGTTGCCTCTTCCATCTTGAGAGAAGGTTAATTTTGATGCTAAAGAACGTTCTGAATTGATTTTAAAAATGCATGAGTTAACTAAGGAAAACATTGAGAGTATGAATGCTAAATATAAACTTGCTGGAGATAAGGGTAGAAAACATGTTGTGTTTGCGCCTGGAGATCTTGTTTGGTTACATTTGCGTAAAGATAGATTTCCTAATATGCGCAAATCAAAGCTAATGCCACGTGCTGATGGTCCTTTTAAGGTGTTAGAGAAAATAAATAATAATGCATATAAACTTGAGCTACCTGTAGATTTTGGGGTTAGTCCCACTTTTAACATTGCAGATTTGAAGCCTTATTTGGGTGAGGAAGATGCGCTTCCATCGAGGACGACTTCATTTCAAGAAGGGGAGGATGATGAGGACATCAATACCATTGTTACACCCACAGCCCCTACTGTTACATATATTAGACCAATTACTAGAGCTCGCGCACGCCAATTATATTACCAGGTACTTCCGTTTCTTGGTAATGATTCTAATGTTCATGAGATTATGATGCTGCCTAAATTGGATACATTTGTTTTGCTTACAAATGAAGGGCCTAGCTTGGAGAAGGATGAACATTGGAGCAAGAACACACATGGAGTTGATGGCATGCGCAAGGGGATCAAGAACGGAGTTACAAGTGATGATTTCAGGACTTTAAAGCCGCCATAAGGAGTGCATGAAGCCTTGGACGAAATATACAAGATGCCACTTCATAATATTCGTCCATAGGCTATTCTAGGTGCTGCGTCACCTTATTAATGGGCCAGGCCCATGTAATTTCGAAATACTTAAGTATAGGCTATTTTTAGAGTCCGTATGTGTGGGGAAACAAGAGTTAGGGTTGGTTTCGGACCCCACCCTCAAGGGCCACGAAATCCCCCCCTCTTCCTCCATATATACAGCCCTTAGGGCGTCGTTTAGACTTTGGGTTTTGTTTAGATTAAAAGTTCGCCATAGCTGCAACTTCGCGTACTTCGTTTGTGTCCAACGACCAGACCAAGACGTCACAAAACCCCACCTTGATCAATAAAGCTTTCATCTTATATTCGCAATATCCAGATTGCAATCTCAGTTTCTTGCTTGTTCTTCGTTTGCTCGCAGGAAACAGACCCTCGTGGTCAGGTTGATCGTGCTCCGGCATGGTCAATAACCCTCGGAAGTTGGTTTAGCGGTTGCTAAGGCGCGACGTCTCGCACATTCATAGTCGGATTGTCAAAGTCGACTCCCACAGAAAATGATAGCCACCATCTCATCGAAACATCGGGACACCTTAGCCTCTATCAGCCGCTGTTGTAAGTCCTTACTCCTCCTGCCTTTGAACTGATTGGTATTGTGATGTGTTCATTTAACTACTTGGTTTGCAGCCAATGTCAGTTACTCTGTTCACTTTTATACACAGTTGTCTTAACGTATCATTTCACCTTACATGGTTTAAAAGAGATGAAGGATATTCTTTAGGTCTTGATCTGTATTCTAGTTGTTATGTTCACGTGCGCACACAATGATAAAATAGCCAGTTTTTTTATATATGTTTGCCCATGATATGAATGATGTCATACTATGTTCATCCTACTTTAAACCATGTCTCTTTATCCTTAGATGTCAACGAATGTGAGGAAATAGACAATATAGTAGGCATGCTACATGGACATATGTTCTGAAAGTGATTTTATTATGTAGTTGGCACTACAATACATGCTAACGTATTACAGTAGTTCACAAAAATAAGTTATGTATAAATGTGTAACCTACTTTGTTTGTTTTTGTCTCATTAGTAACTTATCTAGTACACTAATCTACAAGTTCAAACTTTCAGGAAGCTATGGAAAAAATGATTGAACAGCCACAACCACCTGAAGGTCTCGAGGCTACCATAGGCACAATGTCACCTCTTGCTGCAGTGCGTCAGTATCTCTTCACTAACAGTGCAAAAAGCACCTTCCTACGTAATTCTGGGTTGGTTGTCAAGGTAACCTCGTCCAAATCGCCTACTGAACAAAATCTTCCTGCTAGACAGAGTGATATATCTGTGCTCCAGACACAAGTCCAATCCCTAATGGACTTCGTTTTGGAAACAAGAATAGTGGTTGACAAATGTCGTCAAGATATGAATGGTTTTGAAACTAGACTATCAGACATTCGCTTCGTTGTTCAAGAGCAATGACGGAAAAAAGGTGAAGATCGTGCTGCTCCATCAGATTCTACATCCTGAAACATTAGCACTCAGGTCAAATGATATGTGCTTCTATACATCTGATGGTGCTTTTATCTACAAGGACTGTAAACTTTATGCCAATAGGCCTTTTGTTGTATGGTTGGAATTTATTTTGTTGTGATACAACATTTATGATGCTGCCAAAGGCTACAATAATTACGATGCTATTTTTGTATAGTGTAGGTTTATCTTAGTAATGTATTCGGCCGAAAGCTTTGTAGGAGCCCAACATGCCAACATTTGTCGGGCCCATTCCAATTGGGCTAAAAAGGATTATGGGCCAAAATGTGCATGTAGCCCACTAAAATTATCAGGGCCTAAATCAGCATAAGATTTCATATTTTTATGGTAGGCATGTGCTCATAGTGGGCCTTTAATAGGCCTAAACATAATTTGGGCCCTTGGTATCAATAGACCGTTTACAGGTGTAAATATCTCGAGCCCATAAAAACATGGGCCTTTAAAAGACCGAAAGTGAGATTGGGCCCTGATTGTGCCAAATAACCCACTGGTCTTAGTAGGCTGAAACAGTGGCCCATTTACGATGGGGATCTTTCACAGGCTGAAATTCGGACGGGTCGTAAATGCGCCGACCTAATACACGGGCCTTTAACAGGCAGGAAGTTCAGTCGGGCTAGATTGTCGTCATTTTTATATGGGCCGTTAATGGGCCTGATGTGACGTTGGGCCACATATGGCCCATGGATTTCGTCCGACGTTAACAGGCCAAAAATCACAACAGGCCAAAAGTGGCCCAAATCTATAGTGGGCCTCTAACAGGCCGAATGTCAGACATGGCCGAATATGAGACAAATCCTTCACGGTCGTTTATGGGCCGAAAGTTTCAATGGCCTGTAAATGGGCCCAAATGACGCAGGACCTTTAACAGGCCAGAAATACCCCGGGCCATAATTCGGCCCATATACTTAGCAGACTATTAACGGGCTAGAAGTGACCATGGGTCGCGATGATGACAAGTTTAGGACAGGCCGTTGACAGGCCGATTTGACAATAACCGTACGGGCCTTAACTGAGAATGTTGGGTCTTTAGCTAGGCCGGCCCATTATGGTATGCAAAATCTTGTGGGCCTTTAGCTGGTTCGGCCCATTATGGCCCGCAAAATCTCATGGGCCTTTAGCTGGGCCCGCCCATTATGATACGCAAAATCTCGTGGGCCTTTTGCTGGGGCGGACCATTATGGACCGCAAAATCTTGTGGGCCTTTAGTTGGGCCAGCCCATTTAAACTTTATGGGCCACTTTTGGACCGGTCCACGTGTCAACATATCATAGGTGCATCTCGCCCATTGTATGAGTGACACATGTGCCAATGCAGAGCTGACACGTGTTTCCGTCAGCCAATCAAAATTTTACACGTGGAAAATCCCAAGTGGTCCGGGCTGTTAACGGGTTATCGGATCCAAAACTGGACCCGATAGCTTAACGGAGTTCTGTTACGGTGGATGCCACTTGTCGGTCACCCTTGACGAAAGCACTTCTGTGACGCGCGATTTATCGTCATGGAAGTGGACACGTCCATGATGATAATTTTGGTAATGTCGTGGAACACATCTACGACAGCACAGGTATGACTATGTTGATTCTATCATAAATTTGTCATGGATGTACATGCATGACAGAAAACGTGACCTACTGTGACAAACACATATCATCATGGAAGTGTATTTTTTTGTAGTGTAGTTAAGGACGAGATACGTACGCAGGGTTTGAGTTAGGTCGAACCGAGCAATCCGAGCATCTGGGAGGGAATCCTGACAACGCATGAGCTTGAGATTTGGTTGACCAACATTTGGCGGTGACCGTCCCTAACATGAACTAGGAGGAATCCATGCATGGCAAACACATATCCTTCATTATCGGTCAAAGGGATGATATATATACACTCGGGGAGCCCACATATATCCGTGTCGTCACAAAAAACCACACAAGGGAGACGTGCTCGATCAGAAGACCCCGTATACACTGCATGTGGCCCGAAAATATGTATGTGTACGATGGTGTATGATGTGTTTAAATCCCAAATGCACAACTTCGATGGGCCACACCAAGTACATTACAAACCGAACACCATACCTGAATCCAAGCCTGGTTCAATACCTATGATGTCAGTTTCCCAACTTCGAGGCAGCAGCGGGGGGAGGGGGTCGTCCCACACATGCGCTCAAACTTTATTTTGTCTAGCATGGGACACATTTATATATATCTATACATCTATACATCTATACACAAATATAGTGTGCGAATAACTATGAAAGTTGCTCGTTGAATGAAGCCAGTCCAATGGTACAGAGATGGTAAATCCAAGCACTACTGGCTGTTGGATATCATCTACATTCCACCAGATTCTACCACATGTACAATCTAGAAGACTCCATGGTTGAACTTAAGCATAAAGCACAAACCTCTAAACACAAGAACTTCTTCTTTGTTCTCTAGAATCTTCCATATCCTAATTGCCCAAACTTTTTTTCTAAATGAATTGTCACTATTTGTTTTTATCTTTACAATGCACAATTCCATGAATCTTAAAATATGTTTTTTTTATGAAACTAATTGATTTTGGATGAGATCAACTATAAGAATTAAAACAACATCTACATCATGCATATCTGGGAGAAGAGGGGGGAAACCGATGAGCGGAGTGGCGAGAAACAGTAGCCTATTTTGAGTGAAAACCTTGTAGAGAAGGAAGCGTGAGCTACACGACGCATGCGCACAGTGCTTACCCATGTACTGCATGTGCTGTCGGAAGGGCTTAGGGTTGCCGTTCAACCTGGGAGCATCCAACGGTGCACACGTACGATCCATGGGGTTTGGGTTCTGGCCAATCAAAACGCAGGACTCAGATCGCGCGCGTAGAGGGGGCGTATCATACGGAAACCAACATTCGGTGGAAACCGGTGAAAACCATGAGAAAAAGATGTTTTGAAGTTTCAAAAGAAAATTAAAAAAATGCGGGATGTTAAGACGATGATGTTTTATTGGCACACAAAATTTCAAGTTGAAACATATTAAGAGATGTGAGCTATGAAAAATAAAAAATCAGTGTTGAATAGTGCTGAAACATATTAAGTAATGTCACTATTCAGGGCAGAATTTGTCCTTTTCATAGCTCACATCTCGTAATGTTTTTCAACTTGAAATTTTGTTTCGCAATAAAACATCACCTTCTTAACATCCCACATTTTTTTTTCTTCAGATTTTTATGAAACTTTAAAATATGGTTTCCATGAAGTTTTCATTGAATATCGGCTTTCATGAGTGAACCGTGTGCTATTTGAAAACATTTCGTGAGAAGAATCTCAGTTTTTAAAGCCCCATAAATCCAAAACTAAGCTGAAAATCGTCAAACATGCCATGGTGTCATGACATCGCACTTACATGTCGAGGAATTTTTTTGGTCCATTGTGGCGCAAGTTTTATTACAAGCCTCTTACAAACCAGAGCTTCTCTCAAAGAAGCCTTGTGGTTCCAATAGGGAAACATGTCTCCCTTGTGGGCGAAACATAATCACTGCCTCTTTTCACCTTGTATTTTCTTCTACAGGCAACATGGAATGACAGGATATCCGTTGCTGAAATTTAAACTTATTTAGGGTTCATTTGGCCTTTCTATACACTAATTGAGTTTCCTAGGCATTTAATGTCCATAATTCAAATCTGAACTACAAATACAAGCTCCAGTTTACCAAAATGGCTAGAAAAATTGTACATGTGTCCTTGGGTGCATGTTTAGGTCCCATGCCAGGAATGGGAACGAATTACAACCGTACTGGTGTCATGGCTCGTACTCAAACATTTCGAATCCCGGTTTTTAAGTCCCCATAAATCCTAAACTCACCAGAAAGTCATCAAAGGTGGCATGGTGTCACATCATGGCACATATATGTCGTGGTAAAAACATTGTCCAATTTGGGCCAAGCTTTATTACAAACCTCTTACAAAAATTGGAGCTTCTCTTAAGGAAGCCTCGTGGTTCTGATAGGGAAACATGATCCCCTTGTGCGTGAAACGTAATCACTGCCTCTTTTCGCCTTGTGTTTTCTTCCACTAGCAAGATGCAACCACAGGATATCTGTGCTGAAATTTAAACTTATTCAGGGTTCATTTGGCCTTTTTATACACTAATTGAGTTTCCTAGGCATTTAATGTCCATAATGCAAATCTGAACTACAAATACATGCTCCAGTTCACCAAAATGGCTAGAAAAATTATACATGTGTCCTTGGGTGCATGTTTAGGTCTCATGCTAGGAATGGGAACGAATTACAACCGTACCGCTGTCCTGGCTCTTCCTCAAACATTTTGATTCTTGGTTTTTAAGTTCCCATAAATCCTAAACTCACCAGAAAGTCATCAAAGGTGGCAAGGTGTCATGTCATGGCACATATATGTCGTGGTAAAAACATTACCAATTTGGGCCAAGCTTTATTACAAACCTCTTACAAACTGGAGTCTGTCGCAAGAACCCTCGTGGTTTCGATAGGGAAACATGTCCCTTGTGGGCCAAACGATAATCACTCCCTCTTCTAGCCTAGTATTTTCCTCTACACACGACACAGAACAAATGGAGATTCAGGCTAAACTATGAAATTATTCAGGGTTCGTTTGACCTTTTTTATTCATTAATTGAGTTTTCTAGGCATTTAATGTCCATCATTCAAATCCGAACTACAAATACATGCTCCAGTGCACCAAAATGGCTAGAAAAAACATACATGTTTCCTTGAGTGCATGTTTAGGTACCATAGAATGAATGGGAACAAATTCAACCGTCTCGCCATCCTGGCCTTGCCACAAACATTGCGAATCTCGGTTTTTAAATGTCTATAAATCCAAAACTCACCAGGAAATCATGAAACTTGATATTGTGTCACTACATGGTTGATAGAGGCGAGGGTCCCGATGTTTCGATGAGATGGTGGCTATCGTTTTCTGTGGGAGTCGACTTTGACGATCCGACTACGAACGTGCGAGACGTCGCGCCTTAGCAATCGCTAAACCAACTTCCGAGGGTTATTGAGCACGATCAACCTGACCACGAGGGTCTGTTTCCTGCGAGCAAACGAAGAACAAGCAAGAAACTGAGATTGCAATCTGGATATTGCGAATATAAGATGAAAGCTTTATTGATCAAGGTGGGGTTCTGTGACGTCTTGGTCTGGTCGTTGGACACAAACGAAGTACGCGAAGTTGCAGCTATGGCGAACTTTTGATCTAAACAAAACCCAAAGTCTAAACGACGCCCTAAGGGTTGTATATATGGAGGAAGAGGGGGGAATTTCGTGGCCCTTGTGGGTGGGGTCCGAAACCAACCCTAACTCTTGTTTCCCCACACATACGGACTCTTAAAATAGCCTATACTTAAGTATTTCGAAATTACATGGGCCTGGCCCTTTAATAAGGTGACGCAGCACCTAGAATAGCCTATGGACGAATATTATGAAGTGGCATCTTGTATATTTCGTCCAAGGCTTCATGCACTCCTTATGGCGGCCTTAATGTCCTGAAATCATCACTTGTAACTCCGTTCTTGATCCCCTTGTGCATGCCATCAACTCCATGTGTGTTCTTGCTCCAATGTTCATCCTTCTCCAAGCTAGGCCCTTCATTTGTAAGCAAAACAAATGTATCCAATTTAGGCAGCATCATAATCTCATGAACATTCGAATCATTACCAAGAAACGAAAGTACCTGGTAATTTAATTGGCGTGCGCGAGCTCTAGTAATTGGTCCAGTATATGTAACAGTAGGGGCTGTGGGTGTAACAATGGTATTGATGTCCTCATCAATGGTATATTTAATTGTCCAATTTGGGCGAAGCTATATTACAAGCCTTTTACAAACCGGAGCTTGTCGCAACCCTCGTGGTTCCGGTAGGGAAACATGCCCTTCTTGTGGGCGAAACGATAATCGATGCCTCCTCTCGCCTTGAACTTTGTTTTCTACAGGCAACATAGAATAACAGGAGTGTCGGGCTGAAATTTGAAAGTGATCAGGGTTTGTTTGGCCATTGTATATATATATATATTACTAATTACTAAGTTTTCTATGCATTTAATGTAGTCCATAATTCAAATTTGAACTACAACCACATGCTCCAGTGAAGCAAAATGGGTGGGAAATCATACATGTGTCATTGGGTGCATGTTTAGGTCTCGTTTAAGGATTGAGAATGAATTACAAACTTGCCGTCGTCCTGAAACAATGAGAATCTTGGTTTTTAAATCCCAGTAAATAAAAAAGTCACCCAAAAAACATGAAACTTGGCATGGTTTCAAGACATTGCACATATATGCCGTGGTAAGAAAAATCGTCCAGTTTGAGAAGAGGCGCACACATTAGTAGGCAACGATGTCCTTTTTGAAAAAAATGCTGACACGTTAATATCGCAAACGGTTGTATTATATTTAGTGTCGAAATTTAACCATACTCGGTGGCGTGTGTGCAGCTGTTTGATTAGACGGGACGAGCGCGAGAAGTCCGCCGTGCAGCTTCGACGGGAGTTGTGCGAGCAGTCCGCCACACAGGCTCGATAGGACGCATGCATCCTGTCCACCTCACAGGCTCGATCTGACATGTGCGAGCAGCAAGGCCACCCATGCTCACTGGGAAGTGAGCTCTTTGACCTCCATGCACCAGCCGCCGCCCGCCTCGCTCACAACTTCTCCATTAATGGGTTAATTAAAGCACCTGGACGGAGGGTGTTTGCTTGTGATCCCATGGCAGCATTTGCTTTGTTCGTGTTTTCAACTAGTATTCCGCCCTAATTTAAATTCCCACATAGGACAACGGATAATACGACCACAAATAAAATGGCAATGTATAATACAACGAGAAATTTACAATGGCGCACATAATAATTGTCTTACATATTCTGGATAATTTGAAATGCCACATGCGGCAAAGCCCAGAAGACACGGGGGCAAGAGAAGAAGGAAATTGCAGACAACGATCTGGGTCGCTGCTATCTCTACTCGTCGATGGAACGCCGGGCGGCGAAATCCTCTAGCCCCTTCTTCAATTCCTCACGAGTTTGCTTGAAACCAGCCACATATTCCTCCACCTCCTGCTCGCACTCGATCTGGAGCTTCCTCAAGCCACCCATCAGTTCCTCGACGACCGCTTTCAGTGTCATCTCCGAGGCACTGCTCTGCTCATGCAGCATCTTCCATCCGGCGGCCTCTTCCTCTTTCTCGGTGACCAACTTGAGGAACTTCGCATTGTCATCCATGAGTTTCTCGACGAGGCTGGTCGCCTTGTCAACCGTGGCATCACTGATCTTGAGCGGCTTCATCAAGCCGTCGACCAGCTCCTGTGGCGTAGTGACACCAGCGAGAATGTCGTCGTCATCGACGAAGGACTTCAGGAACGCCAACTCGTTGTGATGGCCGGCGCCGTGAATGCACTTGTGAGAGCCCTCGCGTGCCCGTGAGAGCTCGTTTGAGGGCTCCGTAGCATGCCCGAACATCTCTGCTGCGGCTGCGGCTCTGCGGCGGGACCTCTCTAGTGCTTCTGCGGCCTTGGTCTTTGTGACCTGGGTATATGTCCACCCTAAACTCCTCCTACCGGTCATGGAGGAACGACTTGACAGAGAAAACTAGTTTTGTGGGTGATGAGGAGAGGAACTGTGAAGTAATTTTTGAGTGGGTAGTTTTTATAGCCCAGTGCTAAATGTGAACACATATTAGTTTGAGAGGTGTGAACAGATTTGCAATTACTTATTGCGTTGTAATTAGCAATGTGACAAGAAACAAGGTCAAAATTTATTGATGGCAGAAGGTTGACCACGTGGTTGCTCGCCGTTGAGGCGGCTGCGGCGCGCTCCGCTCTGGCATCCCTACGCGTGCTCTGCTTGCTATTGAGGAAAAGTTACAATGGCAACTGTTAATAATTCTTAATAATTGTCTTACATATTCTGGATAATTTAAAATGCCAAATGCAGCAAGGCCTAGAACACTCACGACCTAAGTATGCATACAATTATAATAAAATATAAGCTAAAAGGCTGAGCTGGCGGCCTTCCGACGATGGTCTTCTCGGACTCAATGATCAGCATAGCACCCTTGCGGTCGTGTGCGATACTCCTAGCCAGCTCAAGCAACTAGTTTGCATTTTTCAAAGTTTTTTGTACACGCAGAATCGCACACGAACTAACTGTATTAACCGTCTGTGTTGTAAATTCTCATCGCAAACAGTTCATCCGGGTCGGCTGTTTGCCACATATCACACACATCTTGTTAAGTTGAACCGTTTTTGTTGCGTTCGCTAATCAAAAATAGTTCGTCCGAGTGAACCGTATGCCCTATATCACAAACACCTTGATGTGGCTAACCATTTATGTTGCACTCCCTAATAGCAAACGGTTCATCGGAGCGAACTATATATCGTATATCGCACACACATTGATATGGCTGCCCATTTCTGTTGTTCTGCATCATCACAAACAGTTCAAACGGGTTAACCGTGTGGCCTGAATCGCACACGCAACTAAAATCTGAACCGTATTTGATGCATCCTCCATCGCAAACGTTTTGCACCTTTTTTACGGTTTTCATACACCACCGTTTGCGATTACTACATCGCAGATAGTTTCTCGAAGGGTCTCTGATCGTGGTGTCATGTTAGCAGCATCCTGCACTAGTGCCAGGCAATGATCATTACATAGGAATCACGTCCAAGATTAGTAGACCGACTCCTGCCTGCATCTACTACTATTACTCCACACATCGACCGCTATCCAGCATGCATCTACTGTATTAAGTTCCTGGAAAATGGAGTAATGCAATAAGAATGATGACATGATGTAGACAAGATCCGTTTATCTATTGTGTAGATATAGATCCCGTCTTTTTATCCTTTGTAGCAACGATACATACGTGCCGGTTCCCTTTTCTATCACCGAGATCAAGCACCGTAAGATCGAACCCACTACCGGGAACCACTTCCCATTGCAAGATGAATAGATCAAGTTGGCCAAAAAAACCCAAATATCGAAGAAGAAATACAAGGTTATAAGAGATCAAAGAAACTCAAATAACATTTATGGATATCGAAAGATATGACTGATCATAAACTCAAAGTTCATCAGATCCCAACAAACACACCGCAAAAATAGTTACATCATATGGATCTCCAAGAGACCATTGTATTGAGAATCAAAAGAGACAGATGAAGCCATCTAGCTACTAACTATGGACCCGAAGGTCTACAAAGAACTACTCACACATCATCAAAGAGGCACCAATGGAGGTGGTGAACCCCATCGGAGATGGTGTCTAGATTGGATCTCGTGGTTCTCGACTATGCGGCGGCTGGATGAATATATTGTCGACTCCCCTAGGGTTTTGGGAAAAATTGGGTATTTATAGAGCAAAGAGGTGGTCTAGGGGGCACCCGAGGTGGGCACAACCCACCAGGGCGCGTCTGGGCCTCCTGACGCGCCCTGGTGGGGTTTCCCCTCCTTGGGACTCCGCCCAGGTGCTACCAGGGCCCAACTTGTTCCTTCCAGTCCATAAAAATCTCCGTAAAGTTTCGTGACATTTGGACTCCATCTGATATTGATTTTCTGTGATGTAAAAAACATGAAAAACATATGAACTGGCACTTGGCACTATGTCAATAGGTTAGTACCAAAGAATGATATGAAATGACTATAAAATGATTATAAAACATCCAAGATTGATAATATAACAACATGGAACAATAAAAAATTATAGATACATTGGAGACGTATCAGCATCGCCAAGCTTAACTGATGAGGACATGACTACCTTGGATACGACCAAAAATATTGCATACATGCATATTTTTTAGGTGATTTCTAATGCAAACTATTCAATAATCTATTTATGTTATCCAGAACAAAAATACTTCACACACTTTTGTGTTTTGTCTAATTGCAGGTGTATGGGACATTTGTACAATCCACATATGAAGACAAGGGAAAAGGAGAAGTTTAGGTTGTGTTCAAAAAGTCCTCTCACGTCACTTTTGGGCCAAGAGAAGATAGAGTCCAAGTCTCTCACGTTCTGGATTCAGATTCGGACTGCACAGACATACCTGACTCAAAATGCCAACAATTTTTTCATACGGGCTCCGAATTGGGTGATTCTTTTTTTGTTGGAAACTAGATTTCGTGCTCTTTCCAACCCAATTGGATTCACCTTCAAATTCGTCCAGAGCGTTGAGTTACGGATGAAACAATCTGACGTTTGCAGCAGAATCCGAGTCAAACTACAAGCCCAGAGGTGTTGCATCACCTCCACTTGGGCCCATAAGCCTTGTACGACTTAGGGTTAGTTTTAGGCTGCCTTGGGACGTCCTCCCACCTCCTTGGCCGCCACCCCTTGCTCCTATATAAGTAGATCCATCTAGTAGCTTTTTCCTTGGGATTTGTTTAGTTAAAAGTTGGCCATTGCAACTTCGTGTACTTCGTTTGTGTCCAACGACCAGACCAAGACCGCTTCCGGATCCCCACCATTATCAATACTTCATATTTATTTGCAATATTCAGATTGCAATATCAGTTTCTTGCTTGTTCTTCGTTTGCTCGCAGGAAACAGACCCTCGTGGTCAGGTTGATCGTGCTCCGGCGTGGTCAATAACCCTCGGAAGTTGGTTTAGCGATTGCTAAGGCGCGACGTCTCGCACGTTCGTAGTCGGATCGTCAAGGTCGACTCCCACAGAAAACGATAGCCACCATCTCATCGAAACATCGGGACACCTTAGCCTCTATCAAGTGGTATCAGTTTTCAGGTTGCTCGGTGAGAATTTCCAGTTTTCCTAGATTAGATTTATTTCCTTACCTATTGTCCAAGAAAAGGCCACAAAAAAGAGTTAGATCTATTCATCCTTTGTCCAAGCCAGTCTGAGCCTTTGCAATTTTCTTTTCATTGCTTGCATAGTTGAATTATCGGTTGCATCGTCGTGTCGAGTTGTTGATCTTAGTGTCTAGTTCGTTTAGAGTTTCGAGTTCTGTTCACATTAGTCACGCCACCGCTGCATCATTATCTCTTCCACTGTCCACCACCCATCCATCAATTTCCTCCACGTGCTACCCACTGTTCATTGTCATAATCATAGTTGAGATCATTCCCATCTTCGCTTGATCCAATCTACATCTTATCTAGTTTGTTTTGGAAAGAGGGAGAGAGAAAAAAAGATAGAGAAAAAAAATGAGAGAAAAAAAGTAAAAAAAAGTCAGAGAAAAAAAAGAAAGGAAAAGAAAAAAGTGTGAGAAAAAAAAGAGAGGAGAAAAAAAACAAAATTCGGATCTATCTAGACTCAATCTCGTAGTTGAATTCGGATTGGAATCTGTTTTGTGCACTGTTCAGTAAAACAGGCATAACTTCCTCATATGAAGTCTGTTTTGGCTCCGCGAGTACTCAAATGAAAGCTAGCGACGAGCCGCATCTAAATAGTTGCAGAAGCTAGTTCAGTATTTGGCACCTCAACATCAGCTTCTAAATAGGTCTACTGCTATTGTGATCTTCACTTATATCTTGCTGTCCAGAGCTACTTCATATCCTTTATTGATGCTAGTTGTGCTACGACGTGACCTCATTAGTGTTCTAGGCTCGCGTCTCTAGTTTGGCCTAGCCTAGGACCAGCACAGTACCGTCATTGAGCGTTTATTCAACATTGCATCTCTGAATTGATTATTGCTAATCTTTTGCTACCATATATAGCCAACCCAGCTCCACATATTTCTACACCGTGTATACGTACGTTCCCTTGGCAATCGTTTTACACAATCTTCGGAGTTATTTGACACCACTGGTTGCCTGTCACCACCTGCCGCATGGTAAGAACTTGTAAGATATTGATATTTGCTTTACTGTGAGCACTTTACAACCACATCCTAGTAGTTCATAGGAACATTATTCTCGAATTTTGGTTCTTGTTTCTACTAATCATGACAGGTTCCAGAGATAGAAGTTCTTGGATGACGGACACATCTTCACCATCACTAGAGTTGGGACAACACACACAAGCATATGGTCAGGTTATCTCTTTACCATCATTTGAGGGTAGATTTAATCCTGCTATTTATCTAGCTTGGGAGCTTGAAGTAGAACAAGTTTTTAGTCACCATGATTTTTCTGAACTTGAGAGAGTACGAGCTACCATTAGAGCATTTACTGGTTTTGCTTCTGTTTGGTGGAGTGTACATTGTAAGCAAAATATTGATAACCAACCCACAACTTGGAAAGTTTTGAAAGCTGTAATGAGACAACATTTTTTTCCTCCTTACTATCGTCGTGAATTGCGTCGCAAATTGGAGCAATTAAAACAAGGCAGTAACACTGTTCATGCTTACTACCAAGAGTTCAAATCTTATATGCATCATTGTGACATAGAAGAATCTGAGGATGATACAATGAATAGATTTTTTGGTGGTTTGAACCATGATATTCAGGCAAGATTTCAGTATATTCCTCGTTGCATTACTGGTATGTATGTCCGTGCTTGTACCTTTGAGAGACAAATACAGGAGGATACATTGGGTGACTACAACAACTACTATTCCAGTTCATGCTCACCACCGCCGGTTGGTTACTCCACTATTGCACCTACTAGAGCAGCCCCACCTTGGATTGTGAGCGCGATATCATCTCAAGAGTATGGTACATTGTCAACGTCCGTACCTACATCAGCTACATCTCGGCGAGATAAAAGTAAAGGTCTTGATGAAATAACTTTACATGAGAATGAAGCATGCCTAGTTAACTTGAATGCATCATGTGTTGAGTTACCTGTTGATTTGAGCACACCACCTATTTTAGAGACGCTTGTTACTGTCATGAATGCGTCATGTGATCAAACAACTGAAATATCAACAATTTTGAGTGCACCCATTGAATTAACTGTTGATGCAAAAGAACCAATGTTTAATCATTTTGATATGACCTCTAATCTTGATGATGATTCTGTGTCCAATGACTTATTGCATGTTTGCTTATTTAAGCATGTTGTAGCATGTAAATTTGATGCAACTAAGGTTTATTCATCGAAGTTAGGATGGTTTAATGATGAACATTGCCAATCTTTTGAAGTGAATAAGAGCTTCACTTATATGTGCAAACTGAGTTGCAATATTTTCATCCCTTCTACTTTTTGTGATAATTTTTTGGCTTTAGATTTTATGAACAATGAAAGTTACTCATGTATACATGTGACATATGTGCAAAAATCAAGGAAAATTAAAATAGATGACATATACATATACAACATGTACACCTTGTCTCTTTTGTTAGCCATATTTCAGATTAAGCAATGCCGAGGACGGCTTTGTTTTCAAAAAGGGGAGGATGATGAGGACATGACTACCTTGGATACGACCAAAAATATTGCATACATGCATATTTGTCAGGTGATTTCTAATGCAAACTATTCAATAGTCTATTTATGTTATCCAGAACAAAAATACTTCACACACTTTTGTGTTTTCTCTATTGTAGGTGTAGGGGACATTTGTACAATCGACATATGAAGATAAGGGAAAAGGAGATGTTTAGGTTGTGTTCAAAAGGTTCTATCACGTCACTTTTGGGCCAAGAGAAGATAGAGTCCAAGTCTCTCACGTTTTGGATTCAGATTCGGACTGCACAGACATACCTGACTCAAAACGCCAACAACTTTTTTATACGGACTCCGAATTGGGTGATTCTTTTTTTGTTGGAAACTAGATTTCGTGCTCTTTCCATCCCAACTGGATTCACCTTCAAATTCGTCCGGAGCGTTGAGTTACGGACGAAACAATCTGACGTTGCAGAAGAATCCGAGTCAAACTACAAGCCCAAAGGTGTTGCATCACCTCCACTTGGGCCCATGAGCCTTGTACGACCTAGGGTTAGTTTTAGGCTGCCTTGGGACGTCCTCCCACATCCTTGGCCGCCACCCCTTGCTCCTATATAAGTAGATCCATCTAGTAGCTTTTTCCTTTTGTTTTATTTAGTTAAAAGTTAGCCATCGCTGCAACTTTGTGTACTTCGTTTGTGTCCAACGACCAGACCAAGACCGCTTATGAAATCCCACTTTTATCAATACTTCATCCATACTCGCAATATTCAAATTGCTTAATCATATTCTTGCTTGTTCTTCGATTGCTTGCAGGAATAGACCTTCGTGGTCAGGTTGATCGTGCTCCAACGTGGTCAATAACCTCCCGGAGTTGGTTTAGCGATTGCTAAGGCGCAACGTCGTGCACATTTGTAGTCGGATCGTCAAAGTCGTCTCCACCAAATCGATAGTTATCATCTCATCGAAAGAGCGGGACCGTCGCCTCTATCATCAGGTTATCTCTTTACCATCATTTGAGGGTAGATTTAATCCTGCTATTTATCTAGCTTGGGAGCTTGAAGTAGAACAAGTTTTTAGTCACCATGATTTTTCTGAACTTGAGAGAGTACGAGCTACCATTAGAGCATTTACTGGTTTTGCTTCTATTTGGTGGAGTGTACATTGTAAGAAAAACATTGATAACCAACCCACAACTTGGAAAGTTTTGAAAGCTGTAATGAGACAACAATTTTTTCCTCCTTACTATCGTCGTGAATTGTGTCGCAATTTGGAGCAATTAAAACAAGGCAGTAACACTGTTCATGCTTACAATGGAAGAACCTGAGGATGATACAATGAATAGATTTTTTGGTGGTTTGAACCATGATATTCAGGCAAGTTTTCAGTATATTTCTCATTGCATTACTGGTATGTATGTCCGTGCTTGTACCTTTGAGAGAGATACAGGAGGATGCATTGGGTGACTACAACAACTACTATTCCAGTTCATGCTCACCATCGTCGGTTGGTTACTCCACTATTGCACCTACTAGAGCAGCCCCACCTCGGATTGTGAGCGCAATATCATCTCAAGAGTATGGTACATTGTCAACGTCTGTACCTACATCAGCTACATCTCTGCGAGGTAACAGTAAAGGTATTGATGATATAACTTCACATGAGAATGAAGCATGCCTAGTTAACTTGAATGCATCATGTGTTGAGTTACCTGTTGATTTGAGCACACCACCTATTTTAGAGACTCTTGTTACTGTCATGAATGTGTCATGTGATCAAACAACTGAAATATCAACAATTTTGAGTGCACCCATTGAATTAACTGTTGATGCAAAAGAACCAATGTTTAATCATTTTGATATGACCTCTAATCTTGATGATGATTCTGTGTCCAATGACTTATTGCATGTTTGCTTATTTAAGCATGTTGTAGCATGTAAATTTGATGCAAGTAAGGTTTATTCATCGAAGTTAGGATGGTTTAATGATGAACATTGCCAATCTTTTGAAGAGAATAAGAGCTTCACTTATATGTGCAAACTGAGTTCCAATATTTTCATGCCTTCTACTTCTTGTGATAATTTTTTGGCTTTAGATTTTATGAACAATGAAAGTTATTCATGTATACATGTGACATATGTGCAAAAATCAAGGGAAGTTAAAATGGATGACATATACATATACAACATGTACACCTTGTCTCTTTTGTTAGCCACATTTCAGATTAAGCAATGCCGAGGACGGCTTTGTTTTCAAAATGGGGAGGATGATAAGGACATGACTACCTTGAATACGACCAAAAATATTGCATACATGCATATTTGTCAGGTGATTTCTAATGCAAACTATTCAATAATCTATTTATGTTATTCAGAACAAAAATACTTCACACACTTTTGTGTTTTGTCTAATTGCAGGTGTATGGGACATTTGTACAATCCACATATGAAGACAAGGGAAAAGGAGAAGTTTAGGTTGTGTTCAAAAAGTCCTCTCACGTCACTTTTGGGCCAAGAGAAGATAGAGTCCAAGTCTCTCACGTTCTGGATTCAGATTCGGACTGCACAGATATACCTGACTCAAAACGCCAACAACTTTTTCATACGGACTCCGAATTGGGTGATTCTTTTTTTGTTGGAAACTAGATTTCGTGCTCTTTCCAACCCAATTGGATTCATCTTCAAATTCGTCTGGAGCGTTGAGTTACGGACGAAACAATCTGACATTGCAGCAGAATCCGAGTCAAACTACAAGCCCAAAGGTGTTGCATCACCTCCACTTGGGCCCATGAGCCTTGTACGACTTAGGGTTAGTTTTAGGCTGCCTTGGGACGTCCTCCCACCTCCTTGGCCGCCACCCCTTGCTCCTATATAAGTAGATCCATCTAGTAGCTTTTTCCTTGGAATTTGTTTAGTTAAAAGTTAGCCATTGCAACTTCGTGTACTTCGTTTGTGTCCAACAACCAGACCAAGACCGCTTCCGGATCCCCACCATTATCAATACTTCATATTTATTTGCAATATTCAGATTGCTTTATCATATTCTTGCTCGTTCTTCGATTGCTTGCAGGAATAGACCTTCGTGGTCAGGCTGACCGTGCTTCCAGCATCGTCAGTAACCTCAGGAGATTGGTTTAGCGATTGCTAAGGCGCAACGTCGTGCACGTTTGTAGTCGGATCATAAAAGTCGTCTCCACCAAATCGATAGTTATCATCTCATCGAAAGATCGGGACCCTCGCCTCTATCATTAACTCCTACTCGTCGTCGAGTAGGTAAGTGATAAAAATAGAATTTTTGATGTGGAGTGTTGTCTAACATGTCATATCATAATTTTTTCTTTATAGCATGGACAATTGGACTTTTATGTGATTCAAGGCATTAGTCTAGTGTTGACATAATAATTTAGATACTCAAGCATATCAACAAGCAACCATGTCTTTCAAAATATCAATGCTAAAATAAGTTATCCCTACAAAATCATATAATATTTTCATGCTCTATCTTCTTAACACAAAGTACTTATGATGCACAACCCCGATGACAAGCCAAGCAATTAGTTCGTACTTTTTAATGTGCTTCAGCTTTTTCAAGTCTTACGCAATACATGAGCGCAAGCCATGGATATAGCAGTATGGGTGGAATAGAGTATGATGATAGGGGTAAATATAGAGAAGACACAAAAGGTAAGAAAGTCTCACATTGATGCGGTAACCAACGGGCTATGGAGATGCCCATCAATCAATATCAACATGAGGAGTAGGGATTGCCATGCAACGAATGCACTACGAGCTATAAGTGTATGAAAACTCAATATGAAAACTAAGTGGGTGTGCATCTAATTGATGAGGACATCAATACAATTGTTACACCCACAGCCCCTGCTGCTATACATACTGGACCAATTACTAGAGCTCGTGCACGCCAACTAAATTACCAGTTACTTTCGTTTCTTGGTAATGATTCTAATGTTCATGAGAATATGATGCTGCCTAAATTGGATACATTTGTTTTGCTTACAAATGAAGGGCCTAGCTTGGAGAAGGATGAACATTGGAGCTAGAACACGCATGGAGTTGATGGCATGCGCAAGGGGAACAAGAACGGAGTTACAAGTGATGATTTCAGGACTTTGAAGCCGCCATAAGGAGTGCATGAAGCCTTGGACGAAATAAGATGCCACTTCATAATATTCGTCCATAGGCTATTCTAGGTGCTGCGTCACCTTATTAATGGGCCAGGCCCATGTAATTTCGAAATACTTAAGTATAGGCTATTTTTAGAGTCCGTATGTGTGGGGAAACAAGAGTTAGGGTTGGTTTCGGACCCCACCCTCAAGGGCCACGAAATTCCCCCCCTCTTCCTCCATATATACAGCCCTTAGGGCGTCGTTTAGACTTTGGGTTTTGTTTAGATTAAAAGTTCGCCATAGCTGCAACTTCGCGTACTTCGTTTGTGTTCAACGACCAGACAAAGGTGTCACAGAACCCCACCTTGATCAATAAAGCTTTCATCTTATATTCGCAATATCCAGATTGCAATCTTAGTTTCTTGCTTGTTCTTCGTTTGCTCGCAGGAAATAGATCCTCGTGGTCAGGTTGATCGTGCTCCGGCGTGGTCAATAACCTCTCAGAGTTGGTTTAGCGATTGCTAAGGCGCGACGTCCTCGCACGTTCGTAGTCGGATCGTCAAAGTCGACTTCCACCAAAGCGATATCCATCATCTCATCGAAAGACGGGACACCTTTGCCTCTATCAAGTGGTATCAGATTTCCAGGTTGCTCGGTGAGATTTTACAGTTTTTCGTAGTTTAGATTGAGTCTGTTCTTCATACCTATAGTCCACGAAAAAGCCACAAAAAAAATTAGGGTTAGCTCATCATATCCGAACCAATCTGAGCCTTTGCATAATCTTTTTAGGGTTTTGCTTTGTTGAATTTGCGGTTGCATCGTCGTGTCTAGTTGCTGGTCTTAGAGTCTAGTCTTTTAGAGTTTCGAGTTCTGGTCATAAGTTGTCACGCCGCCGCCGCACCATCATCATCACCCCTGCCATCTACCACCACCTCTTATCCGCCACCGCTTCGAATCCGTATCCATATACCACCACAGCTGTCATATACCACCACCGCTGCCATCTACCACCATATATCCACCACCAATCCGAGTTCTTGTCATATTAGGTTTATTTTCGCGATCCATCTAGATTCCGATTCGTGTTTCCTTGCCGGAGTAGGTTTTGAAAAAAAAAGAGTCCGGAAACCACGCTCCGTTTAGGCCCAAAATTTTTCGAAAACGCATTTTTCGAAAAAAATTCTGGCTATCCTATTTTTAGGTGTTTCTGAGTGTTTTGAGACAGGTGCCATTATAGGAAGTTTTTTTTGACCCGTTTCCAGTTTTTGGGTCCGGGCAGTCAAAAAAAAAATTGGTCGAAAAAATTTCGTGCCCATCCTGTCAGTTTGAGCTAGGAAGAGTTTTGAGACACTCGCCATTATAGTGATTTTTCGCAAAAAAAAGGAGCACAAAAAAAAGAGCGAAAAAAAATTCCAGAGTGTGCTTTTCCCTTGTTTACGTGCCGCGCGGTGATTTTGTTGGTGTTCTAGGCTCGCGTCTCTAGCACAGTCTAGCCTAGGACCAGCACAGTACCGTCGTTGAGCGTTTATTCAACTTTGCATCTCTGAATTGATTATTGCTGACCCTTTTTGCTACCATATTATAAGCCTTCCCAGCTCCACATACATCTACGTCGTGCGTTTGACTCTCCCTGGTAATCGCTCTATCCAAGCTTTGAGAGTTTTTGACTACAACGGTTGCCGATCATCGCCTGCTGCTGGGTAAGAACTGGTAAGAATTTGAGATTTGCTTGACGGATTTGTGACACCCACCACCACCTCTTGTTAGTAGTCTGTAGGATCATATTCTTGTGTGTTTCTATTGCTGCTAACCATGCCAGGATCACAAGCCGACGAGACTGACTGGGAGAACATGACGAATAAGGATTTGCATGATAAATTTCAGCAAATGATGAGTGAACAGGTGCAAGACGTGCTAAACAGATTTGAAGAGGCCATGGAGAAGATAGATGGCATGGAGAAGACGTTCGAAACAAAGCTCGATAACAAGTTTACTGAATTGCTCGCGCGTCTTCCACCACCACCACCCGCTGCACCTAACGCACCTCTCCAACAACAACAACAACGACTACCTCCAAGTCGCGAAATAGACCTCCGCCAAGCGAGCCGTGTTCCTCTTGCGTTTGGCCAAACTGTTGGTGCTGCTGTTGATACTTCTGTGGCTCCTGCTGCTGATGCGGAGGAGGATGATTATGTGGGAGATTACGAGGATGAGGTTGCTCAAAATCAGAACTACGTGCAACCACCAGCACCACCACCAGCAGGTCGACCTCAGGTATATATTCGTAATGGTAGGCCTGCACCACCACCACAGGTACGAGATGATGTCCATATTCCTAAACTGAAATTGAATATTCCACCATTTGAGGGTAGATATGTTCCTGATATATATCTTACTTGGGAGTTAGAAACTGAACAGCATTTTACATGTTTACAATATCCCGAGGAGAGACGGGTTGCTGCTGCTGTTTGTGCTTTCACTAGTTTTGCATGTGTCTGGTGGTCTGAACATTGTAGATTATATCCTATTCCAACTACTTGGGCTGCTTTGAAAACCGCTATGCGTACGCGTTGGGTTCCACCATATTATCAACGTGAATTGCTTCAAAAATTGCAGCGTTTAAGACAAGGAAAAAATTCTGTAGAAGAATATTATCAGGAATTACAAACTGGCATGATTCGATGTGGTATTGTTGAGGAGAATGAAGCTTTGCTTGCACGTTTTCTGGGTGGATTAAATAGAGAGATTCAGACCATTCTAGACTATAAGGAGTATACTAATATCACTCGTTTATTCCATCTTGCTTGTAAAGCTGAACGTGAAGTGCAGGATCGACAAGCATTGGCGCGAACTAACTTTTCTGCAGGCCGACCTTCATCATGGACACCGCGTGCATCTTCTACTTCAACTGCACCAGCACCTCAATCAGGTGCCTCCTACAGCCATGATACAAGAAAACAGGAACAACCACCATTATCTGCCAAGAGCGCACCTGCCGGGCCTGCACAGAGTTCTTCTTCTTCCAGGGCATCAACAGGGCATACAAGTGATATTATTTGTCGTCATTGTAAGGGAGGAGGTCATTATGCGAGAGAATGCAAATCTCCGCGTGTGATGATTGCTACCGAGGGTGGTGGATATGAGTCCGCTAGTGACTATGATGAGGAGACTTTGGCTCTTATTACACGTGAAGAACATGGTGGAGATGATTCTGATCATGAGACGCAATACATGGCTCCTGAAGACGCTGACAGGTATGAATGTTTAGTTGCTCAACGTGTTTTGAGTGTGCAGGTCACACAAGCTGAGCAAAATCAGAGGCAGAATTTGTTCCATACCAAGGGAGTTGTGAAGGAACGTTCTGTGCGCGTCATAATAGACGGAGGGAGCTGCAACAACTTGGCTAGCATGGAGATGGTGGAGAAGCTTTCTCTCACCACAAGACCACATCCACATCCTTACTACATCCAATGGTTCAACAACAGCGGCAAGGTTAAGGTAACACGTACTGTTCGTGTGCATTTTAGTATCTCTACATATGCTGATTATGTTGATTGTGATGTGGTACCTATGCAAGCATGTTCCTTATTACTTGGTAGACCATGGCAATTTGATAAAAATTCTGTACACCATGGTAGAAACAATCACTATACTCTTGTTCATAAGGATAAAAATATTACTTTGCTTCCTATGACTCCTGATTCCATTTGGAAAGATGATATTAATAGAGCTAATAAAGCACAACAGGAGAAGAATAAGAGTGTGATAGAGGCAAAGGTGTCCCGTCTTTCGATGAGATGGTGGATTTCGCTTTGGTGGAAGTCGACTTTGACGATCCGACTACGAACGTGCGAGGACGTCGCGCCTTAGCAATCGCTAAACCAACTCCGAGAGGTTATTGACCACGCCGGAGCACGATCAACCTGACCACGAGGGTCTGTTTCCTGCGAGCAAACGAAGAACAAGCAAGAAACTAAGATTGCAATCTGGATATTGCGAATATAAGATGAAAGCTTTATTGATCAAGGTGGGGTTCTGTGACGCCTTTGTCTGGTCGTTGAACACAAACGAAGTACGCGAAGTTGCAGCTATGGCGAACTTTTAATCTAAACAAAACCCCAAAGTCTAAACGATGCCCTAAGGGCTTTATATATGGAGGAAGAGGGGGGGAATTTCGTGGCCCTTGGTGGAGGAGTCCGAAATCAACCCTATCTCTTGTTTCCCCACACATACAGACTCTAAAAATAGCCTATACTTATGTATTTCGAAATTACATGGGCCTGGCCCAATAATAAGGTGACGCAGCACCTAAAATAGCCTCGGGACGAAATTTATGAAGTGGCATCTTGTATATTTCGTCCAAGGCTTCATGCACCCATTATGGTGGCTTCAAAGTCCTGAAATCATCACTTGTAACTCCGTTCTTGTTCCCCTTGCGCATGCCATCATCTCCATGCTTGTTCTTGCTCCAATGTTCATCCTTCTCCAAGCTAGGCCCTTCATTTGTAAGCAAAACAAATGTATCCAATTTAGGCAGCATCATATTCTCATGAACATTAGAATCATTACCAAGAAACGAAAGTACCTGGTAATTTAGTTGGCGTGCACGAGCTCTAGTAATTGGTCCAGTATGTATAGCAGCAGGGGCTGTGGGTGTAACAATTGTATTGATGTCCTCATCACAAACCGTGCACCATACCGTACCAATCCAGAGGAGACGAAGGAGATTATGCGTCAAGTACAAGAGCTTCTCGACAAAGGTTATATACGCGAATCCCTTAGTCCTTGTGCTGTTCCTATTATTCTAGTGCCAAAAAAGGATGGTACATCACGTATGTGTGTTGATTGTAGAGGCATTAATAATATTACTATTCGTTATTGTCATCCTATTCATAGGCTAGATGATATGCTTGATGAATTGAGTGGCTCTACAATATTCTCCAAAGTTGATTTGCGTAGTGGCTACCATCAAATTCGTATGAAATTGGGAGATGAATGGAAAACAGCATTTAAAACTAAGTTTGGATTATATGAGTGGTTAATCATGCCTTTTGGGTTAACTAATGCACCTAGTACTTTCATGAGATTAATGAACGCAGTTTTACGTGCTTTCATTGGACGATTTGTGGTAGTTTACTTCGATGACATATTGATTTATAGCAGATCTTTGGAAGAACATTTGGAACATTTACGTGCTGTTTTTATTGCTCTACGTGATGCACGTTTGTTTGGTAACCTTGGGAAGTGCACCTTTTGCACCGACCGAGTATCTTTTCTTGGCTATGTTGTTACTCCACAGGGAATTGAAGTTGATAAAGCCAAGATTGAAGCTATTGAGAGTTGGCCGCAGCCCAAAATGGTCACACAAGTGAGGAGTTTTCTTGGCCTCGCTGGATTCTATAGGCGTTTTGTGAGAGATTTCAGCACCATTGCTGCACCTCTCAATGAGCTTACAAAGAAAGATGTGCCTTTTCTTTGGGGTACCGCACAGGAAGAAGCCTTCACGGTATTGAAAGATAAGTTGACACATGCTCCTTTACTCCAACTTCCTGATTTTAATAAGACTTTTGAGCTTGAATGTGATGCTAGTGGAATTGGATTAGGAGGTGTGTTATTACAAGATGGCAAACCTGATGAGGACATCAATACAATTGTTACACCCACAGCCCCTGCTGCTATACATACTGGACCAATTACTAGAGCTCGTGCACGCCAACTAAATTACCAGGTAATTTCGTTTCTTGGTAATGATTCTAATGTTCATGAGAATATGATGCTGCCTAAATTGGATACATTTGTTTTGCTTACAAATGAAGGGCATAGCTTGGAGAAGGATGAACATTGGAGCAAGAACAAGCATGGAGATGATGGCATGCGCAAGGGGAACAAGAACGGAGTTACAAGTGATGATTTCAGGACTTTGAAGCCACCATAATGGGTGCATGAAGCCTTGGACGAAATATACAAGATGCCACTTCATAAATTTCGTCCCGAGGCTATTTTAGGTGCTGCGTCACCTTATTATTGGGCCAGGCCCATGTAATTTCGAAATACATAAGTATAGGCTATTTTTAGAGTCCGTATGTGTGGGGAACAAGAGATAGGGTTGATTTCGGACTCCTCCACCAAGGGCCACGAAATTCCCCCCTCTTCCTCCATATATACAGCCCTTAGGGCATCGTTTAGACTTTGGGATTTGTTTAGTTAAAAGTTAGCCATTGCAACTTCGTGTACTTTGTTTGTGTCCAACGACCAGACCAAGACCGTTTACGGATCCCCACCTTTATCAATACTTCATCTATATTCGCAATATTTAGATTGCTTTATCATATTCTTGCTTGTTCTTCGATTGCTTGCAGGAATAGACCTTCGTGGTCAGGTTGACCGTGCTTCCGGCGTGGTCAATAACCTCAGGAGATTGGTTTAGCGATTGCTAAGGCGCAACATCGTGCACGTTTGTAGCCGGATCGTCAAAGTCGTCTCCACCAAATCGATAGTTATCATTTCATCAAAAGATCGGGACACCCCGCCTCTATCAAGTGGTATCAGATTTCCAGGTTGCTCGGTGAGATTTTACAGTTTTTCGTAGTTTAGATCGAGTCTGTTCTTCATACCTATAGTCCACGAAAAAGCCACAAAAAAAATTAGGGTTAGTTCATCATATCCGAACCAATCTGAGCCTTGCATAATCTTTTTAGGGTTTTGCTTTGTTGAATTTGCGGTTGCGTCGTCGTGTCTAGTTGCTGGTCTTAGAGTCTAGTCTTTTAGAGTTTCGAGTTCTGGTCATAAGTTGTCACGCCGCCGCCGCACCATCATCATCGCCCCTGCCATCTACCACCACCGCACCGAATCCGTATCCATATACCACCACCAATCCGTGTCCATATACCACCACCGGTCCATATCCATATACTACCACCGCTACCACCACCGCTGCCATATACCACCACCATATATCCACCACCAATCCGAGTTCTTTGCTTATTAGGTTTGTTTTCGGGATCCATCTAGATTCTGATTCGTGTTTCCTTGCCGGAGTAGGTTTTGAAAAAAAAAAAGAGTCGGGTAGCCACGCTCCGTTTAGGCCCAAAATTTTTCGAAAACGCATTTTTCGAAAAAAATTCTGGCTATCCTATTTTTAGGTGTTTCTGAGTGTTTTGAGACAGGTGCCATTATAGGAAGTTTTTTTTGACCCGTTTCCAGTTTTTGGGTCCGGGCAGTCGAAAAAAAAAAATTTGGTCGAAAAAAATTTCGTGCCCATCCTGTCAGTTTGAGCTAGGAAGAGTTTTGAGACACTCGCCATTATAGTGATTTTTCGCAAAAAAAAAAGCAGCGCAAAAAAAAGAACGCAAAAAAAAGAGCGAAAAAAAAAAATTCAGAGTGTGCTTTTCCCTTGTTTACGTGCCGCGCCGTGATTTTGTTAGTGTTCTAGGCTCGCGTCTCTAGCACAGTCTAGCCTAGGACCAGCACAGTACCGTCGTTGAGCGTTTATTCAACTTTGCATCTCTGAATTGATTATTGCTGACCCTTTTTGCTACCATATTATAAGCCTTCCCAGCTCCACATACATCTACGTCGTGCGTTTGACTCTCCCTGGTAATCGCTCTATCCAAGCTTTGAGAGTTTTTGACTACAACGGTTGCCGATCACCGCCTGCTGCTGGGTAAGAACTGGTAAGAATTTGAGATTTGCTTGACGGATTTGTGACACCCACCACCACCACTTGTTCGTAGTCTGTAGGATCATATTCTTGTGTGTTTCTATTGCTGCTAACCATGCCAGGATCACAAGCCGACGAGATTGACTGGGAGAATTTATCGAACAAGGAGCTTCATGATAAGTTTCAGCAAATGATGACTGAACAGGTGCAAGATGTGCTGAACAATTTTGAAGAGGCCATGGAGAAGATCACTGGCTTTGAGAAGACGTTCGAAACAAAGCACGATAACAAGTTTAATGAATTGCTCGCGCGTCTTCCACCACCACCAACCGCTGCAGCTAACGCACCTCTCCAACAGCAACAACAACGACTACCTCCACGTCGCGAAGCAGACCTCCGCCGAGCAAGCCGTGTTCCTCTTGCGTTTGGCCAAACTGTTGGTGCTGCTATTGATACTTCTGTGGCTCCTGCTGCTGATGCGGAGGAGGATGATTATGTGGGAGATTATGAGGATGAGGTTGATCAAAATCAACACTACGTGCAGCCACCTGTACCACCACCAGCAGGTCGACCTCAGGTATATATTCGTAATGGTAGGCCTGCACCACCACCTCAGGTACGAGATGATGTCCATATTCCTAAACTGAAATTGAATATTCCACCATTTGAGGGTAGATATGTTCCTGATATATATCTTACTTGGGAGTTAGAAACTGAACAACGATTTACATGTTTACAATATCCTGAGGAGAGACGAGTTGCTGCTGCCGTTTGTGCTTTCACTAGTTTTGCATGTGTATGGTGGTCTGAACATTGTAGATTATATCCTATTCCAACTACTTGGGCTGCTTTGAAAACTGTTATGCGTACGCGTTGGGTTCCACCATATTATCAACGTGAATTGCTTCAAAAATTGCAGCGTTTAAGACAAGGGAAAAATTCTGTAGAAGAATATTATCAGGAATTACAAACTGGCATGATTAGATGTGGTATTGTTGAGGAGAATGAAGCTATGCTTGCACGTTTTCTGGGTGGATTAAATAGAGAGATTCAGACCATTCTAGACTATAAGGAGTATACTAATATCACTCGTTTATTCCATCTTGCTTGTAAAGCTGAACGTGAAGTGCAGGATCGACAAGCATTGGGGCGAACTAACTTTTCTGCAGGCCGACCTTCATCATGAACACCACGTGCATCTTCTACTTCAACTGCACCAGCACCTCCATCCGGTGCCACCTCCAGCCGTGATACAAGAAAACAGGCACAACCACCATTATCTGCCAAGAGCGCACCTGCAGGGCCTGCACAGCGTTCTTCTTCTTCCATGGCATCAACAGGGCACACAAGTGATATTATTTGTCGTCGTTGTAAGGGAGGAGGTCATTATGCGAGAGAATGCAAATCTCCGCGTGTGATGATTGCTACCGCGGATGGTGGATATGAGTCCGCTAGTGACTATGATGAGGAGACTTTGGCTCTTATTACACGTGAAGAACATGGTGGAGATGATTCTGATCATGAGACGCAATACATGGCTCCTGAAGACGCTGACAGGTATGAATGTTTAGTTGCTCAACGTGTTTTGAGTGTGCAGGTCACACAAGCTGAGCAAAATCAGAGGCAGAATTTGTTCCATACCAAGGGAGTTGTGAAGGAACGTTCTGTGCGCGTCATCATAGACGGAGGGAGCTGCAACAACTTGGCTAGCATGGAGATGGTGGAGAAGCTTTCTCTCACCACAAGACCACATCCACATCCTTACTACATCCAATGGTTCAACAACAGCGGCAAGGTTAAGGTAACACGTACTGTTCGTGTGCATTTTAGTATCTCTACATATGCTGATTATGTTGATTGTGATGTGGTACCTATGCAAGCATGTTCCTTATTACTTGGTAGACCATGGCAATTTGATAAAAATTCTGTACACCATGGTAGAAACAATCACTATACTCTTGTTCATAAGGATAAAAATATTACTTTGCTTCCTATGACTCCTGATTCAATTTTGAAAGATGATATTAATAGAGCTAATAAAGCAAAACAGGAGAAGAATAAGAGTGAAAATCAGATTGTGGCAAAAGAATTTGAGCAACCAATGAAGCCTAATAATAAACAATCTAGTGTTGCTTCTGAAATTAAATTGAAAAGTGCATGTTTATTTGCCACCAAATCTGATATTGATGAGCTAGATTTCAGCCAATCTGTTTGCTATGCTTTTGTGTGCAAAGAGGCATTATTTTCATTCGAGGACGTGCCTTCCTCTTTGCCTCCTGCTGTCACTAACATTTTGCAGGAGTTCGCTGACGTCTTTCCACAAGACGTGCCACCGGGATTACCGCCTATTCGAGGGATTGAGCATCAGATTGACTTAATTCCCGGTGCTTCACTGCCAAACCGTGCACCATACCGTACCAATCCAGAGGAGACGAAGGAGATTATGCGTCAAGTACAAGAGCTTCTCGACAAAGGTTATATACGCGAATCCCTTAGTCCTTGTGCTGTTCCTATTATTCTAGTGCCGAAAAAGGATGGTACATCACGTATGTGTGTTGATTGTAGAGGCATTAATAATATTACTATTCGTTATCGTCATCCTATTCCTAGGCTAGATGATATGCTTGATGAATTGAGTGGCTCTACAATATTCTCAAAAGTTGATTTGCGTAGTGGATACCATCAAATTCGTATGAAATTGGGAGAAGAATGGAAAACAGCATTTAAAACTAAGTTTGGATTATATGAGTGGTTAGTCATGCCTTTTGGGTTAACTCATGCGCCTAGTACTTTCATGAGACTAATGAACGAAGTTTTACGTGCTTTCATTGGACGATTTGTGGTAGTCTATTTTGATGATATACTGATTTATAGCAGATCTTTGGAAGAACATTTGGAACATTTACGTGCTGTTTTTATTGCTCTACGTGATGCACGTTTGTTTGGTAACCTTGGGAAGTGCACCTTTTGCACCGACCGAGTATCTTTTCTTGGCTATGTTGTTACTCCACAGGGAATTGAAGTTGACAAAGCCAAGATTGAAGCTATTGAGAGTTGGCCGCAGCCCAAAACGGTCACACAAGTGAGGAGTTTTCTTGGCCTCGCTGGATTCTATAGGCGTTTTGTGAGAGATTTCAGCACCATTGCTGCACCTCTCAACGAGCTTACAAAGAAGGATGTGCCTTTTGTTTGGGGTACCGCACAGGAAGAAGCCTTCATGGTATTGAAAGATAAGTTGACACATGCTCCTTTACTCCAACTTCCTGATTTTAATAAGGCTTTTGAGCTTGAATGTGATGCTAGTGGAATTGGATTAGGAGGTGTGTTATTACAAGATGGCAAACCTGTTGCATACTTTTCTGAAAAATTGAGTGGGCCTAGTCTGAATTATTCTACTTATGATAAAGAATTATATGCTCTTGTTCGGACTTTAGAAACATGGCAACATTATTTATGGCCCAAAGAATTTGTTATACATTCTGATCATGAATCTTTGAAACATATTAAAAGTCAAGCTAAACTGAATCGTAGACATGCTAAATGGGTTGAATTCATTGAGACTTTCCCTTATGTCATTAAACACAAGAAGGGAAAAGAAAATGTTATTGCTGATGCATTGTCTCGTCGCTATACTATGCTTTCACAACTTGACTTCAAAATAATTGGTTTGGAGACCATCAAAGATCAATATGTGCATGATGTTGATTTTAAAGATGTAATGCATAATTGTAAAGAAGGAAGAATGTGGAACAAGTTTGTTGTTAACGATGGATTTGTGTTTCGTGCTAACAAGCTATGCATTCCAGCTAGCTCCGTTCGTCTTTTGTTGTTGCAGGAGGCGCATGGAGGAGGATTAATGGGACACTTTGGCGTGAAGAAGACGGAGGACGTACTTGCTACACATTTCTTTTGGCCAAAGATGAGACGGGATGTTGAGCGTTTTATTGCTCGCTGCACTACATGTCAAAAAGCTAAGTCACGACTCAATCCTCATGGTTTATATATGCCTTTGCCTGTACCTAGTGTTCCTTGGGAGGATATATCTATGGACTTTGTTTTAGGTTTACCTCGAACAAAGAAGGGGAGAGATAGCATATTTGTTGTCGTGGATAGATTCTCGAAAATGGCACACTTTATACCATGTCATAAAAGCGATGATGCTGTTAATGTTGCTGATTTGTTCTTTCGTGAAATTATTCGCTTGCATGGTGTGCCAAATACTATTGTTTCAGATCGTGATACTAAATTTCTTAGCCACTTTTGGAGATGTTTATGGGCTAAGTTGGGGACTAAACTGCTTTTTAGTACTACTTGTCACCCCCAAACTGATGGACAAACTGAAGTAGTCAATAAAACGTTGTCTACTATGCTTAGGGCTGTTTTAAAGAATAATAAGAAAATGTGGGAGGAATGCTTGCCTCATATTGAATTTGCTTATAATCGTTCATTGCATTCTACTACTAAGATGTGCCCTTTTGAAGTTGTGTATGGTTTCCTACCTCGTGCACCTATTGATTTGTTGCCTCTTCCATCTTCGGAGAAGGTTAATTTTGATGCTAAACAACGTGCTGAATTGATTTTAAAAATGCATGAGTTAACTAAGGAAAACATTGAGCGTATGAATGCTAAATATAAACTTGCTGGAGATAAGGGTAGAAAACATGTTGTGTTTGCACCTGGAGATCTTGTTTGGTTACATTTGCGTAAGGATAGATTTCCTGATTTGCGCAAATCAAAGTTAATGCCACGTGCTGATGGTCCCTTTAAGGTGTTAGAGAAAATAAATGATAATGCATATAAACTTGAGCTGCCTGCAGATTTTGGGGTTTGTCCCACTTTTAACATTGCAGATTTGAAGCCTTATTTGGGTGAGGAAGATGAACTTCCGTCGAGGACGACTTCATTTCAAGAAGGGGAGGATAATGATGACATCAATACAATTGTTACACCCACAGCCCCTGCTGCTATACATACTGGACCAATTACTAGAGCTCGTGCACGCCAACTAAATTACCAGGTACTTTCGTTTCTTGGTAATGATTCTAATGTTCATGAGAATATGATGCTGCCTAAATTGGATACATTTGTTTTGCTTACAAATGAAGGGCCTAGCTTGGAGAAGGATGAACATTGGAGCAAGAACAAGCATGGAGATGATGGCATGCGCAAGGGGAACAAGAACGGAGTTACAAGTGATGATTTCAGGACTTTGAAGCCACCATAATGGGTGCATGAAGCCTTGGACGAAATATACAAGATGCCACTTCATAAATTTCGTCCCGAGGCTATTTTAGGTGCTGCTTCACCTTATTATTGGGCCAGGCCCATGTAATTTCGAAATACATAAGTATAGGCTATTTTTAGAGTCCGTATGTGTGGGGAAACAAGAGATAGGGTTGATTTCGGACCCCTCCACCAAGGGCCACGAAATTCCCCCCTCTTCCTCCATATATACAGCCCTTAGGGCATCGTTTAGACTTTGGGTTTGTTTAGATTAAAAGTTCGCCATAGCTGCAACTTCGCGTACTTCGTTTGTGTTCAACGACCAGACAAAGGCGTCACAGAACCACACCTTGATCAATAAAGCTTTCATCTTATATTCGCAATATCCAGATTGCAATCTCAGTTTCTTGCTTGTTCTTCGTTTGCTCGCAGGAAACAGACCCTCGTGGTCAGGTTGATCGTGCTCCGGCGTGGTCAATAACTTCTCGGAGTTGGTTTAGCGATTGCTAAGGCGCGACGTCCTCGCACGTTCGTAGTCGGATCGTCAAAGTCGACTGCCACCAAAGCGATATCCATCATCTCATCGAAAGACGGGACACCTTTGCCTCTATCACCATCAAAGATCAATATGTGCATGATGCTGATTTTAAAGATGTAATGCAGAATTGCAAAGAAGGAAGAATGTGGAACAAGTTTGTCGTTAACGATGGATTTGTGTTTCGTGCTAACAAGCTATGCATTCCAGCTAGCTCCGTTCGTCTTTTGTTGTTGCAGGAGGCGCATGGAGGAGGATTAATGGGACACTTTGGCGTGAAGAAGACGGAGGACGTACTTGCTACACATTTCTTTTGGCCAAAGATGAGACGGGATGTTGAGCGTTTTATTGCTCGCTGCACTACATGTCAAAAAGCTAAGTCACGACTCAATCCTCATGGTTTATATATGCCTTTGCCTGTACCTAGTGTTCCTTGGGAGGATATATCTATGGACTTTGTTTTAGGTTTACCTCGAACAAAGAAGGGGAGGGATAGCATATTTGTTGTCGTGGATAGATTCTCGAAAATGGCACACTTTATACCATGTCATAAAAGCGATGATGCTGTTAATGTTGCTGATTTGTTCTCTCGTGAAATTATTCGCTTGCATGGTGTGCCAAATAGTATTGTTTCAGATCGTGATACTAAATTTCTTAGCCACTTTGGGAGATGTTTATGGGCTAAGTTGGGGACTAAACTGCTTTTTAGTACTACTTGTCACCCCCAAACTGATGGACAAACTGAAGTAGTCAATAGAACGTTGTCTACTATGCTTAGGGCTGTTTTGAAGAATAATAAGAAAATGTGGGAGGAATGCTTGCCTCATATTGAATTTGCTTATAATCGTTCATTGCATTCTACTACTAAGATGTGCCCTTTTGAAGTTGTGTATGGTTTCCTACCTCGTGCACCTATTGATTTGTTGCCTCTTCCATCTTCGGAGAAGGTTAATTTTGATGCTAAACAACGTGCTGAATTGATTTTAAAAATGCATGAGTTAACTAAGGAAAACATTGAGCGCATGAATGCTAAATATAAACTTGCTGGAGATAAGGGTAGAAAACATGTTGTGTTTGCACCTGGAGATCTTGTTTGGTTACGTTTGCGTAAGGATAGATTTCCTGATTTGCGCAAATCAAAGTTAATGCCACGTGCTGATGGTCCCTTTAAGGTGTTAGAGAAAATAAATGATAATGCATATAAACTTGAGCTGCCTGCAGATTTTGGGGTTAGTCCCACTTTTAACATTGCAGATTTGAAGCCTTATTTGGGTGAGGAAGATGAACTTCCGTCGAGGACGACTTCATTTCAAGAAGGGGAGGATGATGAGGACATCAATACAATTGTTACACCCACAGCCCCTGCTGCTATACATACTGGACCAATTACTAGAGCTCGTGCACGCCAACTAAATTACCAGGTACTTTTGTTTCTTGGTAATGATTCTAATGTTCATGAGAATATGATGCTGCCTAAATTGGATACATTTGTTTTTCTTACAAATGAAGGGCCTAGCTTGGAGAAGGATGAACATTGGAGCCAGAACACGCATGGAGTTGATGGCATGCGCAAGGGGAACAAGAACGGAGTGACAAGTGATGATTTCAGGACTTTGAAGCCGCCATAAGGAGTGCATGAAGCCTTGGACGAAATATACAAGATGCCACTTCATAATATTCGTCCATAGGCTATTCTAGGTGCTACGTCACTTTATTAATTGGCCAGGCCCATGTAATTTCGAAATACTTAAGTATAGGCTATTTTTAGAGTCCGTATGTGTGGGGAAACAAGAGTTAGGGTTGGTTTCGGACCCCACCCTCAAGGGCCACGAAATTCCCCCCCTCTTCCTCCATATATACAGCCCTTAGGGCGTCGTTTAGACTTTGGGTTTTGTTTAGATTAAAAGTTCGCCATAGCTGCAACTTCGCGTACTTCGTTTGTGTTCAACGACCAGACAAAGGCGTCACAGAACCCCACCTTGATCAATAAAGCTTTCATCTTATATTCGCAATATCCAGATTGCAATCTTAGTTTCTTGCTTGTTCTTCGTTTGCTCGCAGGAAATAGACCCTCGTGGTCAGGTTGATCGTGCTCCGGCGTGGTCAATAACCTCTCGGAGTTGGTTTAGCGATTGCTAAGGCGCGACGTCCTCGCATGTTTGTAGTCGGATCGTCAAAGTCGACTTCCACCAAAGTGATATCCATCATCTCATCGAAAGACGGGACACCTTTGCCTCTATCACTAATCCTATAATGAAAAATTCCCACTAGTATATGAAAGTGACAAAGTAGGTGACTCTCCATATGAAAAACATGGTGCTACTTTGAGGCACAAGTGCGGTAAAGGATACTAGCAATGCCCCTTCTCTCTTTGTTTATTTATTTATTTTATTTTATTCTCTTTTTTTCTCTCTTTCATTTTTTCCTCTTTTTTTTCTTTTCTTTTTCTCTCATTGTCCGGAGTCTCATCCCGACTTGTGGGGGAATCACAGTCTCCATCATCCTTTCCTTACTCGGGCACTGCTCTAAAAATGAATAATGATGATCATCGCACTTCTATTTACTTATAACTCAAAAGAAACAAAAATTACAACTCGATACCTATGATGAAATATGACTCTATATAAATGCCTTTGGCGATGATCTAGAGTAACTTGTATAAAAAATGATGAACGGTGGTTGAGCCACAAACACTATGTCAGCTATATGATCATGCAAAGCAATATGAAAATGAATGCTCAAGTCATCAAACAAAAATAGTGGAAGTTGCATGGCAATATAACTCCGAATGGCCATGGAAAAGCCATAATAGGTAGGTATGGTGGCTATTTTGAGGAAGATATAATGAGGTTTATGTGTGATAGAGAGTATCATATCACAGAGTTTTGGATGCACCTGCGAAGTTTGCACCACGTCTCAATGTGAGAAAGGGCAATGCACGGTACCGTAGAGGCTAGCAAATTGCGAAAAGGTAAGAGTGCGTATAATCCATGGACTCAAATTTGACATAAAGAACTCATATACTTATTGCCAAAGTTTATTAGCCCTCGAAGCAAAGTACTATTACGCATGCCCCTAGGGGGATAGATTGGTAGGAAGATACCATCACTCGTCCCCGACGGCCACTCATAAGGAAGACAATCAAAAATAAATCATGCTCCAACATCATAGCGTAACAAGAGACTACACGTGCATGCTTCGGGAATCACAAACCTTAACACCAATATTCCTACTAGAGCATAATTACTCATCAACATAACTCACATATCACATTAGCATATCTCAAAACTATTACTAAAAAAGAAGTTTATTTTGTCCAATGATCTTCATGACATTTTTTCTTTTCTTTATCCTTCTTGGATATCTATCAATTTGGGACTAATTTTCATGTGTTGCTTTTGACAAGCTCCAACAAAATATAAGCGAAGATCATGAGCATAATGTTTCTTTCTCTCAAAATAATTTACGTGAAGCAAGAGAGAATTTCTTCAAAATTTTACTAACTCTCAAATAAATGTAAGTGAAGCAAGTGAGCATTTCTTCAAAATACTAAGCACACCGTCCTCAAAAATATATAAGTGAAGCACCAGAGCAAGTCTTCAAAAATACTAAGAACACCATGCTCAAAAAGATATAAGTGAAGCACTAGAGCAAGTCCTAGCTCATAAAATATTTAAGTGAAGCATAGAGAGCAATTCTAATAAGTCATGACATAATTTTGGCTCTTTCAAATAGGTGTGTCCAACAAGGATTGATGACTTAAGACACAAAATAAAACAAGCAAAGACTTCATGAGGACATGACTACCTTGGATACGACCAAAAATATTGCATACATGCATATTTGTCAGGTGATTTCTAATGCAAACTATTCAATAATCTATTTATGTTATCCAGAACAAAAATACTTCACACACTTTTGTGTTTTGTCTAATTGCAGGTGTATGGGACATTTGTACAATCCACATATGAAGACAAGGGAAAAGGATAAGTTTAGGTTGTGTTCAAAAAGTCCTCTCACGTCACTTTTGGGCCAAGAGAAGATAGAGTCCAAGTCTCTCACGTTCTGGATTTAGATTCGAACTGCACAGACAAACCTGACTCAAAACGCCAACAACTTTTTCATACGGACTCCGAATTGGGTGATTATTTTTTTGTTGGAAACTAGATTTCGTGCTCTTTCCAACCCAATTGGATTCACCTTCAAATTCGTCCGGAGCGTTGAGCTACGGACGAAACAATCTGACGTTGCAGCAGAATCCGAGTCAAACTACAAGCCCAAAAGTGTTGCATCACCTCCACTTGGGCCCATGAGCCTTGTACGACTTAGGGTTAGTTTTAGGCTGCCTTGGGACGTCCTCCCACCTCCTTGGCCGCCATCCCTTGCTCCTATATAAGTAGATCCATCTAGTAGCTTTTTCCTGGGGTTTTATTTAGTTAAAAGTTAGCCATCGCTGCAACTTCGTGTACTTCGTTTGTGTCCAACGACTAGACCAAGACCGCTTATGAAACCCCACTTTTATCAATACTTCATCCATACTCGCAATATTCAGATTGCTTAATCATATTCTTGCTTGTTCTTCGAGTGCTTGCAGGAATAGACCTTCGTGGTCAGGTTGATCGTGCTCCAGCGTGGTCAATAACGTCCCGGAGTTGGTTTAGCGATTGCTAAGGCGCAACGTCGTGCACGTTTGTAGTCGGATCGTTAAAGTCGTCTCCACCAAATCGATAGTTATCATCTCATTGAGAGATCGGGACCCTCGCCTCTATCAAGTGGTATCAGTTTTCAGGTTGCTCGGTGAGAATTTCCAGTTTTTCTAGATTAGATTTATTTTCTTACCTATTGTCCAAGAAAAAGCCACAAAAAAGAGTTAGATATATTCATCCTTGGTCCAAGCTAGTCTGAGCCTTTGCAATTTTCTTTTCATTGCTTGCATAGTTGAATTATCGGTTGCATCGTCGTGTCGAGTTGCTGGTCTTAGTGTCTAGTTCGTTTAGAGTTTCGAGTTCTGTTCACATTAGTCACGCCACCGCTGCATCATTATCTCTTCCGCTGTCCACCACCCATCCATCAATTTCCACCATGTGCTACCCACCATTCATTGTCATAATAATAGTTGAGATCGTTCACATCTTCACTTGATCTAATCTGCATCTTATCTAGTTTGTTTTGGAAAGAGGGAGATAAAAAAAGAGAGAAAAAAACGAGAGAAAAAAAAAGAGAAAAAAAAAGTCAGAGAAAAAAAAGGAGAGAAAGAAAAAAAGTGTGAGGAAAAAAAAGAGGGAAGAAAAAAAACAAAATTCGGATCTTTTTAGACTCAATCTCGTAGTTGAATTCGGATTGGAATCTGTTTTGTGCACTGTTCAGTAAAACAGGCATAGCTTCCTCATACGAAGTCCGTTTTGCCTCCGCGAGTACTCAAACGAAAGCTAGCGATGAGCCGCATCTAAATAGTTGAAGAAGCTTGTTCAATATTTGGCACCTCAAAATCGGCTTCTAAATAGGTCTTTTTGCCCTCTGAAGTTCATGAACACAGCTTATTCCAGTTTTTCAGGACATTTTTCGAATTTTTTGACTCCTCATATCAACTCGGAATTGAGTGATTCCTTTTGTGTTTCAAAACTTGAGTCAATACCATTCTTGAAAAAAAAATTGGCACAAACTTTTTCAGAGGAAAGTTGGAGACAAAGTTGTTGATATATCCTGCTTGGTTGTTGTTTCACATCATTATCTTTACTGCCGTTGTGATCTTCACTTATATCTTGTTGTCCAGAGTTACTTAGTATACTTCATTGATGCTAGTTGTGCTACGACGTGACCTCATTAGTGTTCTAGGCTCGCGGCTCTAGTTCGGTCTAGCCTAGGACCAGCATAGTACCGTCGTTGAGCGTTTATTCAACATTGCATCTCTGAATTGATTATTGCTAATCTTTTGCTACCATATATAGCCAACCCAGCTCCACATATTTCTACGCCGTGTATATGCATGTTCCCCTGGCAATCGCTTTACACAATCTTCGGAGTTATTTGACACCGCTAGTTGCCTCTCACCACCTGCTGCATGGTAAGAACTTGTAAGATATTGATATTTGCTTTACTGTGAGCACTTTACAACCACATCCTAGTAGTTCATAGGAACATTATTCTCGAATTTTGGTTCTTGTTTCTACTAATCATGACAGGTTCCAGAGATAGAAGTTCTTGGACGACGGACACATCTGCACCATCACGAGAGTTGGGACAACACACACAAGCATATGGTCAGGTTATCTCTTTACCTTTATTTGAGGGTAGATTTAATCCTGCTATTTATCTAGCTTGGGAGCTTGAAGTAGAACAAGTTTTTAGTCACCATGATTTTTCTGAACTTGAGAGAGTACGAGCTACCATTAGAGCATTTACTGGTTTTGCTTCTATTTGGTGGAGTGTACATTGTAAGAAAAACATTAATAACCAACCCACAACTTGGAAAGTTTTGAAAGCTGTAATGAGACAACAATGTTTTCCTCCTTACTATCGTCGTCAATTGCGTCACAAATTGGAGCAATTAAAACAAGGCAGTAACACTGTTCATGCTTACTACCAAGAGTTCAAATCTTGTATGCATCATTGTGACATAGAAGAATCTGAGGATGATACAATGAATAGATTTTTTGGTGGTTTGAACCATGATATTCAGGCAAGTTTTCAGTATATTTCTCGTTGCATTACTGGTATGTATGTCCGTGCTTGTACCTTTGAGAGAGATACAGGAGGATGCATTGAGTGACTACAACAACTACTATTCCAGTTCATGCTCACCATCGTCGGTTGGTTACTCCACTATTGCACCTACTAGAGCAGCCCCACCTTGGATTGTGAGCGCAATATCATCTCAAGAGTATGGTACATTGTCAATGTCCGTACCTACATCATCTACCTCTCTGCGAGGTAACAGTAAAGGTATTGATGATATAACTTCACATGAGAATGAAGCATGCCTAGTTAACTTGAATGCATCATGTGTTGAGTTACCTGTTGATTTGAGCACACCACCTATTTTAGAGACTCTTGTTACTGTCATGAACGCGTCATGTGATCAAACAACTAAAATATCAACAATTTTGAGTGCACCCATTGAATTAACTGTTGATGCAAAAGAACCAATGTTTAATCATTTTGATATGACCTCTAATCTTGATGATGATTCTGTGTCCAATGACTTATTGCATGTTTGCTTATTTAAGCATGTTGTAGCATGTAAATTTGATGCAAGTAAGGTTTATTCATCGAAGTTAGGATGGTTTAATGATGAACATTGCCAATCTTTTGAAGAGAATAAGAGCTTCACTTATATGTGAAAACTGAGTTCCAATATTTTCATGCCTTCTACTTCTTGTGATAATTTTTTGGCTTTAGATTTTATGAACAATGAAAGTTACTCATGTATACATGTGACATATGTGCAAAAATCAAGGGAAGTTAAAATGGATGACATATACATATACAACATGTACACCTTGTCTCTTTTGTTAGCCACATTTCAGATTAAGCAATGCCGACGACAGCTTTGTTTTCAAAAAGGGGAGGATGATGAGGACATGACTACCTTGGATACGACCAAAAATATTGCATACATGCATATTTGTCAGGTGATTCCTAATGCAAACTATTCAATAATCTATTTATGTTATCCAGAACAAAAATACTTCACACACTTTTGTGTTTTGTCTAATTGCAGGTGTATGGGACATTTGTACAATCCACATATGAAGACAAGGGAAAAGGAGAAGTTTAGGTTGTGTTCAAAAAGTCCTCTCACGTCACTTTTGGGCCAAGAGAAGATAGAGTCCAAGTCTCTCACGTTCTGGATTCAGATTCGGACTGCACAGACATACCTGACTCAAAATGCCAACAACTTTTTCATACGGACTCTGAGTTGGGTGATTCTTTTTTGTTGGAAACTAGATTTCGTGCTCTTTCCAACCCAATTGGATTTACCTTCAAATTCGTCCGGAGTGTTGAGTTACGGACGAAACAATCCGACGTTGCAGCAGAATCCGAGTCAAACTACAAGCCCAAAGATGTTGCATCACCTCCACTTGGGCCCATGAGCCTTGTACGACTTAGGGTTAGTTTTAGGCTGCCTTGGGACGTCCTCCCACCTCCTTGGCCGCCACCCCTTGCTCCTATATAAGTAGATCCATCTAGTAGCTTTTTCCTGGAGTTTTATTTAGTTAAAAGTTAGCCATCGCTGCAACTTCGTGTACTTCGTTTGTGTCCAACGACCAGACCAAGACCGCTTATGAAACCCCACTTTTATCAATACTTCATCCATACTCGCAATATTCAGATTGCTTAATCATATTCTTGCTTGTTCTTCGAGTGCTTGCAGGAATAGACCTTCGTGGTCAGGTTGATCGTGCTCCAGCGTGGTCAATAACCTCCCGCAGTTGGTTTAGCGATTGCTAAGGCGCAATGTCGTGCACGTTTGTAGTCGGATCGTCAAAGTCGTCTCCACAAAATCGATAGTTATCATCTCATCGAAAGATCGGGACCCTCGCCTCTATCAAGACTCATATCATACAAGACGCTCCAAGAAAAACACATATCATATGACGAATAAAAATATAGTCTCGAGTAAAATACGGATAGTTGTTGGAAGAAAGCGGGGATGCCACTCAGGGGCATCCCCAAGCTTTCTTGGTTGCTCATTGTTGGATAATAGCTTGGTATGCCAGGGCATCCCCAAGCTTAGGCTCTTCCATCCTTCCTTCATCCATCGTCAGATAACCCAAAACTTGAAAACTTCAATCACACAAAACTCAACAAAACCTCCGTGGGATCCGTTAGTATAAGAATAATAAACTACTACTATATGTGATGTATCAAACCAATTCATATTTTGTTTTTGTATTATATCTACTGTATTCCAACTTTTATATGGCAAAAATTCATCAAAGAAAACCATAGAGCCATCAATATAAGCAGACAACACAAAGAAAACAGAATCTGTCAAAACAGAACAGTCTGTAGCAATCTGACTATTTCGAATACTTCTCTAATTCCAAACATTCTGAAAATTAGGACGACCTTAGAAATTTGTATGTTGATCTACTACAAGTGCAATGGGTATTTTGTCGCTCTCTGGTAAAAGATGAAAATTAATTTCCTGATCATAATTTTTTTGTTTTTTCAGCAAGATCAAACAACTATCACCCAAGAAGATCCTAAAGGCTTTACTTGGCACAAACACTAATTAAAACATAAAAACACAATTATAACATTAGCATAATTGTGCTAACACAAAAGAACCTGAAGCAAAAAGCAAAAATAAATTTTATTCACTGGGTTGCCTCCCAACAAGCGCTATAGTTTTACGCCCTTAGCTAGGCATAAAGCAAGGATTTAAGTTTTGTCATCTTTGGTTCGAGATCCATAAGATGCCCACATGATTGATTCATAGGGTGGCTTAATTCTAGTTCTAGTAAATTGTTCCATACCCATCCTCAAAGGAAATTGGAACTTAATATTTCCTTCTTTCATATCAATCACGGCACTGATACTGCGTAAAAACGGTCTACCAAGAATAATTGGACAAGACGGATTGCAATCAATATCAAGAACAATAAAATCTATGGGCACATAATTCCTATTAGCAAGAATAAGAACATCATTAATTCTTCCCATAGGCTTTTTAATAGTAGAATCCGCCAAGTGCAAATTTAAAGAGCATGATTCAAGATCGGTAAGACCAAGCACATCACATAAAGATTTCGGAATTGTAGAAACACTAGAACCCAAGTCACACAAAGCAAAACACTCATAATTTTTAATCTTGACTTTGATAGTAGGTTCCCATTCATCATGCAATTTTCTAGGAATTGAAACTTCCAATTCCAATTTTTCTTCCAAAGCTTTCATCATAGCATCAACAATATGTTTAGTAAAAGCTTTATTTTGTTCATAAGCATGGGGTGAATTTATCTTGGATTGCAACAAAGAAATAAAATCAATCAAAGAGAAACTATCATAATTAAAGTCTTTGTAATCCAAAAGAGTGGGCACATCACTAGCTAAAGTTTTGACCTCTTCAAACCCACTTTCATCTATTTTTTCAACATATTTTCACCCTCCGAAATATTGTGATGCCTTCTACCTAAAGTTGACTCTTCTCCAGTCCCTTTTTCATCAATATTAACTTTATTAAACAAGGAATCAATAGAATAAACACCAGTCATTTTAAGATCTTCATCACTTTTATCCTCTAACGAGATTGGTTTAGCATCCATTTGATTTACTAAGGTAGGTTGTGCATCAGATATTTTTCCAAGCAAACTTTCAGCTAAAGCATACTTAGATTGGATATTGCAAACTTCTCTAATGATATCATCAAGTTGTTTTGTAATGGCATCAAGCACAACGGAGTGCTCCTCAAGTTCTTTAGTAAAATACTTATTATGCTCAAATTGTGTAGTCATATATTCCTTAGTACTTTTCTCAATTTCAAGAAAAATATTAGGGTAAGGAACATCATAATATTTTCTTTGAGGCATCATGACTACGCAAAACAAGAGTGCACACAAAAACAGATCCAGCAAGAAAATGGCGAACGAAAAAGAGAGGCGAATAAACGGCAAATTTTTGTGAAGTGGGGAGAGGAAAACGAGAGGAAAATGGCAAATAATGGAAATTGCGAGGAGATGAGATTTGTGATTAGGAACCTGGTTATGAAGAAGATCCTCCCCGGCAACGGCGCCAGAAATTCCTTTTGATTGCTCTTTGGTTATAGCGCCAGAAAAGCTCATGCCTGCTAGGACTACGTCGGTATTTCCCCAAAGAGGAAAGGATGATGCAGCACATCGATGGTAGGTACTTCCCTCAGCAAAGAAACCAAGGTCATCGAACCAGTAGGAGAACCAAGAAACGCAACGTAAACAGCACCTGCACACAAATAACAACACCTCGCAACCCGACGCGTTAAAGGGGTTGTCAATCCCTTTCGGGTAACGATGGCAAAAAATTGTAGTACATTGAAATAATAGATCGCAAATAAAATAAATTGCAGCAATGTATTTTCGTATTTTTCGTTTAATAGATCTGAATAAAAATGCAAAGGAAAAGTAGATCGCAAGCAAATATATGAGGAAGAAGACCCGAGGGCCGTAGGTTTCACTAGTGGCTTCTCTCAAGAAAAGATAGCAAATGGTGGGTAAACAAATTACTGTTGGGCAATTGATAGAACCTCAAATAATTATGATGATATCCATGCAATGATCATTACATAGGCATCACGTCCAAGATTAGTAGACCGACTCCTTCCTGCATCTACAACTATTACTCCACACATCGACCACTATCCAACATGCATCTAGTGTATTAAGTTCAAGGAAAAACGGAGTAATGCAATAAGAACGATGACATCATGTAGACAAGATGCTTTTATCTATTGTGTAGATATAGATCCCGTCTTTTTATCCTTAGTAGCAACGATACATACGTGTCGGTTCCCTTTTCTGTCACTAGGATCAAGCACCGTAAGATCGAACCCACTATCGGGCACTGTCGGTGTCAAAACCAGCGGATCTCGGGTAGGGGGTCCCAAACGATGTGTCTAAGGTCGATGGTAACAGGAGACAAGGGACACGATGTTTACCCATGTTTGGGCCTTCTTTATGGAGGCAATACCCTACGTCCTACTTGATTGATATTGATGAGTATGAGTATTACAAGAGTTGATATACCTCGAGATCGTAATGGCTAAACCCTAGAGGTCTAGCTTGTATGGCTATGATAATGAATCTCTCCCCTTCGGACTAAGTCCTCCGGTTTATATAAGCACCGGGAGGATCTAGGGTTACACAAGGTCGGTTATAAAGAAACGAATCTACATATCCGGTCGCCAAGCTTGCCTTCTACGCCAAGGAGAGTCCCATTCGGACATGGGTGCAGTCTCCGGTCTTCGTATCTTCACAATCCATCAGTCCGGCCCATGGCTAACAGGCCAGACACCCGAGGACCCCTTAGTCTAGGACTCCCTCAGTATTCCCTGAACCTGGCTTCAATTACAAGGTATCCGACGTGTAGATCTGTCTTCGGCATTGCAAGGCAGGTTCCTCCTTCCAAACTCCAACACAGTCTTCGGACGTACCGATGTGTCCGGACCTGTAACTCACACCACACACAACCATGGAGAGAATATAATTTTTCATGAATCCAGTCTGCTGACAACTTTTTACAACATGACATCACGTCTGCCAGGTCACTATATCAAACCGTTTTGTCTGCCATCCCGTGTTTCAAGATGCGATTTCCATTGGCACGTCTTGTCAAAGCAGAGATCGTGTCCCCTTATTACGGGATTCTCATCAATACAGGCATGGGTAACCCAACCGTGCCGTTTACACAGCCCTTGGGAATAGGTGAGTGCTAAGGCGAGTAGGGAGGCGTTCGACATTCACGGTCTTTATAAGGGAATAAGGATTCGTTCTCAGTCACCCATGCCTCCTTCTTCCTCTGTCCATCCATTCTTGAGCTCCAGCACCCAAGCTCTAGCTTCCCATGCTGGAGAAAGCACTCCAACCATGTCCGAATCCAGAGCTGGTGGCAAGTGGATGCCTCCACTGTTAAGAGGAAAGACATCAAGGAGCTCCGAGAGGCCGGATACTTGGCCAAGGAGATCGTTCACCGTCTCCGGCCGAGGGACAGACCATCCCTACCCCAGAGCCCCATGAGAGGGTTGTGTTTCTCGCACATTTCGTCCACGGGCTGGGATTCCCTCTCCACCCGTTGGTCCGCGGACTGATGTTTTACTACGGGCTGAACTTCCATGATCTAGCCCCCAACTTTATCCTCAATATCTCGGCATTTATTGTTGTGTGTGAGGCCTTTCTCCGCATCCCGCCTCACTTCGGCCTATGCCTAAACACTTTCAATGTAAGGCTGAAGGTGGTGAGAGGCCAACAAGCAGAGTGCAGAGGCGCCATGGTGGGCAATATACCCAACGTTACATGGCCCGAAGGCTCCTTTGTGGAGATGGTGAAGGGGTGGCAGTCGGGGTGGTTCTACATCACCGAGCCGCTCGACACCAATTGGGCCGCGGCCCCCGAATTTCAATCCGGAGCTCCGCTACGGCTTACCTCCTGGAAAGAGAAGGGCCTCGCCTGGGGCTCTTCGAGCGAGCTGACTAGGCTCTAGACGTGCGTTTAGAACATGATAACATAGAGGATCAAACTCGTCAACGTGATCCAGGTTATGCTCATTCACCGGATCCTTCCGTGGAAACACCGGACTTGCTATTTGTGGGAGTTCGATCCGGCCAAGCACCAGACGCTACTAGAGCTCTTCGGCACAATGCACGAACTTACCTGGAAAGTGCTCTTCAAGGCCGGCGAGACACTACCGCCCATGGTCGAATATCATGGGCTCAGCTTAAAATGCCAGGCCAATTCGGTAAGTTTTTTCATGTATGCAAGATATAGCCTTTACTGGCATATTTTGACAAGGAGCCTAAGCCTTCCTATCAATCTGTAGGACTGGATCAACATAGTGGGGCGGATTAATTGTCCAGCTCCACTACCCGAAGATGAGGAAACCCCAGTCCTAACGAAGATGCTATTTCCGGCGCCTTATGATGTGCCGGAGAAGAAGGCCAAGAAGACGGCGAAAGGAAGTAGGAGTGGCCTTCGCCGAAAGGGTACTTCGGACATGTCGTCCGAAGACGAGACTGACTCTTCGGCCGCCGAAGATGATGGCAAGGAGGAGGAAGAAGGCAGCTCCCCCCCGGGAGGGGGAAGAAAAGAGAGGCCTCCATGAATCTGGAGGCGAAGGCGCCCAAGAGGGGGAAGGGCTCCCTTGCGGATAACTCCGCATGGGATGTCAAAAGCACTCCGGAGTGAATGCCCCGGACCAAGCCTCGGGCTGCCTCGTAAGTACCAAAACCCTATGCACCTCCCAATACCTGGCCTTTCCAGTTTACAATATTAATATGTTTAAACTATGCCATTACAGTCCGTCCCGCGACGGCTCCCCGCGAACCTCGACAGAGGGTTTTCTAGACTCAAAGGAGATGGCTAGCATGTCTCCGCCGCCTGCTCACTCTGCCTTACCCAAGGGTAATGACGATGTGGCATCCCAAAGGACCTTCCCAGACCAGGGGGAGATTCCAGAAATCATTAAGGTGGCACCCCAGGCTGACTCCTTGGCTGCCAGACAAATGGGGGAAAAAGCCCCCATGGGGAATGGCAATGGGGGCCAAGTTCCCTTCGGCCCTCAGCCGGATACCATTCCGGAGACCTACACGGCTCCAGAGTCCAACGAACGGCCTTCCTCGAAAGGAGGAGGTGTGCCTGTTCCACTGGTGACCTCTGTCCATCCAGAGGCACCGGATAATCTGCTGGAAGCACTGCGAGGCGCCTCCATTGTGGACGAGCACCATGTCCTGATGGGTATGGTGATCGAAAAGGTTCAGTCCACCAAAAGCGGACTGACTAAGGCCTGCGCTAGCCTTTTAACAGGCTTTGAGGTAACAATTGTAGAAAAAATATCACAATGTGGACAGTAGCCCCTGATGCTCTGTTCGGTGTCTGGAAAGGAAAGCTGAACAGGGGTCTAACATAAGGTGTCTATTTGAATAAGCAGGTGTCGCTGCTGGCTGCTGCCGCTCATACCGCGGAGGTCTCCGGACTGAAGCAGAACCTAGAGCGGGCCGAGAAAGTGCTTGGCCTCGTGAAGAAGCAGCTAGAGGACAACAAAGGTATGTAGTAACCTACGTGTATATTTAGGAAGGATGAATGGATTGTGCTGACTAAAGTGCCATGAGCTTTATTAGGGGCCACGACCGAGGTGGCAGCCCTCAACAAGGTGTTAGCGAAGACCGAGGAACGCGTGGCGCGCGAGAAGCATGAGGCCTAGGTCAGCGAGGTTCAGCAAGAGCTCTAGGACGCCATCAAGAAGTACGAGGCCTTGGCGCAAGTGTCCGAACATGCGAAGGCCCGCCAAAGCGTACAAGAGGCTCGAGCTGAAGACCAGAGCGCCCTTCAGGAAATCCAGGAGGCCTGGAAGATCGTAGCAGGTAAGGCTTTCATTATGCAAAGCAAGTCTGTGAAGGAAGCGTTCCTTTTACTTACCCGAATTTGGAGCTCTCCAGGGGCGTTCACGGATTTTCCACGCAGCGTATCAGACGCTGCCGAGTTCTATCGAGCCGAGGAAGGGAGTTCTACGGAGAAGCTGTTCTGGTCTCAATATCTTGGACCCGAACATCTGGTTTCCTTCAGCGACCAGCTGAAACAGCTGGTCAAGCTACACAAGGCGGCCGAGCTAGTCCGACTATGGCTTGCCGCGTCGATACCTAGCAGCTATTTCGGACATGTGAAGCAGCTTGTTAATGCCTGCCCCCGGCTTGAGGTTATAAAGTGGTCAGTCTGTATCGAAGGGGCCGCCTGAGGGCAAGGAGCACCGCCGACCCGAGTTGTATTTTGATGGTGTCCTGGAGGGATCCCGCATTGTTGTAGATCACTGTGCGAAAGACACTATCTTTGAATGAATGTATTCGAGCTCCCTCTGCCTTGTATGATGAAACAAAGTGTTTATGCAATATAATGCTTGTTATATTTTTAATTTTTTACTTCTTGTGCTGCCGTGTTGTATGAAATCTGAGGGTTAACTAGTCGCCGTCTTCTTCCCCCACGTAGGTAGTACGGGGGTGTTCGGGATGGAATCTAAACAATCTTGATCCAATTAGATGGTCCTTGAAGGAGTTGTTTAGCGCAACGAACCGGGCAACCAGACTATGCGACTGTAACACCCTGACATAGCCATAGGAGTGCGACAATAAAAATATGGGCGCAGCCCCTAGTACCCGAACTAGAGTTCTATACGCGTCTGATCGGGAAGTACCAATCCTTCGCGTAATGCGGAAGAAATCTCCAACGATTTGCAACCTCCGAACAGCTGACCGGCTCTCGCCGCATCGTGATAGTTAGTTTTCAGCTTTCTCTACTAAGGTGCTCCTTTGGCTAAACCAAGGCAAAATCGCAGTAGTTCTCCCTTTAATACCTTAGCCGATATAGCGGAACGTAAGTTAGCAAGCACAGGAGCCGGGCAACCCAACTATTGTCCAAAGACATGATTCGGAGCCAATGCATATAATGCTAAATTTGGGGTACCGAACTATACTTATAAAATTGTTCGGACTTTTGTTGCCGTAGTGTGGGGTGCTATGAAGCCCCTGGAAAACATCAAGCGTGCCAAAGTGTAAGGGTGCTACCTGATAGGGTTATCCACAGGGGAGATGAAAAAGAGAAAGAAAATAGAAAAGGTACGAAGGTAAAAGGCTGGAGTCCTACAGCTCCAGCCGCAAACTGTTCTCATTGTAATTTAATTAGTACGTCAAGGCGCATTGATACAGGTAGTGCGATAAGCAACATGCTATTTGACATGCCGAAACCAAGGGAGAGCTGCATGTGGGTCCTGAAAAATAGGTAGAGTTATCGTTAACGGAATCACCTAAAAAGTCCCCCATATGTCTGCGTTTCTCGCCATCTTGGTGTGTTTATCCTTCAAGAGGACCGATGACCAGACCACCAGATGGTGCCTGTGGGATTGAGACCTAAAAAGGAAACAAGTAAAAGTGAAATTATGTGTGTATCCGATGTTGGTTGAGCCGCACTATGGACCACAAGCTAGCTATGCCCATGGGATTTTGAGTGCGTAGTTATGTACGCACGACACGAATGCCACCACTTGATCGGGACTGAGACAGAGGCCAGATTGCTAGTCAAGCTCCTGACGAGTCAAGCTCTCCTACTGCAGAGTAGTTCAGACCCTCTTAACGGTGTCCGTGGGCTCGGCAGCCGAATTAAGGTTCTTCTTGAGAAGGCCGCTCTGTACTTCTGCTGCTAAGGCAGATGTGTGCTCTTCTGTACAGAGGGAGCGTTCCATTTTTCCGTTGACTATTATGACGCCGCGTGGACCGGGCATCTTGAGCTTGAGATAAGCATAGTGTGGTACTGCGTTGAATCGAGCAAATGCAGTTCGTCCGAGTAGTGCGTGATAGCCACTGCGGAAGGGGATGATATCGAAGATTAACTCCTCGCTTCGGAAGTTGTCCGGAGATCCCAAGACAAACTCTAGTGTGATTGAGCCCGTACAGCGGGCCTCTACACCTGGTACGACTCCTTTGAAGGTAGTCCTTGTGGGCTTGACCGAGATGGGTTAATGCCCATTTTTGCGTTGTATCCTAATAGAGCAGATTGAGGCTGCTACCACCGTCCATAAGGACGCGAGTGAGGTGGAACCCATCAATTATTGGGTCTAGGACCAGTGCGGCTGAGCCACCATGACGGATACTGGTCGGATGATCCCGGCGATCAAAAGTGATCGGGCATGACGACCATGGATTGAATTTTGGGGCGACTGGCTCTATTTGCGTAGACGTCCCTGAGCGCACGCTTGCGCTCCCTCTTGGGGATGTGGGTAGCGTATATCATGTTCACCGTTTTGACCTGGGGGAAACATCTTCTGTCCCCCTCTGTTCAGTTGCTGGGGTTCTTCGTCATCGTCCTCGCTTTGCAATTCCTTTTCCCTGTTCTCGGCGTTTAATTTGCCGGCCTGTTTAAAAACCCAGCAATCTTTATTTGTATGATTGGGTGGCTTGTCTGGGGTGCCATGAATCTGGCATGGACGATCAAGTATGCGGTCCAAGCTGGATGGGCCTGAATTGTTCTTTTGGAACGGCTTCTTCCGCTGACCGGACTTAGAGCCCTTGAATCCGGCATTGATTGTCGTGTCCTCGGTGTTATCACTGTTGTTTCGACGCTTGTATCTGTTGCGTCGAGACTTGTCTTTGCTAGTTTTAGCTTCAGGGGTGCCGGTGTCGCTTGCATTGTTTTTGCCACGGGCCAACCGACTGTCCTCGCCCACACAAAAGCGGGTCATGAGTGCCGTGAGGGCTGCCATGGATTTTGGCTTTTCTTGGACGAGGTGGTGAGCGAGCCATTCATCCTGGATGCTGTGTTTGAAGGCTGCTAGGGCTTTGGTATCCGGACAATCGATAATTTGGTTCTTTTTTGTTAAGAACCTAGTCTGGAATTTCTTGGCGGACTCTCCGAGCTGTTGAACTATGTGGCTTAAGTCATCAGCATCCGGAGGTCGAACATATATACCTTGGAAGTTATCGAGGAAGGCCTCTTCCAAGTCCTCCGAGCTGCCAATAGAATTTGCAGGCAGACTGTTGAGCCAGTGCCGAGCTGGCCCCTAGAGTTTTAAAGGGAGGTATTTGATGGCGTGGAGGTCATCACCGTGGGCCATATGAGTGTGGAGAATGAAGTCTTCGATCCACACCGCGGGGTCAGTGGTTCCATTGTATGATTCTATATTCAAGGGTTTCAACCCTTCTGGGAATTCATGATCCAGGACCTCATCAGTGAAGCAATGACGGTGTGCGGCGCCTCTATATCAGGCTGTATCGCAGTGTAGCTCTGATGGAGTCCGTCTGTGGTTTTCAGCCCGCACATGACTAAGTTTGTCATGTCCGAATAGGTGGCCATCTTCGCGTGCCGAGGCACGTCCTCGTGATCCGTAGATTGATCTAGTATGTCCTGCTTAATTGTTCAGGTTTTGCCGGAGGTCATATGTATGACTGTGGGCTAATTTACCTCTACGTATGCGATGAGGCGGGGCTGGCTGGTGTTCGGCGTGAGTTGCCGTTTTGTCCCGACCACGTGGTGGTCGGTCAGCCGCATTGTATGATGGAGCTATGTATTTCGGGGCCTCCTCGTCAAACTGAGGTAGCAATTTGCGCTTTGGGTAGCTTTTAGTTGGGAGCTTGAGGCCATATTCTTCGGCTTCTAGGACATTGGACCATTTATCATTGAGCAGATCTTGGTCAGCTTGAAGCTGCTGCTGCTTCTTTTCAGGCTCCTTGCAGTGGCGATTAGTTGGCGCTTGAAGCGCTCCTGATCAAGAGGTTCCTTAGGCACAATGAAATCGTCAGTGCCGAGGCTCAGCTCATCCTCGGAGGGCGGAAGATAACTTCCGTCCTCTGAGTCTTCATGTGTGGCCTACTTACCAGTGCTAGCTCGCCCATCTTCCCGTTCATCTTGTTCATTAGCTGTGTCAATGGGGTCTTCGTTGTCTTCGACACCTTGTGGACTGTTATCTTCTCCTATGTCGGTGTTGTTGTCTTTGCTGCGGCGTGACTTAGAGCGGCGCCGCTGACGCTGGCGCTTGGATTGTATTTCAGAAGGTTTATCCTCAGCTGGATCTTCCTTATCATCGCCGCTATTCTCGTTTGGTGCATCCACCATGTATACATCATATGAGGAAATGGCCGTCCAGCGTCCGGTGAACGACGGGTTCTGGGCCTCTTCTTCTCCGGCATCGTCGTCCATACCGTCGATGTCCTCGGAGTAGTAATCAAGCGTGTCGGTCAAATCCTCGACCATGGCTATGAAGTGGGTGGCGGGTGGGAAGCAAAATTCTCCCCCATCAGCCCCTAGTTCAAACCGGATAGTTTGGTTGTGAGTCCTCCGCCAAGGACAGGTTCTTTAACGAGTTTAGCACATCGCCCAAAGGCGAGTGCTGTAAGATGTCTGCGGCGCTGAACTCAAAGATCGATAAGCGATCAAGTTCGGCGTCCGTCACGTGGTTCGGAACTTACGGCCGGAGACGAGTCCGGAGTTCCAGTGACAAAGACATTGTGAGAGTTTAAGTCTATGTGCGGCTCCAATGCCGTGGAATCTATGGCCTCCATGGTGTGGTTGACCCTCCCGTCCTTGGATGGCATAGTCTGCTCCTGCTCTACGGCCAGAGCTGTTACAAGAGCGATATCCTGGATGTGGTCTGATGACAAATTTAGGTCATGATCATCGGGGTGACCGGGAGCGGTCGCCGCGGTCTCGAATCCGGCTAAGACTAAATCTCTATGGATGTCCGCCACGTAGTTCAAACTCCCAAATCTGACTTGATGGTCAAGGGCATAGCTATTGACCTGCTCCAGGTGGCCAAACGAGTTGGCCCGCAGTGCGAAGCCACCGAACGCGAAGATCTGTTCGGGGAGGAAAGTTTCTCCTTGGAAAGCGTCACTGTGGACAATTGAAGGGGCCATCGAACCTTTCGTCGATGGCACAGTGGAACTCTCAATGAAAGCACCAACTTTGGTGTCAAAACCGGTGGATCTTGGGTAGCGTGTCCCGAACTATGCGTCTAAGGTCGATGGTAACAGGAGACAGGAGACACGATGTTTACCCAGGTTCAGGCCCTCTCTATGGAGGTAATACCCTACGTCCTGCTTGATTGATATTGATGAGTATGAGTATTTCAAGAGTTGATCTACCTCGAGATCGTAATGGCTAAACCCTAGAGGTCTAGCTTCTATGGCTATGATAATGAATCTCTCCCCTCCGGACTAAGTCCTTCGGTTTATATAAGCACCGGGAGGATCTACGGTTACACAAGGTCAGTTACAAAGAAATGAATCTACATATCCGGTCACCAAGCTTGCCTTCTACGCCAAGGAGAGTCCCATCCGGACATGGGTGCAGTCTCCGTTCTTCGTATCTTCACAGCCCATCAGTCCGGCCCATGGCTAACAAGCCGGACGCCCGAGGACTCCTTAGTCCAGGACTCCCTCAGGCACCTCTTCCCATTGCGATAAATAGATCAAGCTGGCCAAACCAAATCCAAATATCGGAGAAGAAATACGAGGCTATAATAGATCATGCATATAAGAGATCAAAGAACCTCAAATAACTTTCATGGATATAAAAAGATATGACTGATCACAAAGTCAAAGTTCATTAGATCCCAACAAACACACCGCAAAAAGAGTTACATCATATGGATCTCCAAGAGACCATTGTATTGAGAATCAATAGAGAGAGATGAAGCCATCTAGCTACTAACTACGGACCTGAAGGTCTACAAAGAACTACTCATGCATCATCGGAGAGGCACCAATGGAGGTGGTGAACCCCATCTGAGATGGTGTCTAGATATGATCTGGTGGTTCTAGACTCTGCGGCGGCTGGATGAATATTTCGTCGACTCCCCTAGGGTTTTGGGAATATTTGGGTATTCATAGAGAAAAGAGGTGGTCCGGGGGGCACCCGAGGTGGGCACAACCCACCAGGGCGCGCCCGGGCCTCCTGGCGCGCCCTGGTGGGTTGTCCCCTCCTCGGGACTCCCCCCACGTGCTACCAGGGCCCAACTTGTTCCTTCTGTCCATAAAAGATCTCCGTAAAGTTTCATGGCATTTGGACTCCATCTGATATTGATTTTTTGCAATGTAAAAGACATAGAAAAGATAGCAACTGGCACCTGGCAATATGTCAATAGGTTTGTACCAAAAAATGATATAAAATTACTATAGAATGATTATAAAACATTCAAGATTGATAATATAACAACATGGAACAATCAAAAATTATAGATACGTTGGACACGTATCACCCAGCACCGGATTCCTGAACGATGACAACCCGGCCCCACGGCCCTGAAACATTACCATTGTACCCCTGGGAGGTTGGCCTAGAAAACCCCCAGGAGCCCTCATGCATACGGGGATGACGGGAACGATAGCGATCACACAACAAACCAGACTAGCCACACTAGTAGAGGGAGCAGCCTTGGCCTGCCTTCCTTCTTCCTCCATAAAGCTCTAGGAGCAACTCTGTACTATTACATATAAATCACGCTCGGCAGGACAAGGGGTGTTATCTCTCCGGAGAGACCCGAACTAGGGTATGTTTTACGTCCCGCGCTTGCTCATGCCGACCTCGTCTCCGGAGCCCACTAGTGCCCTCGAGCCTCCTCCTCTCTTTAGCCATCCCTTGGCTTCTGCCGTGCGCCCACCATGATAGTTGGCGCCCACCGTGGGGCAGCTCAAGGTCCTGGCTGGAAGCATGCTCCAGACGGGGCTCCTCTCCGACTCCGACGAGCCCGTCATGCTGGCGGACGACGTCATCGACGCGCTCGCCGCCTCCTTCGCCGCGCTGCACATCTCTGATGCGCCCATGGCTGACGAGTACCCCAGCGAGGTACTTGACTTCTCCAACTCCCCCCTCTCCCTCGGCGGCTACGTTCCTGCCAGCGGAATGGACTTCTACGTGGAGGTCTTCGTCACCGACACTGGTGATTCTTCCTTGTCCAGTGCGAGAGGAAGGCCGCCGAAGCCAGGAGATACACCAAACGCCTGAACATGGCGAGCTAGCATATTATTCTGTTAACCCTCGGCCCTATAAGGGCGTGACGCGCCAAGAGCCTATGGCGTAGAAACTCCCCAACCACCCCAACCTAACCCGCCTCCTACTGTCGGAGGTAGTAGTCGCGGGCGAACGAGCGACGGCGGCAGCCGGAACGTGGGAGCCCATGGTGTCATGACAGGTCGCTCTTCCGCCGTCGGATCCGTGACCTACTCTGCCGCCTCCTCTCCTCTTCTGTGGATATCACCATGAAAAAGCGAGCAACGACGGTAGCTTGAGAAAAGGGAGGCCTTGACGGCGTGGAGGGTCACCGCCGGATCCGGCAACGTCATGAAGGTGGTTGCATATCCTCCCCCACCAACCAAGCTCCATACGCCGGGATCAATGGCGCCGCCTGCAAAACTCATCCCAAAACACCGTCCCCACCAGCAAGAAGACCACACCGCGATTAGTGAGTACGACGACAGGTTTGTCGGTGTCCGTTTACAGGTGATTCCTTCTTTCCCCTACAAAATCTTGAAAAATTTCCGATTTGAGAAACTGTTGCCGTTGAATCTGATTCACAAACAAAGCCCAGTCCAATGCTAATGCATGTGACTGTGTGAGAAAAAGCACGCTAGATCACTCAGTTCAAACACTAGATGCATGTGATGTCGCACTATAAGTTCATCAGTCCCACTTTAAAAAATCATATACCCCCCGTGTTGTTCTGCAAGTTCTATGATGCAGAAGCAGATAGTACGTCGCATATTCTTACATCAGTTCATCTGGTCCTTGCTACTTGATACACAATTTTGATATCGAGGTTACAGTCAGTACCTCTATTGTGCTTGCATCAGTTTCAGAAAAAAGACATAAAGTTATGCATTAGTTCAGGTAGCTTAATAACACATAAAAGGTTCAACTACCACTGCAAGTCATATGTTGAGATTACTAATAGTACATGTCATGTAGATGCATTAGTTTGAACAAGGAAAGGAATGTTGCTAAAAAGATTAAATACACATGTTACACAGTAAGTTATGTGATAAAGAAACTGGGAGTACTTCTAATGTAGATGCATTAGTTCAAGTGGAAAACAAAAGACATGCATCAGTTTCATAGCTGCCAACTACTCCCAAGTACAATGTTCAGGTTTGCCAGTAGTGCACCAAATGTGCATACATCAGTTTTAGGGGAAAACATAAAAAACATGCATAAGTTCATTAACCTACAGCGATGCATTAGTGCTAACAGTACATCAGTACATTAGTGATCAACATGTCCATCCATCAGTTTAACTAAAAGTACATCAGGGAGAATAGACAACAAAGTTTAATAACGTCTAGTGTTGCAAGTTCAACTTATACGTTACCTTCAGTACATGACTTGTTACCCATCAGCTGTAGGAAAAAATGCAGAAAGAATAATTTGAAAACTGTTGAATGTCATTGCAGAAACATGCAATGGAGCACACACAGGGAGGGTTTGATGATAAGCCAAGCGGATATGAGGCGCCACCTGGTTGGGTAACACCAGAAATAGTCCCCGGATACTTCAACAATTCAGGCAAATTTCAAACTAGACCAGAATCATAAGAAGCACAGTCTGGTTCTTCTCTTTAGCAAACCCCGCTTACTGGGAATGCAAGCTTTTCCACTGCCGGGGTGAAACAAGGTCCACAATGTCCCCAACAACAAATATTTTCCTTCATGGGGCATGCTGAAAGGCAAGGACACTCAGGATTCCACCAATCGCTTCATCAACATCAATCATCCGTGCTACAAAAGCGGTTGTGACAGGAAGACCAGGTCAAAGAGACAGGAATGTTCACCACTCTATCAGGGTGCAAAGTTACAGACATGAGCCGTATAGGCAGGAGCAACCTCACAACAAATCTGCGCAAATACGTCCATACAATGAAAGATGGAGAGCTTCATCAACATTGCTCCCTCCAAGAGATGCATTGCTGCATGTGCCGAGGGTGACACCACCTGCGCCCATACACCAGGGTGAACAACAAACACTGGATGCAACATAGATCTATACACGTGTAAGTATCCATTTAGAAAAAACATACAAGCACGGTCCATACCATAGTATTGTGACCACCCCATCTAACATTTTCATCACTGTCTTTTATGTGCTCACTGTTGCGTGCAACCCCCTACCATTGAAGCTTATGTTCTGCCAAGGCTAGAGATGCGGTTCGATAATTTTAAAGAAGCAAAGGACTTCTACAACTTCTATGCAACGCACACGGGTTTTTCTGTCACGGAAGGTTCTAAGGTTAACAACATCTTCTACCTTTATTTTAAGTGCTATGGAGTCTATGAATCAAAGGTTTTAGATGTGAATAGATAGAGGAGCAAGACCACTGCCAGGACTAACTGCAAGGCTAAAATGAGGATGAAGAAGGAAAAGGATGGAACACTTTTCGTAAAGGAGATATGCTGGGAACACAACAACAAGCTAGTGGTCAGCCCCCAGATGCTTGTCTTCTTGCACTCCCACAAAAACTTTGACAGCACAATCCTGGAGTACGTCAAGTACGTGCAGTTCAAAGGCATTGCACACATGCAAATCATGAGCATACTGGGCGGCGATGACCTCAGTGGCTACCTCCTCGTAATGAATGCCAAAGACATGATTAACGCATAAGAACAAACTTGTTCTCCTCCAAGACCACCTCCCTCTTTTTTCCTTTGTCAGTACAAACCGATTACGCAACGCATGACCTGATGCTAGTTTAACATGTATTTTTCATTGACTGTTCGCTTTTAATATGCTGGAGAGCAAAGAATTCAAGGATGGATGATGTGGACAATGTCCTAAAGACTATCAACTTCTTTAGGGAGATGAAAGCGATAAACAAGGAATTCTTCTGCGACATACAGCTTGATGAGTCCGACAAAGTGAAGAACAAGTTTTGGGCGAACGGATGCTACCGAGGGGCATACCAAGACATTGGTGACTGCATGACATATGACACCACATTTAAGACCAACAAGTACCATGTACCACTTCGGGTGTTCGTGGTTACTAACAACCACTTGCAAACTACATTCTTTGCTTTCACCTTGATAAGAGATGAGGATGCAGATTCACTCAGGTGGCTGTTCAAAACAATTTTAAGGTGCATGAGAGGGAAGGTGTCGGTGTCCAAACCGGTGGATCTCAGGTAGGGGGTCCCGAACTATGCGTCTAAGGTCGATGATAATAGAAGACGGGGGACATGATGTTTACCCAGGGTCGGGCCCTCTTGATGGAGGTAATACCCTACCTCCTGCTTGATTGATCTTGATGAATAGGAGGATTACAAGAGTTGATCTACGATGAGATCGTAATGGCTAAACCCTACATGTCTAGCCTGTATGATTGTGATTGCCTCTACATACTAAACCCTCCGGTTTATATCGACATCGGAGGGGCCTAGGGTTGTACAGAGTCAGTTTTGTAGAGGAAGGAATCTTCGTATCCGAACGCCAAGCTTGCCTTCCACACAAAGGAGAGTCCCATACGGACATGGGAGGAAGTCTTCTATCTTGTATCTTCATGGCCCATCAGTCCGGCCCACGTCACATAGCCCGGACGCCCAAGGACCGCTTAATCTAGGCCTCAATGACAATATGTCCGGTGCGTAGACTGTCTTTGGCATTGCAAGGAGGGTTCCTCATCCGAATACTCCAAGTAGACCTCGGACACAGAAAATGTGTCCGACTCTGCAAAACAAGTACCACACACAACCGTAGAGAGTATAATATTTCATGGGTCCCAGCTACTGACAACTTCTGTAGCGAGACGCCACGTCCCTGCCTGGTCATTATTTTGAACTGTTTTTAGCCTCCCGCTCCATGTTTCGAGATGCGGTTTTCATTGGCACATCTTGTTGAAGCAGAGATCGTGTCCCCTTATTGCGGGATTCTCATCAATACGGGCGTGGGTAATCCAACCGCGCCATCTGCACGGCCCTTGGGGAATAGGCGTGTTCTAAGGCAAATGGGGGAGGCGCTTGATATTCGCTGCCTTTATAAAGAGATAAGGATTCACCCTTTCACCCATGCCTTGTTTCTCTCTACCCACCCATTCTCGAGCTCTAGCGCCCAAGATTCCATCCTTTCCTCCTCAAAAAATCACTCCAACCATGTCCGAATCAGGAGCGTAGGGCAAGTGGATGGCCTCCTCCGTCATGGAGAAGGACATCATGAAGCTCCGGGAAGCGAGGTACTTGGCCCAGGATATCGCCCACCGGCTTCCGGCCAAGGTGCAGATCGTCCCCACCCAGAGCCTCATGAGAGGGTGGTATTTATCCCCCACTTCGTCCGCGGGCTGGGATTTCCTCTCCACCCATTCGTCGGTGGACTCATGTTCTACTACGAGCTAGATTTCCATGATCTGGACCCAAACTCCTTCCTCAACATCTCGGCATTCATTGTCGTGTGCGAGGCCTTCCTCCGCATCCCACCCCACTTCGGATTGTGGCTGAAGACCTTCAATGTGAAGCTGAAGATGGTGGGTGGTCAACACATTGAGTGTGGAGGCGCTATGGTGAGCAAGATGTCCAATGACTCATGGCCCAAAGGCACCTTTGTGGAGACTGTCAAAGGGTGGCAGTAGCAGTGGTTCTACGTCACAGAGCCCCGTGACACCACCTGGGCCGTGGCTCCCGAATTCATGTCTGGGGCCCCAATGCGGCTTACCTCCTGGCTAGAAAAGGGCCTGGACTAGGCGTCGTCGGACGAGGAGTCCGCGCTGCAGACTTGCATGAAGACCATGGTGGACAAGAACATCAAGCTTTTCAATGTGATCCAGGTGATGCTTTTTCGCCGGATCCTTCCTTGCCAAAGCCGGACTTGCAATTTATGGGACTTTGATCCGGCCAAGCACCAGACCTTGCAACAGTTCTTCGGTGCTACATACGAATGCATCTGGAAGGTGCTTTTTAAGGCCAATGAGACATGGCTGAAGATGACCGAGGACCGTCGATACAACCTGACCCATCCCGCCAGTCGGGTAAGTTTTTCGTGTTTGAAGGTGTATCCTTCACCTGTACATTCAAGGAAGATGTCTAAGCTTCCCCATGTGTCTTTCCAGGGCTGGACAAGGAAGGCAGAGTGGATCCAGTGTCCGGCTCCGCTGCGAGAAAACCCATCAATCCCACTTCTAATGAAGATGCAGGTTCCGGCACCCTACCATGCACTGGAGAAGAAGGCCCATAAGAAGGGCCAAGAAGGAAGAGGCGGCCTTCGCCGTAAAGGCACTTCGGCGTGATGTCCGAAGACGCCGAAACCCACTCCTCCCCCACCACCGAGGACGACGAGGAGGAGGCGGAAAGCAACTCGCCCCCTGAGGGGGAAGGAAGAAAAGGACGGCCTCCACGAATCTAGAGGCAGAGGCATCCAAGAAGGGGAGGGTCTCCCTCACGGATAACTCCACGTTGGACACTAATACCAGCTCCGAATGGCACCCCAGGGAGAAGCCCCTAACTAAATCGTATGTACTCAAAGGCACTAATATACACATATATCCCACTTTTTTACTTCGTGGTTTTAATATGTGGAATCATGCGCTGCAGTCCGGCCCATGCCCCCAACAATCCTCATCTTTGGGGAATTCACTGGATCCAAGTGTGCTGGACATCGGGTCACTTCCGGCGGCCTCTTCTCCCAAGGCCATGGATGATGCCGAGGTGTTGTCCCGAAGGACCTTCCTAGGCCAAGGAGAGGTACAGGAGGCCGTCAGGGTGGCGGTAGAGGGTCACACCTCAGCCGCCGGACACATGGGGGAACAAATCCCCCTGGAGACTGGTGATGGTGGACATATCCAATTCGCCCCCAGCCGAATACTCTTCCGGAGGCCCATACGGCTCCGGAATCAGGCAAGCAGCCTCCTTCGAAAGAAGGAGGTGCACCTATTCCGCCGGTGACCTCTGTCCATCCGGAGGTACCAGATACTTTACTGGAAGCGCTGCAAAGTGCTTCCATTGTTAAGGAACACTGTATCCTCATGGGTACGGTGGTTGATAGGGTTCAGTCTGCTAAGAGCGGACAGACTGAAGCCTGCACCAGCCTTCTAACAAGCTTTGAGGTATGTGACGTAATTATGCAAAAAAGGATGTCATAGTATAGACAGTAGCCCCTGAGACTCTGTCCGGTGCTCGAAAAGAGAATCCGGACAGAGGATCAAATAATTTTCGCAGGAGACTAACCATATATGTCTATGTGAATAAGCAGGTGTCGATGATGGCCGCGACCTCCTATTTTGCCGAAGTCTCCAAACTAAAGCAGAGTTTGGAGCGGGCCGAGGAAGAGCTCGGCCATGTGAAAAAACCACTAGAGGACAAGCAAGGTATGCAATGGCCTATTCAGATGTAGAAATATATGAATTGTTTGTGTAGATCATGTTATCATGATATTTCACAGGAGCTATGACCAAGGTGGATACCCTTAAGAGCGCGCTGGCCGAGGCCCAAAAGAGAACAGCAAAGGAACAAGCCAAGGCAAGGGGCGGGGAGGTCCAGCGGGAGCTCCAGGACGCCGTAAAGAAATGCGAGTCCTTGGAGCGCAAGATTGCGGTCCAAGAGTCCGAACTTGCTAAGGCCCACCAAAGCACACAAGAGGCCCGGGTTGAAGGCAAGGGCGCCCTCCAGGAAATCCAGGAGGCCAGGAAAATCGCGGCGGGTAAGGCCTTTATTATGTAGAGAAAATATGTGAAGAAAAGGTACCTCTTACTGACCCGGATTTGGAGTTCTCCAGGAGCATTTGCGGATCTGCTGCGCAGTGTTACTGATGCTGCGAAGTTCTTCCGAGCCGAAGAGGGGAGCTCAACAGAGAAGCTATTCTGGTTGCAATACCTGCACTAGAGCATCCGGTGCCCTTTAGCGATCAGCTGAAACAGCTGACTGAACTACATAGGGTGGCCGAATCGGCCATGAAGGATTTGATAATCTGTCTGTGGCCTGCAGAAGGCATACCCTGCAGCTATTTCGGGCTCGTGAAGCGGCTGGTCGACGCCTGCCCTCGGCTTGACACCATCAAGCGGTCGGTCTGCATCGAAGGTGCGCGGATGGCCTACGCCCGTGTCAAGGTGTAGTGGGCGAAGATGGATGCCGTCTATCTCGCGACCGAGGGACCGCCCGCGGGCAAGGAGCACCGCACGCCCGAGCGGTATTTTGATGATGTCCTGAAGGGATCCCGCATTGTAGAGGGCCAGTGTGCAAAAGATATTACCTTTGAATGAAGAGATTCATGTTATCGCATCCTGTATTATGAAACAAAGCTGATATGTACTATAATGGTTGTTGTTTGTTTAAATTTTTTACCTCCTGTGCGGCTGTTTTATTAAATCTAAGAGTTGGCCAGTCGTCGGCTTTAGCCCCCACGTAGGTAGTACGGGGGTGTACGGGTTGGAACCTAAACACTCTTGATCTAAGAGTTTGGTCCTTGAAGGAGGTGTTTAGCGCAACGAACCAGGCAATCAGACTATGTGGCTTTATCACCCTCACTTAGCCATAGGAGTTTGACAATAGAAATGTAGGCCCAACCCCTAGTTGGTATTTGTGAATCCGGAGTAGGGTGTTGTAGACACGTGATCGGGTGGAGGCCGATCCGTCGCATAATGCGGGAAAAATCGCAAGAGATTTTAACCTTCGAATAGCTGACCAGCTCTCACCGCATCATGACAGTCAAATTTCGGCTTTCTCTACTTAGGTGTTTACCTGGATGAACCAGAAACACAATCGCAGTAGTTCTCCCTTTACTACCCTAGCCGATAGGACGGAACCTTAGGTAGTAAGCACAGGAGCCGGGCAACCCAACTATAGACCAAAGACATGATTCGGAGCCGATGCATATAATGCTAAATTCGGGGTGACGAACTATACTGTAAAAAGTGTTCGGACTTTGTTGCCATAGTATGGAGCGCAATGAAGCCCCTGGTGAATTAAAGCGTACCAAAGTGTACGGGTGCAATCGATAAGAATAGCGAAATAAAATGAAGTAGTAAGCCAGTGCCACATAAGTTGGTCGCATACTATTTCCATTATAATTTGATTAATATGTCAAAGTGTATTTGTACAAATAGTGCGATAAGCAACAATGCTATTTAACATGTCAAGACGAAGGGGGAGCTGCATGCGGGTCCTGAAGACAGGTAGAGTGATCGTCAAGAAGACCACCTAGAGATTCCCCTACCCGTCTATACTGCTTGCCGCCTTGGTATGTCCATCCTTCGAAAGGATCGATGATCAGGCAGACGTGAGGCGCCTATGGAAAAGAAAAGGAGAAAAAAGATAAGGGAAGGTATGTGTGTCCGGGGAAGGTCTAGCCATATTATGGACCACAATCTAGTTATGCCTCCATCTATGCCCATGGTATTTTGGGTGCATAGTTATGTACGTGCGGTACGTACACCGCCATTTGGTCAGGACTGAGAGGGAGGCCGAATTGCTAGTCGAACTCCTAACGAGCTAGACTTCCAAGTTGCGGAGTAGTCCGGACTCGTTCGAGAATGTCCGGGAGCTTGGCCGCTGAATTAAAATTCTGCTTGATAATGCCGCTCTGTACTTCCGCTGCCAGGGCCGTGGTGTGCTCCTCGGTACGAAGGGAGCGTTCAGTGTGTCCATTGACTGTTATGACACCGCGAGGTCCGGGCATCTTGAGTTTGAGATAAGAATAGTGTGGCACCACATTGAATCGAGAAATGTAGTTCATCCGAGCAGTGCATGATAGACACTATGGAAGGGGACGATATCGAAGATCAAGTCTTCGCTTCGAAAGTTGTCTGGGGATCCGAAGACGACTTCCAATGTGATTAAGCCCGTGTAGTGGGCCTCTACACCTGGTATTACTCCTTTAAAGGTAGTTTTTGTGGGCTTGATCCTTGATGGAGCGATGCCCATCTTGCGGACTGTATCCTGATAGAGCAGGTTGAGGCTGCTGTCACCGTCCATGAGGACTCGCATCAGGTGGAATCCATCAATGATTGGGTCGAGGACCAGTGCGGCTGAACCGCCATGACGGATACTGGTCGGATGGTCCCTGCGATCGAAGGTGATCGGGCAGGACGACCATGGGTTCAAATTTGGGGTGACTGGCTCTATCGCATAGACGTCCCTGAGTGCGCGTTTGTGCTCCCTCTTGGGGATATGGGTAACGTATATCATGCTCACCGTTTTAACCTGGGGGAGAAACTTCTTCTGTCCCCCTGTGTTTGGTGGACGGGGCTCCTTGTCGTCGTCCTCACTTTGCGACCCCTTCTCCTTGTTCTTGGCATTTAACTTACCGGCCTGTTTAAAGACCCGACAGCTTCTGTTGGTATGATTGGTTGGTTTATCGAGGGTGCCGTGTATCTGACATGGACTATCGAGTATGCGGTCAAGCTGGATGAGCCCGGATTGTTTCTTTTAAATGGCTTCTTTCGCTGGCCGGACTTGGAGCCACTGAATCCGACGTTGACCGTCGCGTTATCGGTATTGTCACCGTTGTTTCGACGCTTGTGTTTGTTGCATCGGGGCTTGCCATTGCTATTTCTGGCTTAAGAGGTGCTAGGTTCGCTTGCGTTATTATTGCTATGGGATAGTAAGCTATCTTCTCCCGTGCAAAAGCGGGTCATAAGTGTCGTGAGGGCTGCCATGGACTTCGGTTTTTCTTGGGCGAGGTGTCGGGTGAGCCATTCGGCACGAATGCTATGCTTAAAGGCCGCTAGGGCTTCGACATCCAGAAAGTCGACGATCTAGTTCTTTTTAGTTAGGATCCTAGTACAGAATTTCCTGGCTGACTCTCCGGGTTGTTGAACTATGTGACTTAAGTCATCGGCATCCGGAGGTCGGACGTATGTACCTTCAAAGTTATCGCGGAAGGCATCTTCCAAGTCCTCCTAGCTGCCAATGGGGTTTTCTAGCAGGTTGTTTAACTAGTGCCGAGCTGGTCCCTCAAGTTTTAGCGGCAGGTATTTGATGGCAGGAAGATCATCGCCGCGGGCCATATGAATATGGAGAAGAAAGTCCTCAATCCATACCGCGGGATCTATTGTTCCATCATATGATTCGATATTCACGGGTTTAAACACTACTGGGAATTCGTGCTCCATTACTTCATCAGTGAAGCCGAGCGGGTATGCGGCGCCTCTATATCGGGCCAAGTCGCGACATAGCTTAGATGGAGTCCGTCTGCGGTTTTCGGCCCAGACGTGGTTATGCTTGTCACATCCGGCTAGATAGCCGTCGTCGCGCGTCGGGGCACGCCCCCGTGACCTGTAGATCGATCCGGTCTATCCTACTCTATTTTCCAGGTCCTGCCGCAGGTCATATGTATATCCCCGAGATGTTGTGTCCCTACCTTTACGGTAAGGTAATATAAGCTGGTGTTCAGCTTGAGTTGTTGTTTTGTCCCGCCCACGTGGTGGTCGGTCAGCCGCGTTACGCGCTGATGGTACGGGCCCAAGTGCCTCATCGTCGAATTGAGGTAGAAGTTTGCGCTTCAGGTAACTTTTGGTTGGGCGCTCGAGGCTGTATTCCTTGGCTGCTAGGACATTAGTCCACCTGTCATTGACTAGGTCTTGATCAGCTTGAAGCTGCTACCGCTTCTTTTTCAGGCTCCTTGCAGTGGCAATTAGCCGGTGCTTAAAGCGCTCCTGCTCGAGGGGTTCCTCAGGCACGAGAAAGTCTTTGCCGCCGAGGCTCACCTCATCCTCGGAGAGTGGAAGATAATTACCGTCCTCCGAGATTTCATTTGTGGCCAGTTCATCAGGGCTAACTTGCCATCTTCCAGATCGTCCTATTCGGAGGTTGGCTCGACGGGGTCTTCTTGGTCTTCGGTGTCGTCCGTAGTATTGTTGTCTCTCGTGCTGGTATCGTTGTCTTTTCTACGACGTGATTTAGAGCGGCGCTGCTAACGTCGGCGCTTTGGATGTTTCTCATGAGGACATGACTACCTTGGATACGACCAAAAATATTGCATACATGCATATTTGTCAGGTGATTTCTAGTGCAAACTATTCAATAATCTATTTATGTTATCCAGAACAAAAATACTTCACACACTTTTGTGTTTTGTCTAATTGCATGTGTATAGGATATTTGTACAATTCACATATGAAGATAAGAGAGAAAGATATGTTTAAGTGCTGTTCAAAAAGTTCTCTCACGTCACTTTTGGGCCAAGAGAAGATAGAGTCCAAGTCTCTCACGTTCTGGATTTAGATTCGGACTGCACAGACATACCTGTCTCAAAACGCCAACAACTTTTTCATATGGACTCCGAATTGGGTGATTCTTTTTTTGTTGGATTCTAGATTTTGTGCTCTTTCCAGCCAAATTGGATTCACCTTCAAATTCATCCGGAGCGTTGAGATATAGACGAAACAATCAGACGATGCAGCAGAATCCGAGTCAAACAACAAGTCCAAAGGTGTTGCATCACCTCCACTTGGGCCCATTGGCCTTGTACGACCTAGGGTTAGTTTTAGGCTGCCTTGGGATGTCCTCCCACTTCCTAGGCCGCCACCCCTTGATCCTATATAAGTAGATCCATCTAGTAGCTTTTCGCTTGGGATTTGTTTAGTTAAAAGTTAGCCATTGCAACTTCCTGTACTTCGTTTGTGTCCAACGACCAGACCAAGACCGCTTACGGATCCCCACCATTATCAATACCTCATATATATTTGCAATATTCAGATTGCTTTATCATATTCTTGCTCGTTCTTCGATTGCTTGCAGGAATAGACCTTCGTGGTCAGGATGACCGTGCTTCCGGCATCGTCAGTAACCTCAGGAGATTGGTTTAGCGATTGCTAAGGCGCAACGTCGTGCACGTTTGTAGTCGGATCGTCAAAGTCGTCTCCACCAAATCGATAGTTATCATCTCATCGAAAGATCGGGACACCCCCGCCTCTATCAAGTGGTATCAGTTTTCAGGTTGCTCGGTGAGAATTTCCAGTTTTCCTAGATTAGATTTATTTTCTTACCTATTGTCCAAGAAAATCCCACAAAAAAGAGTTAGATCTATTCATCCTTTGTCCAAGCCAGTCTGAACCTTTGCAATTTTCTTTTCATTGCTTGCATAGTTGAATTATCGGTTACATCGTCGTGTCGACTTGCTGGTCTTAGTGTCTAGTTCGTTTAGAGTTTCGAGTTCTTTTCACATTAGTCACGCCGCCGCTGCATCGTTAGCCCTTCCGTTGTTCACCATCCATCCATCAGTTTCCACCACGTGCTACCCACCGTGCATTGTCATAATCATAGTTGAGATCATTCACATCTTCGCTTGATCCAATCTGCATCTTATCTAGTTTGTTTGGAACGAGAGAGAGAGAAAAAAAGGAGAAAAAAAGACGGAAAAAAAAGAGAAAAGAAAGTAAAAAAAGTCGGAGAAAAAAAAAGGAAAAAAAGTCTGAGGAAAGAAAGAGAGAAGAAAAAAAAACAAAATTCGGATCTATCTAGACTCTATCTCGTAGTTGAATTCGGATTGGAATCTGTTTTGTGCACTGTTTAGTAAAACAGGCATAACTTCCTCCTACGAAGTCCGTTTTGGCTCCACAAGTACTCAAATTAAAGCTAGCGACTAGACGCATCTGAATAGTTACAAAAGCTAGTTCAATATTTGGTGCCTCAAAATCAGCTTCTAAATAGGTCTTTTTGCCCTCCAAAGTTGGCGCATACAGTTTGTTCCAGTTTTTCAGGCCAGTTTTAAAATTCTTTGACTCCTCATATCAATTCAGAATTGAGTGATTCTTTTTGCTTCGGAAAGCTTGAGTTAGTAGCAAATTTTTCAAGAGGAAAGTTGGAGAGAGAGTTGTTATATATCCTACTTGGCAGTTGTTATTCATCATTATCTTTACTGCCGTTGTGATTTTCACTTATATCTTGCTGTCTAGAGCTACTTATCCTTTATTGATGCTAGTTCTGCTATGCCGTGACCTCATTAGTGTTCTAGGCTCGCGTCTCTAGTCCGGACTAGCCTAGGACCAGCACAGTACCGTTGTTGAGCGTTTATTCAACATTGCATCTTTGAATTGATTATTGCTAATCTTTTGCTACCATATATAGCCAACCCAGCTCCACATATTTCTACACCGTGTATACGTACGTTCCCCTGGCAATCGCTTTACACAATCTTCGGAGTTATTTGACACCGCTGGTTGCCTGTCACCACCTGTCTCATGGTAAGAACTTGTAAGATATAGATATTTGCTTTACTGTGAGCACGTTATAACCACATCCTAGTTGTTCATAGGAACATTATTCTTGAATTTTGTTTCTTGTTTCTACTAATCATGACAGGTTCCGCAGAAAGAAGTTCTTGGACGACGAACACATCTTCACCATCACGAGAGTTAGGACAACACACACAAGCACATGGTCAGGTTATCTCTTTACCATCATTTGAGGGTAGATTTAATCCTGCTATTTATCTAGCTTGGGAGCTTGAAGTAGAACAAATTTTTAGTTATCATGACTATTCTGAACTTGAGCAAGTACGAGCTGCCACTAGAGCATTTACTGGTTTTGCTTCTGTTTGGTGGAGTGTGCATTGTAAGAAAAACATTGATAACCAACCCACAACTTGGAAAGATTTGAAACATGTAATGAGACAACAATTTTTCCCTCCTTACTATCGTCGTGAATTGCTTCGCAAATTTGAACAATTTAAACAAGGCAATAACACTGTTCATGCTTACTACCAAGAGTTCAAATCTTATATGCATCATTGTGACATAGAAGAATCTGAGGATGATACAATGAATAGATTTTTTGGTGGTTTGAACCATGATATTCAGGCAAGATTTAGGTATATTCCTCGTTGCATTACTGGTATGTATGTTCGTGCTTGTACCTTTGAGAGACAGTTACAGGAGGATGCATTGGGTGACTACAACAACTACTATTCCAATTCATGCTCACTGCCATCGGTTGATTCCTCCACCGTTGTACCTACTAGAGCAGTCACACCTCAGATTGTGAGTGCGACATCATCTCAAGTGTATGGTACATCATCATTGTCCATACCGACATCAGCTACGTCTTTGCGACAAGATAACAGTAAAGGTATTGATGATATAACTTCACATGAGAATGATGCATCACTAATTAACTTAAATACATCATGTGTTGAGTTACCTGTTGATTTGAGCACGCCACCTATTTTAGAGAATCATGTTACTATCATGAATGCATCATGTGATCAAACAACCGAAATACCAACAATTTTGAGTGCACCCATTGAATTAACTATTGATGCAAAAGAATCAATGTTTAATCATTTTGATATGACCTCTAATCTTGGTGATGATTCTGTGTCCAATGACTTACTGCATGTTTGCTTATTTAAGCATGTTGTAGCATGTAAATTTGATGCAAGTAAGGTTTATTCACCAATGTTGGGATGGTTTAATGATGAATATTGTCAATATTTTGATAGGAATAAGAGCTTCACTTATATGTGCAAACTGAGTTACAATATTTTCACGCCATCTATTTATGATAATATTTTGGCTTTATATTTTATGATTTATAAAAGTTACTCATGTATACATGTGTCATATGTGCAAAAATCAAGGGAAGTAAAAATGGATGACATATACATATACAACATGTATACCTTGTCTCTTTTCTTAGCCACATTTCAGATTAAGCAACGCCGAGGACGGCTTTGTTTTCAAAAAGGGGAGGATGATGAGGACATGACTACCTTGGATACGACCAAAAATATTGCAAACATGCATATTTGTCAGGTGATTTCTAGTGCAAACTATTCAATAATCTATTTATGTTATCCAGAACAAAAATACTTCACACACTTTTGTGTTTTGTCTAATTGCAGGTGTATGGGATATTTGTAAAATTCACATATGAAGATAAGAGAGAAAGATATGTTTAAGTGCTGTTCAAAAAGTTCTCTCACGTCACTTTTGGGCCAAGAGAAGATAGAGTCCAAGTCTCTCACGTTCTGGATTCAGATTCGGACTGCACAGACATACCTGTCTCAAAACGCCAACAACTTTTTCATACGGACTCTGAATTGGGTGATTCTTTTTGTTTTGGATTCTAGATTTTGTGCTCTTTCCAGCCCAATTGGATTGACCTTCAAATTCATCCGGAGCGTTGAGATATAGACGAAACAATCAGACGCTGCAGCAGAATCCGAGTCAAACAACAAGTCCAAAGGTGTTGCATCACCTCCACTTGGGCCCATTGACCTTGTACGACATAGGGTTAGTTTTAGGCTGCCTTGGGACGTCCTCCCACTTCCTAGGCCGCCACCCCTTGATCCTATATAAGTAGATCCATCTAGTAGCTTTTCGCTTGGGATTTGTTTAGTTAAAAGTTAGCCATTGCAACTTCGTGTACTTCGTTTGTGTCCAACGACCAGACCAAGACCGCTTACGGATCCCCACCATTATCAATACCTCATATATATTTGCAATATTCAGATTGCTTTATCATATTCTTGCTCGTTCTTCGATTGCTTGCAGGAATAGACCTTCGTGGTCAGGATGACCGTGCTTCCGGCATCGTCAGTAACCTCAGGAGATTGGTTTAGCGATTGCTAAGGCGCAACGTCGTGCACGTTTGTAGTCGGATCGTCAAAGTCGTCTCCACCAAATCGATAGTTATCATCTAATCGAAAGATAGGGACACCCTCGCCTCTATCAGTTTCTCAGGAGGTTTATCATCGACCGGATCTTTATCGTTATTGCCATTACCCTCCTTGGGTGTATCCACCATGTACACGTCATACAAAGAGGTGGCTATCCAGCTCCGGTAAATGGGCAGGTTCTGGGCCTGCTCTTCTCCGGGATCGTCGTCCATACCGTCGATGTCTTCGGAGCCGTAATCAAGCATGTCAGTTATGTCGTCGATAGTGGCTATGAAGTGGGTGGTGGGTGGGATGTAAAATTCCCGGCTCTCAGCCCCTAGTCTAGGCTGGGCGTAGTTTGGACGTTGCTCCTCTGTAATGACGAGGCTTAAAGGTGAGGTTTGGCCGGGGAGAAGAGAGTCCGTGGAGTACGGAGGGAAGGAGACTCCTTGGCCAAGCTCACACGATGCTGACTCCGAGGGTTCGAAGCCAGTGTCCGGAGAAGAGTCCGGCTTCATGATGGTTGCCAGCGACACTACTTCCTCCGGCTCTCCCGTACTGGACTTAGTGGTCGCAGATAGTCCGACGGTCTCAAGAATCCCGTCTTCGGACCTGGCAATGCGCTTTGGATCTAAGTCCAGAGCAGAGGTTGGGATCGTGAAACCTTGGAAGATCAAGTCTCCTCGGATATCAGCGACATAGTCCAGATTTCCAAAACTAATCTGGTGACCTGGGGCGTAGCTGTCGGTCTGCTCTAGATGGCCAAACGAGTTGGCCCACAGTGCAAAGCCACCAAATACGAAGATCTGGCCGGGGAGAAAAGCCTCCCCCACGGCGGCATGGTTGTAGATGACTAAAGGAGCCATCGAACCTTCCGATGACGACACATCAGAACTCTCAATGAAAGCACCAATGTGAGTGTCAAAACCGGCGGATCTCGGGTAGGGGGTCCCGAAATGTGCGTCTGAGGTCGATGGTAATAGGAGATGGGGGACACGATGTTTTCCCAGGTTCGGGCCCTCTTGATGGAGGTAATACCCTACATCCTGCTTGATTGATCTTGATGAATATGAGGATTACAAGACTTGATCTACCACGAGATCGTAATGGCTAAACCCTAGATGTCTAGCCTGTATGATTGTGATTGCCTCTACGGACTAAACCCTCCGGTTTATATAGACATTGGAGGGGCCTAAGGTTGTATAGAGTCGGTTTACAGAGGAAGGAATCTTCATATCCGAACGCCAAGCTTGCCTTCCACGCAAAGGAGAGTCCCATCCGAACACGGGAGGAAGTCTTCTGTCTTGTATCTTCATGGCCCATCAGTCCAGCCCACGTCACATAGCCCGGATGCCCGAGGACCCCTTAATCCAAGACTCCCTCAGAAGGCTCCTACATGCATCCTCACATGTACCGCCGTCGTCCCAAATAAAAGGAAAATAGCACAGTAAAATAGTTGTGTTAGTTCTATTTGTATATATGCACTAGAATCTGTTGACCACTCCACGTCTCTTTTCTCATTACCAGACCAGTGCGAGGCAATGGCTTTGGCGGTCCCAGATGTTTTCGGGAACAAAATACACAATCTATGCTGTTGGCACATTATGAAGAAGTACAGGGAATACCTCACATACCTGTACAACCTCCACAAAACCTTTAAGGATGAATTCACAACAATCCACAACTGGCCCCTCATGCCAACTGAGTTTGAGGCTGCCTGGAACACACTCATGGATAAGTACAACGTCCATGACGATGCCATGATGGTGTCAATGTGGAATGTGTGAGAGAGATGGACATCGGCTTACTTCAAAGAAATTTTTGGTGCGAAAATGACATCCACGCAACGCAGTGAGAGCATGAACTAGGTGCTCAAGAAGACATTCATAAGTGAGAGACAAAACCTGCACTAGTTTGTTAGCCTGGTAAACACATGCATCAAAACCAGGAGGCAGAAAGAGAACGAGGAGACAATGGATAAATGGGTATAGCTCTATCACATGTCATAAGACAAGAACGTGCTTACTAAAGTAATTCTTTCTTACTTAGAGAAGTTTTTGCTGCGAGAAAACTAATAATTTGTTCATCACTCCTGCTTGTATAGAAACAACAAAACGCACTGACCCTGTATGGGTTCGACAATCAGATGGCAAAGCTTTACTCATGAGGTGTGTATAGCGAGATCAAAAAGAGGCTAAAACTGAGCACCCTCTTCATGGTGACAGAGACGGAAGAGCCTACAAAGTACCTTGTGCCCTACAACAAAGCACAAAAACAGTTTGCATGGTCTCAACATGCGTTCTAGGTGGTTGCAAACCCTGTGGAACAAATATACGACTGCGACTGCAAGGTGTGGGAGCTCATAGGTGAGGACTAAACAAAGATGGTACAAACTTTAGTAAAAGAAAATTGCAAGTTTTTTTTGACTGAAATAACAGAAAACATGCACCTCTTCCAAAAAACAAGTATATTCTGCCTGCATGTCCTATGCATGATATAGACAAATAAGGCTGACAGCATTCTATAGAAATACATCCTCAGGAGATACAGCAAACACCCGAACATCTAGCCGATCTTCAACAGAAATGACTTGAGGGCAGTAGCGTCAAACAAGGCCTCCCAATACTATATTCAAAGCGCACAGTTGCAGCTGAACATGAGGGTGCATAGAAAAAGCGTGAGAAGCCAAGACCAAATGGCGAGGTCACGGGTCGTCATGGAAAGTCTTGAACAAGAACTCGACGCCATGCGTTTTGCTGAAAACAAAGATGTCGTGGACAACGAAGCAAAAAAATTGAGCATGATGTCTCTACAATCTTATCCAAGATGAACCATCTGGGAGCTATTGACACATACGACAATGAGGAGGATGAGGAGAAACAGCAACCAGAGCCTACCCATGGGCAAACTCAAGAGCAGCAACATGCTCACATGCAAGATCATGAGCTTGGCAGTGTTGTAGGCAAATGACATGACAACAGGAGATCCTACCACCAGCAGCAAAGGGTAATTAAACCACCCATATTCTCATGCACAAAGGGGAGTAAGAGTAAGACGCAAGCAGCAAATGCAGCAGCTAAAAAGCCATTGCGCCCCGTCAGACACGTGGAATTCGGCCCGAATGGCAAACCTCTCAGGATAAGGGCATGTGGATTCTGCAATTTGGTGACCAATCATAAGTACCGCACATGCCCACAACGCACAGATGCTGACAATGTCGACAGGCAAAAGTTGTAGAAGCAGACCGGAGCCACCAAGGTTTCTACCAATGGAGAGGACACACGTAACAACTACACTTGTGGCAAGTGTGGGGGGACTGACGGACATAATGCCCGCACATGCAAACTGGGCAAGGTCAATTGGGCTGAATAGAAATAGGGCAAGGTCCACAGTTCCAAAAAATCAAAAGAAGAGGATGAAGAAAAATATTTTGATGAGAATGACGACAAATCAGACAAAAAAAATGAAGATGGCACTATTGGGGACAAGGTGTTGGGAAACGTAGCATGCAATTTCAAAAATATTCCTACAATCACGTAAGATCTATCTAGGTGATTCATAGCAACGAGAGGTGGAAAGTGTGTCTAGTACCCTCATAGACCGAAAGCGGAAGCGTTTGACAACGCGGTTGATGTAGTCGAACTACTTCTCGTTCCGACCGATCAAGCACCGAATATACGGCACCTCCGAGTTCTGCACACGTTCAGCTCGATGACGTCCCTCGAACTCTTGATCCAGCAGAGTGTCAAGGAAGTAGATGAGCTCCATCAGCACAACGACGCGGTGACGATGATGCTGAAGTGATCCGCGCAGGGCTTCGCCTAAGCATTACGAAGATATGACCAGAGGCGTAAACTTTGGAGGGGGGCACCGCACACGGCTAACAAT
>NC_041386.1:280160339-280163111 GCF_002162155.2 Triticum dicoccoides | reverse complement strand
GGAGGGAAGGACAGGCAGCCAAGGGGGCACCCCAAGTAGGAGGAATCCTACTTGGAGTCCCTCCCAAGCCGCGCGCGCCCCATGCCATATATAATCGAGGGGGGAGGAAAGAGGGGGGACAGGGAAGGAAGTAGGAATACTAATCCACATTTTCCTTGCCCTCCCCTCTTTCCTTCTCCTCCTCTGTAACACCCTCGATGCGACTATATCTCCCACGTGTCGAGGCACGACTTAGAGGCATAATCGCATTGAAGGCATATGTCGCAAGTAAGGCAATCTTCACAACATCCCATGTAATATAAATAATAAAGGGGAGAACATAGTTGGCTTACACTCGCCACGTCAATCAAGGTACATAAATAACATTACATCATCCAAACACTCATGGCCCGACTACGGCGCCAAAATAAAAGATAACCTAACATGCGACACGGTCCCGATCACCCCCAACAGGGCACCACTACTGATCATCAGGAAAGGAAACATAGTATCATTGAGAGTCCTCGTCGAACTCCCACTTGAGCTCAAGCGCGTCACCTCGAGCGGAATCATCAGGCCTTGCATCTGGTGTAATAGTAATCTGTGAGCCACAGGGACTCAGCAATCTCGCACCCTCGCGATCAAGACTATTTAAGCTTATAGGAAAGGCAAGGTAAAATATGTGGAGCTGCAGCAAGCGACTAGCATATATGGTGGCTATCCTGTTCGCCAAAGAGAGTGAGAAGAGAAGGCAAAGCGCGAGCGAGAAACTAGAGGACAACCTGCGCAAACATTACTCCAACACCGTGTCCACTTCCCGGACTCCGTCGAGAAGAGGCCATCACGGTAACACACTCAGTTGATTCATTTTAATTAAGTTAAGGTTCAAGTTATCTACAACCAGACATTAACAAATTCCCATCTGCCCATAACTGTAGGCACGGCTTCCGAAAGTTCAAATCCCTGCAGGGGAGTCCCAACTTAGCCCATGACAAGCTCTCGCGGTCAACGAAGGAATAGACCTCCTCCCGAGACGTTCCGATCAGACTCGGTATCCCGGTTCTTCAAGACAACTCCGACAATGGTAAAACAAGTCCAGCAACACCACCCGCTGTGCCGACAAATCCCGATAGGAGCTGCACATATCTCGTTCTCAGGGCACGCCGGATAAGCTAAGCGTACGGGAGCCAACGTAACCCAAGTTGCGAAGGGACGGCCCCGCACGGTGCTCTAGGTTGGACCAACACTCAGAGGAGCACTGGCCCGGGGGGTTTAAAATAAGATGACCCTTGAGTCCGCGAAACCCAAGGGAAAAGGCTAGGTGGCAAATGGTAAAACCAAGGTTGGGCATTGCTGGAGGAGTTTTATTCAAAACGGACTATCAAGGGGTTCCCATTATAACCCAACCGCGTAAGGAACGCAAAAATCCGGGAACATAACACCGATATGATGGAAACTAGGGCGGCAAGAGTGGAAAAAACACTAGGCGAGAGGCCGAGCCTTCCACCCTTTACCAAGTATATAGATGCATTAAGATAACAAGATAATATAATGATATCCCAACAAGTAAATAATGTTCCAAAAAGGAACGGCCTCCAATCTTCACCTGCAACTAGCAACACTATAAGAGGGGCTGAGCAAAGCGGTAACATAGCCAATCAACGGTTTGCTAGGACATGGTGGGTTAGGGGTTTGACATGGCAATTTGTGAGGCTTGAAAGCAAGTGATAGGCATCGTAGCATTGGCATAGCAAAAGAGCGAGCATCTAGCAAAGCAAAGATAGTAGTGATTTCGAGGGTAGGATCATCTTGCCTGCAAAGTTGTCAGAGTTGACTGGATCCTCGAAAGCAAACTCAACGGGCTCCTCGTTAGCGAACTTGTCTCCGGGCTCTACCCAAACAAGAAAAACAAGCAGCAAGGGCACAATCAACCACGTGCAAAGCTCAAACGATAAGATGCAAAGATGATATGCTATGCGGGATGCGATGCGGGATGCATATGCAAGATCTGACAAGGGATGCATGAACCTGGCCTCAACATGGAGGGATAGAGCACTACAAGATTAAAAAAACATCCTTACTGATCATCCTCAAAAGAGGCACGGATCACTCGGAAACAACATGAACATATGGCCATATGAGATAAACAGGTCAAGGACTTAGTTGAAATGCTAAGTCCCTGAAATCAGAATTACCAAGTGCCTCACTTTGCAAGCTTGTGCTAGTCACCACACACATCACAAAAATACATGGGTTGCACCTATGGAAAGATGGAAAAACCCTTAACAAAACATATGTAGAACTCATGGGCATATCAAGCACGCAATAATCATGGCAAAAATGACAAATATCTAAATGGAGTAGCAGATCTGACAATTATCTCAAGTAGCACTCTTCTAACAGCATTTCGGGCATCAAGATGAACTCAAATGAAAATGATGCAATGGAATGAAATGATGTGCTCTCTGAGACGAACATTTTGATATGCTAAATGCCCAAAACGGAGCTACGGATGCGGAGTTATGATGCAATGAACAGGAGCATATGAGCTAGGGTTTCGGGGCAACCCAAACGGGATCTCAGATCCAGATCTGGCGCGGATGTCGAGGATGGCCGGCCAGAGCTGAAGAACTCGCCAGAATAGTGTCGTGTCTCGCCGGAGTTGTCGCGGGGCGCCGGAGTGGAGGGGCTCGCCGGCCGGAGGGAGCACTGGGGCGGTCGCCGGCTTCGGGCGGCGAGGTGGAGCGGCGAGGCGGCGGAGGAAGCGGACGCCGGCGCGGGGTGGCGCTCTCC
>NC_041386.1:280127634-280160067 GCF_002162155.2 Triticum dicoccoides | reverse complement strand
CGGGGCCCCCGCCTGGGCTCGGCGGGCCGGCGGCGGAGGGAGGCGGCCGGGCGTATGGTGAGGTGCCACGTGGTGGCGGTGGGTGCAGCGGACACGTCCGGCGCCGGCGGACGTTGTCGGCACACGGGGAAGAAGAGGGCTAGGGTTTCGGGGGAGAGATCCGAATTTTCGGAGGAGGACCTATTTATAGGCATATAGGGAGCTAGGAGAGTCCAAATGAGGTGCGGTTTGCGGCCACGCGATCGTGATCGAACGCTCTAGATGATGGAGAGGGTTTTGGTGGGTTTTGGGCCAACTTGGAGGGGTGTTGGGCTGCAACACACACGAGGCCTTTTCGGTCCCTCGGTTAACCGTTGGAGCATCAAACGAAGTCCAAATGGTACGAAACTTGACAGGCGGTCTACCGGTAGTAAACCAAGGCTGCTTGGCAAGTCTCGGTCCAATCCGGAAATGTTTAATCCCCACACACGAAAGAAAGGTAGAAATGACCACTGGAGGAGAACGAAGCGCCGGAATGCAAAATGGACAACGGGGAAAATGCTCGAATGCATGAGATGAACACGTATGCAAATGCAATGCACATGATGACATGATATGAGATGCATGACAACGATAACAACACACGGAGACAAAGACCCGAACCCGAGAAAATAAAATAACTTAAGGCCCAGTTGAGAGGGGTACGACACTTCCTGCCATACAGGATTTCAAATGGGGCCTTGCCCGGACTTGCTTGAAAACTGTTGTTGTAGGAGAATTCAGCATAAGGAAGACAATCCTCCCACTTCATACCGAAGGAGATCACACAAGCCCTGAGCATATCTTCAAGAATCCGGTTGACACGCTCGACTTGACCGCTAGTTTGAGGATGGAAAGCTATGCTGAAGCGGATGTTGGTGCCCATGGCCTTCTGAAAAGAATCCCAAAATTTGGAGGTAAAGATGCTGCCACGGTCTGAAGATATCACTTGAGGAATACCGTGCAGAGAGACAATTCGAGAGGTATAGAGTTCCGCCAATTGAGCTACAGTGATTGACTCTTTGATAGGCAGAAAGTGAGACACTTTAGTGAGTTTGTCGATGACAACGAATATAGCATCATTGCCACGCTTGGACTTTGGAAACCCAGTCATGAAGTCCATCTCAATGTGGTCAAACTTCCATTCTGGAATGGCAAGAGGTTGGAGGAGACCAGCTGGCCTTTGGTGTTCTGCCTTCACTCTTCTGCAGACATCACACTCATTCACGAATTGAGCAATCTCGCGCTTCATTCGAGTCCACCAATAAGTCTGCTTGAGGTCCTGATACATCTTCGTGCTCCCAGGGTGGATGGAGAGGAGAGAATTGTGAGCCTCGTTCATGATCACTTTACGAAGGTCACCTTTGGGTACAACAATATGATCCTCGAAGAAGAGAGTATCCTTGTCATCAAGGCGGTAGCACTTGTACTTGGGTTGACTCTTGGCAATCCCAATCTTCACCTTTTTCACCATAGCATCAAGAAGTTGAGCTTGGCGAATCTGGTCTTCCAAGGTAGGAGAGACTTTGATGAGGACATCAATACAATTTTTACACCCACAGCCCCTGCTGCTATACATACTGGACCAATTACTAGAGCTCGTGCACGCCAACTAAATTACCAGGTACTTTCGTTTCTTGGTAATGATTCTAATGTTCATGAGAATATGATGCTGCCTAAATTGGATACATTTGTTTTGCTTACAAATGAAGGGCCTAGCTTGGAGAAGGATGAACATTGGAGCAAGAACAAGCATGAAGATGATGGCATGCGCAAGGGGAACAAGAACGGAGTTACAAGTGATGATTTCAGGACTTTGAAGCCACTATAATGGGTGCATGAAGCCTTGGACGAAATATACAAGATGCCACTTCATAAATTTCGTCCCGAGGCTATTTTAGGTGCTGCGTCACCTTATTATTGGGCCAGGCCCATGTAATTTCGAAATACATAAGTATAGGCTATTTTTAGAGTCCGTATGTGTGGGGAAACAAGAGATAGGGTTGATTTCGGACTCCTCCACCAAGGGCCACGAAATTCCCCCCTCTTCCTCCATATATACAGCCCTTAGGGCATCGTTTAGACTTTGGGTTTTGTTTAGATTAAAAGTTCGCCATAGCTGCAACTTCGCGTACTTCGTTTGTGTTCAACGACCAGACAAAGGCGTCACAGAACCCCACCTTGATCAATAAAGCTTTCATCTTATATTCGCAATATCCAGATTGCAATCTTAGTTTCTTGCTTGTTCTTCGGTTGCTCGCAGGAAACAGACCCTCGTGGTCAGGTTGATCGTGCTCCGGCGTGGTCAATAACCTCTCAGAGTTGGTTTAGCGATTGCTAAGGCGCGACGTCCTCGCACGTTCGTAGTCGGATCGTCAAAGTCGACTTCCACCAAAGCGAAATCCACCATCTCATCGAAAGACGGGACACCTTTGCCTCTATCAGTGTCCATGATGAAGGTCGGCCTGCAGAAAAGTTAGTTCGCGCCAATGCTTGTCGATCCTGCACTTCACGTTCAGCTTTACAAGCAAGATGGAATAAACGAGTGATATTAGTATACTCCTTATAGTCTAGAATGGTCTGAATCTCTCTATTTAATCCACCCAGAAAACGTGCAAGCATAGCTTCATTCTCCTCAACAATACCACATCTAATCATGCCAGTTTGTAATTCCTGATAATATTCTTCTACAGAATTTTTCCCTTGTCTTAAACGCTGCAATTTTTGAAGCAATTCACGTTGATAATATGGTGGAACCCAACGCGTACGCATAGCAGTTTTCAAAGCAGCCCAAGTAGTTGGAATAGGATATAATCTACAATGTTCAGACCACCATACACATGCAAAACTAGTGAAAGCACAAACGGCAGCAGCAACTCGTCTCTCCTCAGGATATTGTAAACATGTAAATCGTTGTTCAGTTTCTAACTCCCAAGTAAGATATATATCAGGAACATATCTACCCTCAAATGGTGGAATATTCAATTTCAGTTTAGGAATATGGACATCATCTCGTACCTGAGGTGGTGGTGCAGGCCTACTATTACGAATATATACCTGAGGTCGACCTGCTGGTGGTGGTACAGGTGGCTGCACGTAGTGTTGATTTTGATCAACCTCATCCTCATAATCTCCCACATAATCATCCTCCTCCGCATCAGCAGCAGGAGCCACAGAAGTATCAACAGCAGCACCAACAGTTTGGCCAAACGCAAGAGGAACACGGCTTGCTCGGCGGAGGTCTGCTTCGCGACGTGGAGGTAGTCGTTGTTGTTGTTGTTGGAGAGGTGCGTTAGGTGCAGCGGGTGGTGGTGGTGGAAGACGCGCGAGCAATTCATTAAACTTGTTATCGAGCTTTGTTTCGAACGTCTTCTCAAAGCCAGTGATCTTCTCCATGGCCTCTTCAAAATTGTTCAGCACATCTTGCACCTGTTCAGTCATCATTTGCTGAAACTTATCATGAAGCTCCTTGTTCGATAAATTCTCCCAGTCAATCTCGTCGGCTTGTGATCCTGGCATGGTTAGCAGCAATAGAAACACACAAGAATATGATCCTACAGACTACGAACAAGTGGTGGTGGTGGGTGTCACAAATCCGTCAAGCAAATCTCAAATTCTTACCAGTTCTTACCCAGCAGCAGGCGGTGATCGGCAACCGTTGTAGTCAAAAACTCTCAAAGCTTGGATAGAGCGTGATGAGGACATCAATACAATTGTTACACCCACAGCCCCTGCTGCTATACATACTGGACCAATTACTAGAGCTCGTGCACGCCAACTAAATTACCAGGTACTTTCGTTTCTTGGTAATGATTCTAATGTTCATGAGAATATGATGCTGCCTAAATTGGATACATTTGTTTTGCTTACAAATGAAGGGCCTAGCTTGGAGAAGGATGAACATTGGAGCAAGAACAAGCATGGAGATGATGGCATGCGCAAGGGGAACAAGAACGGAGTTACAAGTGATGATTTCAGGACTTTGAAGCCACCATAATGGGTGCATGAAGCCTTGGACGAAATATACAAGATGCCACTTCATAAATTTCGTCCCGAGGCTATTTTAGGTGCTGCGTCACCTTATAATTGGGCCAGGCCCATGTAATTTCGAAATACATAAGTATAGGCTATTTTTAGAGTCCGTATGTGTGGGGAAACAAGAGATAGGGTTGATTTCGGACTCCTCCACCAAGGGCCACGAAATTCCCCCCTCTTCCTCCATATATACAGCCCTTAGGGCATCGTTTAGACTTTGGGTTTTGTTTAGATTAAAAGTTCGCCATAGCTGCAACTTCGCGTACTTCGTTTGTGTTCAACGACCAGACAAAGGCGTCACAGAACCCCACCTTGATCAATAAAGCTTTCATCTTATATTCGCAATATCCAGATTGCAATCTTAGTTTCTTGCTTGTTCTTCGCTTGCTCGCAGGAAACAGACCCTCGTGGTCAGGTTGATCGTGCTCCGGCGTGGTCAATAACCTCTCGGAGTTGGTTTAGCGATTGCTAAGGCGCGACGTCCTCGCACGTTCGTAGTCGGATCGTCAAAGTCGACTTCCACCAAAGCGAAATCCACCATCTCATCGAAAGATCGGGACACCCCCGCCTCTATCAAGTGGTATCAGATTTCCAGGTTGCTCGGTGAGATTTTACAGTTTTTTAGTAGTTTAGATCGAGTCTGTTCTTCATACCTATAGTCCACGAAAAAGCCACAAAAAAAAATTAGGGTTAGTTCATCATATCCGAACCAATCTGAGCCTTGCATAATCTTTTTAGGGTTTTGCTTTGTTGAATTTGCGGTTGCATCGTCGTGTCTAGTTGCTGGTCTTAGAGTCTAGTCTTTTAGAGTTTCGAGTTCTGGTCATAAGTTGTCACGCCGCCGCCGCACCATCATCATCGCCCCTGCCATCTACCACCACCGCACCGAATCCGCATCCATATACCACCACCAATCCGTGTCCATATACCACCACCGATCCATATCCATATACTACCACCGCTACCACCACCGCTGCCATATACCACCACCATATATCCACCACCAATCCGAGTTCTTTGCTTATTAGGTTTGTTTTCGGGATCCATCTAGATTCCGATTCGTGTTTCCTTGCCGGAGTAGGTTTCGGAAAAAAGAAAAAAAAGAGTCGGGTAGCCGCGCTCCGTTTAGGCCCAAAATTTTTCGAAAACGCATTTTTCGAAAAAATTTCTGGCTATCCTATTTTTAGGTGTTTCTGAGTGTTTTGAGACAGGTGCCATTATAGGAAGTTTTTTTTGACCCGTTTCCAGTTTTTGGGTCCGGGCAGTCGAAAAAAAAAATTGGTCGAAAAAATTTCGTGCCCATCCTGTCAGTTTGAGCTAGGAAGAGTTTTGAGACACTCGCCATTATAGTGATTTTTCGCAAAAAGAAAAGAAAAAAGAAGAAGAGCGAAAAAAAATTCAGAGTGTGCTTTTCCCTTGTTTACGTGCCGCGCCGTGATTTTGTTAGTGTTCTAGGCTCGCGTCTCTAGCACAGTCTAGCCTAGGACCAGCACAGTACCGTCGTTGAGCGTTTATTCAACTTTGCATCTCTGAATTGATTATTGCTGACCCTTTTTGCTACCATATTATAAGCCTTCCCAGCTCCACATACATCTACGTCGTGCGTTTGACTCTCCCTAGTAATCGCTCTATCCAAGCTTTGAGAGTTTTTGACTACAACGGTTGCCGATCACCGCCTGCTGCTGGGTAAGAACTGGTAAGAATTTGAGATTTGCTTCACGGATTTGTGACACCCACCACCACCACTTGTTCGTAGTCTGTAGGATCATATTCTTGTGTGTTTCTATTGCTGCTAACCATGCCAGGATCACAAGCCGACGAGATTGACTGGAAGAATTTATCGAACAAGGAGCTTCATGATAAGTTTCAGCAAATGATGACTGAACAGGTGCAAGATGTGCTGAACAATTTTGAAGAGGCCATGGAGAAGATCACTGGCCTTGAGAAGACGTTCGAAACAAAGCTCGATAACAAGTTTAATGAATTGCTCGCGCGTCTTCCACCACCACCACCCGCTGCACCTAACGCACCTCTCCAACAACAACAACAACGACTACCTCCACGTCGCGAAGCAGACCTCCGCCGAGCAAGCCGTGTTCCTCTTGCGTTTGGCCAAACTGTTGGTGCTGCTGTTGATACTTCTGTGGCTCCTGCTGCTGATGCGGAGGAGGATGATTATGTGGGAGATTATGAGGATGAGGTTGATCAAAATCAACACTACGTGCAGCCACCTGTACCGCCACCAGCAGGTCGACCTTAGGTATATATTCGTAATGGTAGGCCTGCACCACCACCTCAGGTACGAGATGATGTCCATATTCCTAAACTGAAATTGAATATTCCACCATTTGAGGGTAGATATGTTCCTGATATATATCTTACTTGGGAGTTAGAAACTGAACAACGATTTACATGTTTACAATATCCTGAGGAGAGACGAGTTGCTGCTGCTGTTTGTGCTTTCACTAGTTTTGCATGTGTATGGTGGTCTGAACATTGTAGATTATATCCTATTCCAACTACTTGGGCTGCTTTGAAAACTGCTATACGTACGCGTTGGGTTCCACCATATTATCAACGTGAATTGCTTCAAAAATTGCAGCGTTTAAGACAAGGGAAAAATTCTGTAGAAGAATATTACCAGGAATTACAAACTGGCATGATTAGATGTGGTATTGTTGAGGAGAATGAAGCTATGCTTGCACGTTTTCTGGGTGGATTAAATAGAGAGATTCAGACCATTCTAGACTATAAGGAGTATACTAATATCACTCGTTTATTCCATCTTGCTTGTAAAGCTGAACGTGAACTGCAGGATCGACAAGCATTGGGGCGAACTAACTTTTCTGCAGGCCGACCTTCATCATGGACACCACGTGCATCTTCTACTTCAACTGCACCAGCACCTCCATCCGGTGCCACCTCCAGCCGTGATACAAGAAAACAGGCACAACCACCATTATCTGCCAAGAGCGCACCTGCGGGGCCTGCACAGCGTTCTTCTTCTTCCATGGCATCAACAGGGCACACAAGTGATATTATTTGTCGTCGTTGTAAGGGAGGAGGTCATTATGCGAGAGAATGCAAATCTCCGCGTGTGATGATTGCTACCGCGGATGGTGGATATGAGTCAGCTAGTGACTATGATGAGGAGACTTTGGCTCTTATTACACGTGAAGAACATGGTGGAGATGATTCTGATCATGAGACGCAATACATGGCTCCTGAAGACGCTGACAGGTATGAATGTTTAGTTGCTCAACGTGTTTTGAGTGTGCAGGTCACACAAGCTGAGCAAAATCAGAGGCACAATTTGTTCCATACCAAGGGAGTTGTGAAGGAACGTTCTGTGCGCGTTATAATAGACGGAGGGAGCTGCAACAACTTGGCTAGCATGGAGATGGTGGAGAAGCTTTCTCTCACCACAAGACCACATCCACATCCTTACTACATCCAATGGTTCAACAACAGCGGCAAGGTTAAGGTAACACGTATTGTTCGTGTGCATTTTAGTATCTCTACATATGCTGATTATGTTGATTGTGATGTGGTACCTATGCAAGCATGTTCCTTATTACTTGGTAGACCATGGCAATTTGATAAAAATTCTGTACACCATGGTAGAAACAATCACTATACTCTTGTTCATAAGGATAAAAATATTACTTTGCTTCCTATGACTCCTGATTCCATTTTGAAAGATGATATTAATAGAGCTAATAAAGCAAAACAGGAGACGAATAAGAGTGAAAATCAGATTGTGGCAAAAGAATTTGAGCAACAAATGAAGCCTAATAATAAACCATCTAGTGTTGCTTCTGAAATTAAATTGAAAAGTGCATGTTTATTTGCCACCAAATCTGATATTGATGAGCTAGATTTCAGCAAATCTGTTTGCTATGCTTTTGTGTGCAAAGAGGCATTATTTTCATTCGACGTGCCTTCCTCTTTGCCTCCTGCTGTCACTAACATTTTGCAGGAGTTCGCTGACATCTTTCCACAAGACGTGCCACCGGGATTACCGCCTATTCGAGGGATTGAGCATCAAATTGACTTAATTCCCGGTGCTTCACTGCCAAACCGTGCACCATACCGTACCAATCCAGAGGAGACGAAGGAGATTATGCGTCAAGTACAAGAGCTTCTCGACAAAGGTTATATACGCGAATCCCTTAGTCCTTGTGCTGTTCCTATTATTCTAGTGCCGAAAAAGGATGGTACATCACGTATGTGTGTTGATTGTAGAGGCATTAATAATATTACTATTCGTTATCGTCATCCTATTCCTAGGCTAGATGATATGCTTGATGAATTGAGTGGCTCTACAATATTCTCCAAAGTTGATTTGCGTAGTGGCTACCATCAAATTCGTATGAAATTGGGAGATGAATGGAAAACAGCATTTAAAACTAAGTTTGGATTATATGAGTGGTTAGTCATGCCTTTTGGGTTAACTAATGCACCTAGTACTTTCATGAGATTAATGAACGAAGTTTTACGTGCTTTCATTGGACGATTTGTGGTAGTTTACTGATGACATATTGATTTATAGCAGATCTTTGGAGGAACATTTGGAACATTTACGTGCTGTTTTTATTGCTCTACGTGATGCACGTTTGTTTGGTAATCTTGGGAAGTGCACCTTTTGCACCGACCGAGTATCTTTTCTTGGCTATGTTGTTACTCCACAGGGAATTGAAGTTGATAAAGCCAAGATTGAAGCTATTGAGAGTTGGCCGCAGCCCAAAACGGTCACACAAGTGAGGAGTTTTCTTGGCCTCGCTGGATTCTATAGGCGTTTTGTGAGAGATTTCAGCACCATTGCTGCACCTCTCAATGAGCTTACAAAGAAAGATGTGCCTTTTCTTTGGGGTACCGCACAGGAAGAAGCCTTCACGGTATTGAAAGATAAGTTGACACATGCTCCTTCACTCCAACTTCCTGATTTTAATAAGACTTTTGAGCTTGAATGTGATGCTAGTGGAATTGGATTAGGAGGTGTGTTATTACAAGATGGCAAACCTGTTGCATACTTTTCTGAAAAATTGAGTGGGCCTAGTCTGAATTATTCTACTTATGATAAAGAATTATATGCTCTTGTTCGGACTTTAGAAACATGGCAACATTATTTATGGCCCAAAGAATTTGTTATACATTCTGATCATGAATCATTGAAACATATTAAAAGTCAAGCTAAACTGAATCGTAGACATGCTAAATGGGTTGAATTCATTGAGACTTTCCCTTATGTCATTAAACACAAGAAGGGAAAAGAAAATGTTATTGCTGATGCTTTGTCTCGTCGCTATACTGTGCTTTCACAACTTGACTTCAAAATATTTGGTTTGGAGACCATCAAAGATCAATATGTGCATGATGCTAATTTTAAAGATGTAATGCATAATTGTAAAGAAGGAAGAATGTGGAACAAGTTTGTTGTTAACGATGGATTTGTGTTTCGTGCTAACAAGTTATGCATTCCAGCTAGCTCCGTTCGTCTTTTGTTGTTGCAGGAGGCGCATGGAGGAGGATTAATGGGACACTTTGGCGTGAAGAAGACGGAGGACATACTTGCTACACATTTCTTTTGGCCAAAGATGAGACGGGATGTTGAGCATTTTATTGCTCGCTGCACTACATGTCAAAAAGCTAAGTCACGCCTCAATCCTCATGGTTTATATATGCCTTTGCCTGTACCTAGTGTTCCTTGGGAGGATATATCTATGGACTTTGTTTTAGGTTTACCTCGAACAAAGAAGGGGAGGGATAGCATATTTGTTGTCGTGGATAGATTCTCGAAAATGGCACACTTTATACCATGTCATAAAAGCGATGATGCTGTTAATGTTGCTGATTTGTTCTTTCGTGAAATTATTCGCTTGCATGGTGTGCCAAATACTATTGTTTCAGATCGTGATACTAAATTTCTTAGCCACTTTTGGAGATGTTTATGGGCTAAGTTGGGGACTAAACTGCTTTTTAGTACTACTTGTCACCCCCAAACTGATGGACAAACTGAAGTAGTCAATAGAACATTGTCTACTATGCTTAGGGCTGTTTTGAAGAATAATAAGAAAATGTGGGAGGAATGCTTGCCTCATATTGAATTTGCTTATAATCGTTCATTGCATTCTACTACTAAGATGTGCCCTTTTGAAGTTGTGTATGGTTTCCATCGTCGGAGAAGGTTAATTTTGATGCTAAACAACGTGCTGAATTGATTTTAAAAATGCATGAGTTAACTAAGGAAAACATTGAGCGTATGAATGCTAAATATAAACTTGCTGGAGATAAGGGTAGAAAACATGTTGTGTTTGCACCTGGAGATCTTGTTTGGTTACATTTGCGTAAGGATAGATTTCCTGATTTGCGCAAATCAAAGCTAATGCCACGTGCTGATGGTCCCTTTAAGGTGTTAGAGAAAATAAATGATAATGCATATAAACTTGAGCTGCCTGCAGATTTTGGGGATAGTCCCACTTTTAACATTGCAGATTTGAAGCCTTATTTGGGTGAGGAGGATGAACTTCCGTCGAGGACGACTTCATTTCAAGAAGGGGAGGATGATGAGGACATCAATACAATTGTTACACCTACAGCCCCTGCTGCTATACATACTGGACCAATTACTAGAGCTCGTGCACGCCAACTAAATTACCAGGTACTTTCGTTTCTTGGTAATGATTCTAATGTTCTTGAGAATATGATGCTGCCTAAATTGGATACATTTGTTTTGCTTACAAATGAAGGGCCTAGCTTGGAGAAGGATGAACATTGGAGCAAGAACAAGCATGGAGATGATGGCATGCGCAAGGGGAACAAGAATGGAGTTACAAGTGATGATTTCAGGACTTTGAAGCCACCATAATGGGTGCATGAAGCCTTGGACGAAATATACAAGATGCCACTTCATAAATTTCGTCCCGAGGCTATTTTAGGTGCTGCGTCACCTTATTATTGGGCCAGGCCCATGTAATTTCGAAATACATAAGTATAGGCTATTTTTAGAGTCCGTATGTGTGGGGAAATAAGAGATAGGGTTGATTTCGGACTCCTCCACCAAGGGCCACGAAATTCCCCCCTCTTCCTCCATATATACAGCCCTTAGGGCATCGTTTAGACTTTGGGTTTTGTTTAGATTAAAAGTTCGCCATAGCTGCAACTTCGCGTACTTCGTTTGTGTTCAACGACCAGACAAAGGCGTCACAGAACCCCACCTTGATCAATAAAGCTTTCATCTTATATTCGCAATATCCAGATTGCAATCTTAGTTTCTTGCTTGTTCTTCGTTTGCTCGCAGGAAACAGACCCTCGTGGTCAGGTTGATCGTGCTCCGGCGTGGTCAATAACCTCTCGGAGTTGGTTTAGCGATTGCTAAGGCGCGACGTCCTCGCACGTTCGTAGTCGGATCGTCAAAGTCGACTTCCACCAAAGCGAAATCCACCATCTCATCGAAAGATCGGGACACCCCCGCCTCTATCAGACTTGAAGGTTGGCGAGGAAACCTTGAGGAACAACTTGCAGATTAAGTTTGTGGAAAGCTTCACAAAGCTCGGGTTGATAAGGCTTGAGAATCAAACTGTTGCAATAAGCCTTCCTGCTCAATGCGTCAGAAATCACATTGGCCTTGCCTGGAGTATACTCAATACTTGGATTATACTCTTGAATCATTTCGACCCATCGAGTTTGCCTGAGGTTGAGATTAGGCTGAGTGAAGATGTACTTGAGACTCTTGTGATCAGTTAAAATGTCCACTTTTCTTCCCAATAAGAGATGTCTCCAAGTCAAAAGAGCATGCACAACTGCCGCCAACTCGAGATCATGAGTGGGGTAGTTCTTCTCATTGGGCTTCAACTGGTGAGAGGTATAAGCAACCACTTTCTTCTCTTGCATCAACACTGCGCCAAGACCTTGGAGAGAGGCATCACAAAAGACCTTGTACGGCTTGGATTCATCGGGCGGAGTCAGGACTGGAGCAGTGATCAATTTCTCTTTCAAATTGTTTGATAGAGGCAAAGGTGTCCCGTCTTTCGATGAGATGATGGATATCGCTTTGGTGGAAGTCGACTTTGACGATCCGACTACGAACGTGCGAGGACGTCGCGCCTTAGCAATCGCTAAACCAACTCCGAGAGGTTATTGACCACGCCGGAGCACGATCAACCTGACCACGAGGGTCTGTTTCCTGCGAGCAAACGAAGAACAAGCAAGAAACTAAGATTGCAATATGGATATTGCGAATATAAGATGAAAGCTTTATTGATCAAGGTGGGGTTCTGTGACGCCTTTGTCTGGTCGTTGAACACAAACGAAGTACGCGAAGTTGCAGCTATGGCGAACTTTTAATCTAAACAAAACCCAAAGTCTAAACGATGCCCTAAGGGCTGTATATATGGAGGAAGAGGGGGGAATTTCGTGGCCCTTGGTGGAGGGGTCCGAAATCAACCCTATCTCTTGTTTCCCCACACATACGAACTCTAAAAATAGCCTATACTTATGTATTTCGAAATTACATGGGCCTGGCCCAATAATAAGGTGACACAGCACCTAAAATAGCCTCGGGACGAAATTTATGAAGTGGCATCTTGTATATTTCGTCCAAGGCTTCATGCACCCATTATGGTGGCTTCAAAGTCCTGAAATCATCACTTGTAACTCCGTTCTTGTTCCCCTTGCGCATGCCATCATCTCCATGCTTGTTCTTGCTCCAATGTTCATCCTTCTCCAAGCTAGACCCTTCATTTGTAAGCAAAACAAATGTATCCAATTTAGGCAGCATCATATTCTCATGAACATTAGAATCATTACCAAGAAACGAAAGTACCTGGTAATTTAGTTGGCGTGCACGAGCTCTAGTAATTGGTCCAGTATGTATAGCAGCAGGGGCTGTGGGTGTAACAATTGTATTGATGTCCTCATCAATATGCTTGATGAATTGAGTGGCTCTACAATATTCTCCAAAGTTGATTTGCGTAGTGGCTACCATCAAATTCGTATGAAATTGGGAGATGAATGGAAAACAGCATTTAAAACTAAGTTTGGATTATATGAGTGGTTAGTCATGCCTTTTGGGTTAACTAATGCACCTAGTACTTTCATGAGATTAATGAACGAAGTTTTATGTGCTTTCATTGGACGATTTGTGGTAGTTTACTTTGATGACATATTGATTTATAGCAGATCTTTGGAGGAACATTTGGAACATTTACGTGCTGTTTTTATTGCTCTACGTGATGCACGTTTGTTTGGTAACCTTGGGAAGTGCACCTTTTGCACCGACCGAGTATCTTTTCTTGGCTATGTTGTTACTCCACAGGGAATTGAAGTTGATAAAGCCAAGATTGAAGCTATTGAGAGTTGGCCGCAGCCCAAAACGGTCACACAAGTGAGGAGTTTTCTTGGCCTCGATGGATTCTATAGGCGTTTTGTGAGAGATTTCAGCACCATTGCTGCACCTCTCAATGAGCTTACAAAGAAAGATGTGCCTTTTCTTTGGGGTACCGCACAGGAAGAAGCCTTCACGGTATTGAAAGATAAGTTGACACATGCTCCTTTACTCCAACTTCCTGATTTTAATAAGACTTTTGAGCTTGAATGTGATGCTAGTGGAATTGGATTAGGAGGTGTGTTATTACAAGATGGCAAACCTGTTGCATACTTTTCTGAAAAATTGAGTGGGCCTAGTCTGAATTATTCTACTTATGATAAAGAATTATATGCTCTTGTTCGGACTTTAGAAACATGGCAACATTATTTATGCCCCAAAGAATTTGTTATACATTCTGATCATGAATCTTTGAAACATATTAAAAGTCAAGCTAAACTGAATCGTAGACATGCTAAATGGGTTGAATTCATTGAGACTTTCCCTTATGTCATTAAACACAAGAAGGGAAAAGAAAATGTTATTGCTGATGCATTGTCTCGTAGCTATACTATGCTTTCACAACTTGACTTCAAAATATTTGGTTTGGAGGCCATCAAAGATCAATATGTGCATGATGCTGATTTTAAAGATGTAATGCAGAATTGTAAAGAAGGAAGAATGTGGAACAAGTTTGTCGTTAACGATGGATTTGTGTTTCGTGCTAACAAGCTATGCATTCCAGCTAGCTCCGTTCGTCTTTTGTTGTTGCAGGAGGCGCATGGAGGAGGATTAATGGGACACTTTGGCGTGAAGAAGACGGAGGACGTACTTGCTACACATTTCTTTTGGCCAAAGATGAGACGGGATGTTGAGCGTTTTATTGCTCGCTGCACTACATGTCAAAAAGCTAAGTCACGACTCAATCCTCATGGTTTATATATGCCTTTGCCTGTACCTAGTGTTCCTTGGGAGGATGTATCTATGGACTTTGTTTTAGGTTTACCTCGAACAAAGAAGGGGAGGGATAGCATATTTGTTGTCGTGGATAGATTCTCGAAAATGGCACACTTTATACCATGTCATAAAAGCGATGATGCTGTTAATGTTGCTGATTTGTTCTTTCGTGAAATTATTCGCTTGCATGGTGTGCCAAATACTATTGTTTCAGATCGTGATACTAAATTTCTTAGCCACTTTTGGAGATGTTTATGGGCTAAGTTGGGGACTAAACTGCTTTTTAGTACTACTTGTCACCCCCAAACTGATGGACAAACTGAAGTAGTCAATAGAACGTTGTCTACTATGCTTAGGGCTGTTTTGAAGAATAATAAGAAAATGTGGGAGGAATGCTTGCCTCATATTGAATTTGCTTATAATCGTTCATTGCATTCTACTACTAAGATGTGCCCTTTTGAAGTTGTGTATGGTTTCCTACCTCATGCACCTATTGATTTGTTGCCTCTTCCATCTTCGGAGAAGGTTAATTTTGATGCTAAACAACGTGCTGAATTGATTTTAAAAATGCATGAGTTAACTAAGGAAAACATTGAGCGCATGAATGCTAAATATAAACTTGTTGCAGATAAGGGTAGAAAACATGTTGTGTTTGCACCTGGAGATCTTGTTTGGTTACATTTGCGTAAGGATAGATTTCCTGATTTGCGCAAATCAAAGTTAATGCCACGTGCTGATGGTCCCTTTAAGGTGTTAGAGAAAATAAATGATAATGCATATAAACTTGAGCTGCCTGCAGATTTTGGGGTTAGTCCCACTTTTAACATTGCAGATTTGAAGCCTTATTTGGGTGAGGAAGATGAACTTCCGTCGAGGACGACTTCATTTCAAGAAGGGGAGGATGATGAGGACATCAATACAATTGTTACACCCACAGCCCCTGCTGCTATACATACTGGACCAATTACTAGAGCTCGTGCACGCCAACTAAATTACCAGGTACTTTCGTTTCTTGGTAATGATTCTAATGTTCATGAGAATATGATGCTGCCTAAATTGGATACATTTGTTTTGCTTACAAATGAAGGGCCTAGCTTGGAGAAGGATGAACATTGGAGCAAGAACAAGCATGGAGATGATGGCATGCGCAAGGGAAACAAGAACGGAGTTGCAAGTGATGATTTCAGGACTTTGAAGCCACCATAATGGGTGCATGAAGCCTTGGACGAAATATACAAGACGCCACTTCATAAATTTCGTCCCGAGGCTATTTTAGGTGCTGCGTCACCTTATTATTGGGCCAGGCCCATGTAATTTCGAAATACATCAGTATAGGCTATTTTTAGAGTCCGTATGTGTGGGGAAACAAGAGATAGGGTTGATTTCGGACCCCTCCACCAAGGGCCACGAAATTCCCCCCTCTTCCTCCATATATACAGCCCTTAGGGCATCGTTTAGACTTTGGGTTTTGTTTAGATTAAAAGTTCGCCATAGCTGCAACTTCGCGTACTTCGTTTGTGTTCAACGACCAGACAAAGGCGTCACAGAACCCCACCTTGATCAATAAAGCTTTCATCTTATATTCGCAATATCCAGATTGCAATCTCAGTTTCTTGCTTGTTCTTCGTTTGGTCGCAGGAAACAGACCCTCGTGGTCAGGTTGATCGTGCTCCGGCGTGGTCAATAACCTCTCGGAGTTGGTTTAGCGATTGCTAAGGCGCGACGTCCTCGCACGTTCGTAGTCGGATCGTCAAAGTCGACTTCCACCAAAGCGAAATCCACCATCTCATCGAAAGACGGGACACCTTTGCCTCTATCATAGAATGCAATGAACGATTATAAGCAAATTCAATATGAGGCAAGCATTCCTCCCACATTTTCTTATTATTCTTCAAAACAGCCCTAAGCATAGTAGACAACGTTCTATTGACTACTTCAGTTTGTCCATCAGTTTGGGGGTGACAAGTAGTACTAAAAAGCAGTTTAGTCCCCAACTTAGCCCATAAACATCTCCAAAAGTGGCTAAGAAATTTAGTATCACGATCTGAAACAATAGTATTTGGCACACCATGCAAGCGAATAATTTCACGAAAGAACAAATCAGCAACATTAACAGCATCATCGCTTTTATGACATGGTATAAAGTGTGCCATTTTCGAGAATCTATCCACGACAACAAATATGCTATCCCTCCCCTTCTTTGTTCGAGGTAAACCTAAAACAAAGTCCATAGATATATCCTCCCAAGGAACACTAGGTACAGGCAAAGGCATATATAAACCATGAGGATTGAGTCCTGACTTAGCTTTTTGACATGTAGTGCAGCGAGCAATAAAACGCTCAACATCCCGTCTCATCTTTGGCCAAAAGAAATATGTAGCAAGTACGTCCTCCGTCTTCTTCACGCCAAAGTGTCCCATTAATCCTCCTCCATGCGCCTCCTGCAACAACAAAAGACGAACGGAGCTAGCTGGAATGCATAGCTTGTTAGCACGAAACACAAATCCATCGTTAACGACAAACTTGTTCCACATTCTTCCTTCTTTACAATTCTGCATTACATCTTTAAAATCAGCATCATGCACATATTGATCTTTGATGGTCTCCAAACCAAATATTTTGAAGTCAAGTTGTGAAAGCATAGTATAGCGACGAGACAATGCATCAGCAATAACATTTTCTTTTCCCTTCTTGTGTTTAATGACATAAGGGAAAGTCTCAATGAATTCAACCCATTTTGCATGTCTACGATTCAGTTTAGCTTGACTTTTAATATGTTTCAAAGATTCATGATCAGAATGTATAACAAATTCTTTGGGCCATAAATAATGTTGCCATGTTTCTAAAGTCCGAACAAGAGCATATAATTCTTTATCATAAGTAGAATAATTCAGACTAGGCCCACTCAATTTTTCAGAAAAGTATGCAACAGGTTTGCCATCTTGTAATAACACACCTCCTAATCCAATTCCACTAGCATCACATTCAAGCTCAAAAGTCTTATTAATCTTGGCTTTATCAACTCTCAATAGCTTCAATCTTGGCTTTATCAACTTCAATTCCCTGTGGAGTAACAACATAGCCAAGAAAAGATACTCGGTCGGTGCAAAAGGTGCACTTCCCAAGGTTACCAAACAAACGTGCATCACGTAGAGCAATAAAAACAGCACGTAAATGTTCCAAATGTTCTTCCAAAGATCTGCTATAAATCAATATGTCATCAAAGTAAACTACCACAAATCGTCCAATGAAAGCACGTAAAACTTCGTTCATTAATCTCATGAAAGTACTAGGTGCATTAGTTAACCCAAAAGGCATGACTAACCACTCATATAATCCAAACTTAGTTTTAAATGCTGTTTTCCATTCATCTCCCAATTTCATACGAATTTGATGGTAGCCACTACGCAAATCAACTTTTGAGAATATTGTAGAGCCACTCAATTCATCAAGCATATCATCTAGCCTAGGAATAGGATGACGATAACGAATAGTAATATTATTAATGCCTCTACAATCAACACACATACGTGATGTACCATCCTTTTTCGGCACTAGAATAATAGGAACAACACAAGGACTAAGGGATTCGCGTATATAACCTTTGTCGAGAAGCTCTTGTACTTGACGCATAATCTCCTTCGTCTCCTCTGGATTGGTTCGGTATGGTGCACGGTTTGGCAGTGAAGCACCGGGAATTAAGTCAATCTGATGCTCAATCCCTCGAATAGGCGGTAATCCCGGTGGCACGTCTTGTGGAAAAACGTCAGCAAACTCCTGCAAAATGTTAGTGACAGCAGGAGGCAAAGAGGAAGGCACGTCCTCGAATGAAAATAATGCCTCTTTGCACACAAAAGCATAGCAAACAGATTTGCTGAAATCTAGCTCATCAATATCAGATTTGGTGGCAAATAAACATGCACTTTTCAATTTAATTTCAGAAGCAACACTAGATGGTTTATTATTAGGCTTCATTTGTTGCTCAAATTCTTTTGCCACAATCTGATTTTCACTCTTATCTTCTCCTGTTGTGCTTTATTAGCTCTATTAATATCATCTTTCAAAATGGAATCAGGAGTCATAGGAAGCAAAGTAATATTTTTATCCTTATGAACAAGAGTATAGTGATTGTTTCTACCATGGTGTACAGAATTTTTATCAAATTGCCATGGTCTACCAAGTAATAAGGAACATGCTTGCATAGGTACCACATCACAATCAACATAATCAGCATATGTAGAGATACTAAAATGCACACGAACAGTACGTGTTACCTTAACCTTGCCGCTGTTGTTGAACCATTGGATGTAGTAAGGATGTGGATGTGGTCTTGTGGTGAGAGAAAGCTTCTCCACCATCTCCATGCTAGCCAAGTTGTTGCAGCTCCCTCCGTCTATTATGACGCGCACAGAACGTTCCTTCACAACTCCCTTGGTATGGAACAAATTGTGCCTCTGATTTTGCTCAGCTTGTGTGACGTGCACACTCAAAACACGTTGAGCAACTAAACATTCATACCTGTCAGCGTCTTCAGGAGCCATGTATTGCGTCTCATGATCAGAATCATCTCCACCATGTTCTTCACGTGTAATAAGAGCCAATGTCTCCTCATCATAGTCACTAGCGGACTCATATCCACCATCCGCGGTAGCAATCATCACACGCGGAGATTTGCATTCCCTCGCATAATGACCTCCTCCCTTACAACGACGACAAATAATATCACTTGTGTGCCCTGTTGATGCCATGGAAGAAGAAGAACGCTGTGCAGGCCCCGCAGGTGCGCTCTTGGCAGATAATGGTGGTTGTGCCTGTTTTCTTGTATCACGGCTGGAGGTGGCACCGGATGGAGGTGCTGGTGCAGTTGAAGTAGAAGATGCACGTGGTGTCCATGATGAAGGTCGGCCTGCAGAAAAGTTAGTTCGCCCCAATGCTTGTCGATCCTGCTGATGAGGACATCAATACAATTGTTACACCCACAGCCCCTGCTGCTATACATACTGGACCAATTACTAGAGCTCGTGCACGCCAACTAAATTACCAGGTACTTTCGTTTCTTGGTAATGATTCTAATGTTCATGAGAATATGATGCTGCCTAAATTGGATACATTTGTTTTGCTTACAAATGAAGGGCCTAGCTTGGAGAAGGATGAACATTGGAGCAAGAACAAGCATGGAGATGATGGCATGCGCAAGGGGAACGAGAACGGAGTTACAAGTGATGATTTCAGGACTTTGAAGCCACCATAATGGGTGCATGAAGCCTTGGACGAAATATACAAGATGCCACTTCATAAATTTCGTCCCGAGGCTATTTTAGGTGCTGCGTCACCTTATTATTGGGCCAGGCCCATGTAATTTCGAAATACATAAGTATAGGCTATTTTTAGAGTCCGTATGTGTGGGGAAATAAGAGATAGGGTTGATTTCGGACTCCTCCACCAAGGGCCACGAAATTCCCCCCTCTTCCTCCATATATACAGCCCTTAGGGCATCGTTTAGACTTTGGGTTTTGTTTAGATTAAAAGTTCGCCATAGCTGCAACTTCGCGTACTTCGTTTGTGTTCAACGACCAGACAAAGGCGTCACAGAACCCCACCTTGATCAATAAAGCTTTCATCTTATATTCGCAATATCCAGATTGCAATCTTAGTTTCTTGCTTGTTCTTCGTTTGCTCGCAGGAAACAGACCCTCGTGGTCAGGTTGATCGTGCTCCGGCGTGATCAATAACCTCTCGGAGTTGGTTTAGCGATTGCTAAGGCGCGACGTCCTCACACGTTCGTAGTCGGATCGTCAAAGTCGACTTCCACCAAAGCGAAATCCACCATCTCATCGAAAGACGGGACACCTTTGCCTCTATCATCTACCAAGTAATAAGGAACATGCTTGCATAGGTACCACATCACAATCAACATAATCAGCATATGTAGAGATACTAAAATGCACACGAACAGTACGTGTTACCTTAACCTTGCCGCTGTTGTTGAACCATTGGATGTAGTAAGGATGTGGATGTGGTCTTGTGGTGAGAGAAAGCTTCTCCACCATCTCCATGCTAGCCAAGTTGTTGCAGCTCCCTCCGTCTATTATGACGCGCACAGAACGTTCCTTCACAACTCCCTTGGTATGGAACAAATTGTGCCTCTGATTTTGCTCAGCTTGTGTGACCTGCACACTCAAAACACGTTGAGCAACTAAACATTCATACCTGTCAGCGTCTTCAGGAGCCATGTATTGCGTCTCATGATCAGAATCATCTCCACCATGTTCTTCACGTGTAATAAGAGCCAATGTCTCCTCATCATAGTCACTAGCGGACTCATATCCACCATCCGCGGTAGCAATCATCACACGCGGAGATTTGCATTCCCTCGCATAATGACCTCCTCCCTTACAACGACGACAAATAATATCACTTGTGTGCCCTGTTGATGCCATGGAAGAAGAAGAACGCTGTGCAGGCCCCGCAGGTGAGCTCTTGGCAGATAATGGTGGTTGTTCCTGTTTTCTTGTATCACGACTGTAGGAGGCACCTTATTGAGGTGCTGGTGCAGTTGAAGTAGAAGATGCACGCGGCGTCCATGAGGAAGGTCGGCCTGCAGAAAAGTTAGTTCGCGCCAATGCTTGTCGATCCTGCACTTCACGTTCAGCTTTACAAGCAAGATGGAATAAACGAGTGATATTAGTATACTCCTTGTAGTCTAGAATGGTCTGAATCTCTCTATTTAATCCACCCAGAAAACGTGCAAGCATAGCTTCATTCTCCTCAACAATACCACATCTAATCATGCCAGTTTGTAATTCCTGATAATATTCTTCTACAGAATTTTTCCCTTGTCTTAAACGCTGCAATTTTTGAAGCAATTCACGTTGATAATATGGTGGAACCCAACGCGTACGCATAGCAGTTTTCAAAGCAGCCCAAGTAGTTGGAATAGGATATAATCTACAATGTTCAGACCACCATACACATGCAAAACTAGTGAAAGCACAAACGGCAGTAGCAACTCGTCTCTCCTCAGGATATTGTAAACATGTAAATCGTTGTTCAGTTTCTAACTCCCAAGTAAGATATATATCAGGAACATATCTACCCTCAAATGGTGGAATATTCAATTTCAGTTTAGGAATATGGACATCATCTCGTACCTGAGGTGGTGGTGCAGGCCTACCATTACGAATATATACCTGAGGTCGACCTGCTGGTGGTGGTACAGGTGGCTGCACGTAGTGTTGATTTTGATCAACCTCATCCTCATAATCTCCCACATAATCATCCTCCTCCGCATCAGCAGCAGGAGCCACAGAAGTATCAACAGCAGCACCAACAGTTTGGCCAAACGCAAGAGGAACACGGCTTGCTCGGCGGAGGTCTGCTTCGCGACGTGGAGGTAGTCGTTGTTGTTGTTGTTGTTGGAGAGGTGCGTTAGGTGCAGCGGGTGGTGGTGGTGTGATAGAGGCAAAGGTGTCCCGTCTTTCGATGAGATGATGGATATCGCTTTGGTGGAAGTCGACTTTGACGATCCGACTACGAACGTGCGAGGACGTCGCGCCTTAGCAATCGCTAAACCAACTCCGAGAGGTTATTGACCACGCCGGAGCACGATCAACCTGACCACGAGGGTCTGTTTCCTGCGAGCAAACGAAGAACAAGCAAGAAACTGAGATTGCAATCTAGATATTGCGAATATAAGATGAAAGCTTTATTGATCAAGGTGGGGTTCTGTGACGCCTTTGTCTGGTCGTTGAACACAAACGAAGTACGCGAAGTTGCAGCTATGGCGAACTTTTAATCTAAACAAAACCCAAAGTCTAAACGATGCCCTAAGGGCTGTATATATGGAGGAAGAGGGGGGGAATTTCGTGGCCCTTGGTGGAGGGGTCCGAAATCAACCCTATCTCTTGTTTCCCCACACATACGGACTCTAAAAATAGCCTATACTTATGTATTTCGAAATTACATGGGCCTGGCCCAATAAGGTGACGCAGCACCTAAAATAGCCTCGGGACGAAATTTATGAAGTGGCATCTTGTATATTTCGTCCAAGGCTTCATGCACCCATTATGGTGGCTTCAAAGTCCTGAAATCATCACTTGTAACTCCGTTCTTGTTTCCCTTGCGCATGCCATCATCTCCATGCTTGTTCTTGCTCCAATGTTCATCCTTCTCCAAGCTAGGCCCTTCATTTGTAAGCAAAACAAATGTATCCAATTTAGGCAGCATCATATTCTCATGAACATTAGAATCATTACCAAGAAACGAAAGTACCTGGTAATTTAGTTGGCGTGCACGAGCTCTAGTAATTGGTCCAGTATGTATAGCAGCAGGGGCTGTGGGTGTAACAATTGTATTGATGTCCTCATCATTAATCCACCCAGAAAACATGCAAGCATAGCTTCATTCTCCTCAACAATACCACATCTAATCATGCCAGTTTGTAATTCCTGATAATATTCTTCTACAGAATTTTTCCCTTGTCTTAAACGCTGCAATTTTTGAAGCAATTCACGTTGATAATATGGTGGAACCCAATGCGTACGCATAGCAGTTTTCAAAGCAGCCCAACTAGTTGGAATAGGATATAATCTACAATGTTCAGACCACCATACACATGCAAAACTAGTGAAAGCACAAACAGCAGCAGCAACTCGTCTCTCCTCAGGATATTGTAAACATGTAAATCGTTGTTCAGTTTCTAACTCCCAAGTAAGATATATATCAGGAACATATCTACCCTCAAATGGTGGAATATTCAATTTCAGTTTAGGAATATGGACATCATCTCGTACCTGAGGTGGTGGTGCAGGCCTACCATTACGAATATATACCTGAGGTCGACCTGCTGGTGGTGGTGCTGGTGGCTGCTCGTAGATCTGATTTTGATCAACCTCATCCTCATAATCGCCCGCATACTCATCATCCTCCTGGGTACCAGCAGGAGCAGTAGCAGGAGCCAAAGAAACACCAACAGTAGTACTAGCGGCACCAGAATTTTTTCCTGGCACAATAGGAACACGCTGTGCTCGTCCATACTGATTCGGAAGGGGGCGTAGTTGTTGTTGTTGCAGAGGTGCGACAGGTGCAGCCGGTGGTGGAAGACGCGCAAGCAGTTCATTAAATCTGTTATCGAGCTTTGTTTCGAACGTCTTCTCAAGGCCAGTGATCTTCTCCATGGCCTCTTCAAAATTGTTCAGCACATCTTGTACCTGTTCAGTCATCATTTGCTGAAACTTATCATGAAGCTCCTTGTTCGATAAGTTCTCCCAGTCAATCTCGTCGGCTTGTGATCCTGGCATGGTTAGCAGCAATAGAAACACACAAGAATATGATCCTACAGACTACTAAGAAGTGGTGGTGGTGTATCACAAATCCGTCAAGCAAATCTCAAATTCTTACCATTTCTTACCCAGCAGCAGGCGGTGATCGGCAACCGTTGTAGTCAAAAACTCTCAAAGCTTGGATAGAGCGATTACCAGGGAGAGTCAAACACACGACGTAGATGTATGTGGAGCTGGGAAGGCTTATAGTATGGTAGCAAAAAGGGTCAGCAATAATCAATTCAGAGATGCAAAGTTGAATAAACGCTCAACGACGGTACTGTGCTGGTCCTAGGCTAGACTGTGCTAGAGACGCGAGCCTAGAACACCAACAAAATCACGGCGCGGCACGTAAACAAGGGAAAAGCACACTCTGAATTTTTTTTTCGCTCTTTTTTTTTTGCGCTCTTTTTTTTGCGCTGCTTTTTTTTTTGCGAAAAATCACTATAATGGCGAGTGTCTCAAAACTCTTCCTAGGTCAAACTGACAGGATGGGCACGAATTTATTTTTTTCGACAATTTTTTTTTTCGACTGCCCGGACCCAAAAAACTGGAAACAGGTCAAAAAAAACTTCCTATAATGGCACCTGTCTCAAAACACTCAGAAACACCTAAAAATAGGATAGCCAGAAATTTTTTCGAAAAATGCGTTTTCAAAAAATTTTGGGCCTAAACGGAGCGTGGCTACCCGACTCTTTTTTTTTCCGAAACCTACTTCGGCAAGGAAACACGAATCGGAATCTAGATGGATCTCGAAAACAAACCTAATATGCAAGGAACTCGGATTGGTGGTGGATATATGGTGGTGGTATATGGCAGCGGTGGTGGTAGCGGTGGTAGTATATGGATATGGATATGAATCGGTGGTGGTATATGAATCGGTGGTGGTATATGGATATGGATTCGGAGCGGTGGCGGATAAGCGGTGGTGGTAGATGGCAGGGGCGATGATGATGGTGCGGCGGCGGCGTGACAACTTATGATCAGAACTCGAAACTCTAAAAGACTAGACTCTAAGACCAGCAACTAGACACGACGATGCAACCGCAAATTCAACAAAGCAAAACCCTAAAAAGATTATGCAAAGGCTCAGATTGGTTCGGATATGATGAACTAACCCTAATTTTTTTTGTGGCTTTTTCGTGGACTGTAGGTATGAAGAACAGACTCGATCTAAACTACGAAAAACTATAAAATCTCACCGAGCAACCTGGAAATCTGATACCACTTGATAGAGGCAAAGGTGTCCCGTCTTTCGATGAGATGATGGATATCGCTTTGGTGGAAGTCGACTTTGACGATCCGACTACGAACGTGCGAGGACGTCGCGCCTTAGCAATCGCTAAACCAACTCCGAGAGGTTATTGACCACGCCGGAGCACGATCAACCTGACCACGAGGGTCTGTTTCCTGCGAGCAAACGAAGAACAAGCAAGAAACTAAGATTGCAATCTGGATATTGCGAATATAAGATGAAAGCTTTATTGATCAAGGTGGGGTTCTGTGACGCCTTTGTCTGGTCGTTGAACACAAACGAAGTACGCGAAGTTGCAGCTATGGCGAACTTTTAATCTAAACAAAACCCAAAGTCTAAACGATGCCCTAAGGGCTGTATATATGGAGGAAGAGGGGGAATTTCGTGGCCCTTGGTGGAGGGGTCCGAAATCAACCTTATCTCTTGTTTCCCCACACATACGGACTCTAAAAATAGCCTATACTTATGTATTTCGAAATTACATGGGCCTGGCCCAATAATAAGGTGACGCAGCACCTAAAATAGCCTCGGGACGAAATTTATGAAGTGGCATCTTGTATATTTCGTCCAAGGCTTCATGCACCCATTATGGTGGCTTCAAAGTCCTGAAATCATCACTTGTAACTCCGTTCTTGTTCCCCTTGCGCATGCCATCATCTCCATGCTTGTTCTTGCTCCAATGTTCATCCTTCTCCAAGCTAGGCCCTTCATTTGTAAGCAAAACAAATGTATCCAATTTAGGCAGCATCATATTCTCATGAACATTATAATCATTACCAAGAAACGAAAGTACCTGGTAATTTAGTTGGCGTGCACGAGCTCTAGTAATTGGTCCAGTATGTATAGCAGCAGGGGCTGTGGGTGTAACAATTGTATTGATGTCCTCATCATCGTTGAAAGCAATGTCACACTCCGGAGACCAAACGTACTTGACGTGCTTCTGGAGAAGATTTGAGAGAGGCTTCGCGATCTTGGAAAAGTGTTCAACGAATCTTCGGCAGTAGTTTGCGAGACTGAGGAAGCTACGGAGTTGCTTCACGTTTTGAGGAGGTTCCTAATTCACAATTGCAGACACCTTCTCAGGATTCATGGCAATGCCCTTGGCAGAGATGATATGACCAAGATAAAGAACCTCATCGAGCCAAAATTCGCACTTGGAGAACTTGGCATAGAACTTGTGTTCCCTCAGCTTATCGAGTACCAAACGCAAGTGCTTGGCATGATCTTCCTTGTTCTTCGAGAAAACCAGAATGTCGCCGAGATAGACCAAAACAAAGTCATTGGTGTAGGCGTTGAAGATGAAGTTCATCATGCGAGAGAACGTCGGAGGAGCGTTGACAAGGCCAAAAGACATGACAGTGTATTCATATGAACCATAGCTTGCTCTGAAAGCCGTCTTGGGAATATCTTGCTCACGGATTCGAATCCGATGATAACCCATACGGAGATCAAGCTTGGAGAATACTTGGGCACCTTTGAGTTGTTCGAACAGCTCGTTGATGTTGGGAAGTGGGTATTTGTTCTTGATGGTCTTCTTGTTCAATGGACGGTAATCAACACAAAGTCGGTCCGTTCCATCCTTCTTCTTCACAAAAAGAACACCACAACCCCACGGAGAAAAACTAGGCCGGATGAGACCCATTCTCTCTTGAATATTGAGTTGCTTCTTCAGCTCCTTCAACTCTTCAGGTCCGAGCTTGTAAGGACGCTTGCACACAGGTTCCGTGCCGGGCTCAAGATCAATGACGAATTCAACTGGCCGGTGCGGAGGCATTCCTGGAAGCTCTTCTGGAAAGACGTCTTGATATTCGCAAACGACTGGAATTTGCAAGATGGCATCCAGTTCACCGTTCTCATTGAGAGAAAATAGACGGATGGTATCGTCATTCGGGGCAAAGACAATTACATCCTCAGACGAATGAGTCAACTGAATCTGCCTGGCTGCATAATCAAGCTGAGCCTTGTGCTTAGAAAGCCAATCCATCCCGAGAATAAGATCAATATCCGAGTTACCAAGAACCATCGGGGAAGCCAGAAACTTGAAATCACCCATCATGATAGAAATATCCGGGACTATTAAAGTAGCCCTCATAGACTTAGCCGGAGAAACCACTCCCATAGGTTTACCCAACATTTGCGAAACAAAGTCATGCTTGGAAACAAATGATCTTGACATGAAACAATGCGATGCACCAGTGTCAAAAAGAACTTTTGCGGGAAAAGAGTTAACTGGAAAGTTACCCGTGATGACATCTGATGAGTCCTCTGCCTGAGCTGCATTCAGCAAGTTGACCTTGGCGTGCTTGGGGTTATGCTTGACCACAGCTGTACTTGCCGATCTCACAGGAGGAGGAGGAGGGAGACACCTCTGATTGAAGCACTTGTTGGCATAGTGACCCTTCTGTTGGCACTTGTTGCATGTGACCTCTGAAAGCGGACGGTGGTACGGAGCACTCGATCTTGGAGCTTGAGAGAAGTCTTGTTCTGAAAACCAGGGTTGGGTGGGTGGGAAGATCCACTGCCACCCTTGCTCTTCTACTGATACGGCTGACGGAACGGAGGAGGAGGAAGCCAATACTTCTGCTGCTTGGCCACTTGAGTAGAGGAAGAAGGAGTAGCATCTCTGACTCGCTTCTTGGAAGCATCACACCTCAATTGAGCGGCCTCTTGCTTCTGTGCCATGTTGTAGAACTCATCGTATCTCAAGGGCTCGAAGAGAACAAGAGCTAGCTGAATTTCTTCTCTGAGACCACCCCTGAACTGGTATATCATGCTCTTCTCATCAGGGACGTCCTGCTTGGCAAAGCGGGCGAGCTTCTGAAACAACTTGTTGTAGTCATAGACAGACAAAGAGCCTTGCTTCAGGTTGCGGAATTCCTCACGCTTGCTTTCAACCACGCTCTGAGGGATCTGGTGAGCTCTAAAATCTTGACGGAATTCATCCCAGGTAATAACACGTCCACCTCTGGAATCCTTGTATTGCTGGAACCATTCTGCAGCTTGATCTTTGAGTTGGAAGGAAGCGAACTTGACAAAGTCCTCAGGCCTGGCGTTACTGCACTCGAAATGCTTGCACAGATCCACGAGCCAATCATCAGCATCGGTTGCCTCAACACAATTGCTGAAAGTATTTGGCCCGTTAGCAAGGAACTGGTTGAGTGTAGCAAAGTGATTCTGATTGTTGCCTTGGTTCCCTTGGTTGCCTTGATTTCACTCTTGAAGAATTTGCATGATCAACTGTGTGTTTGCATTGGTTGCGGCCATCACAGCTTGCCATGCCTCCGGAGGAGGTGGAGATGGTGGCGGATCTTGATTCTGATTCTGATTGGTGCTCTTAGCGGGAGCCATCCTGAAGAGGTTGACCACCGTTAGCACATAGACAGATAAAATGAAGGTGAATCCAACGGAATGAAAATTGCAACATATAGTCTTCGCATCCGAACAAAATGAACGAATGCATTCCTCTTGAAATGGTCACATATCCATAAATTGAGAAGCCACTTAGAATTTAGGTAGAGAAATAAATCAACAAGGTACGGATCAAGAACGAATACTCGGTAAGAAATCCCAATCTCAAACCAATATCCGTGGAAGAAGAACTAGAGCTACGAGAATTCCCACCTATGAAACTCCCGAACCTTTCCGGTTATGCAATCAGGTGTTGGGGATACAGGGGAAGCATAATATCTCACCCAAATCTAGCAAATCCTACATCCAACTGTATCCATCCTTCAACACATAACCGAGAAAAACTTCGGAAACCATCTACCTCAACCTTCGAAAAGCATCCGTTATACAAGTTATGGCGATACTCCCGAACTCCCGCCCAAGTACTGGGTGGCGTCGAGGTTATCTCACCAACGAACTGCATAAAAGAGATTTTCGATGTCGGCGTACTAAACTCAGGTATTCCAGAATTGCAACGATAAAATTATGACGACAACACCTCAGAGCTCAACTCCCCGGGACACTTCCACAAAACCCCTGACAGGAGGCACCAAGACAATGTTCTCGTCATAAAGCCATCAGAACGATTCCAAGATACCCGCGTGATCCTAATTTTTTTTAGTGAAATTTGAGAAGAGAAGAGCCAAAACTCTACGTCAGGATGCCTTACCAGAGCGATGAGGAGACTGGGAAGTAAAAAGAATTCCTAAACTCTCCGATACATAATTCCTAAATGACTCAAAACATTTTTTTCTAGACACAACTCGGCTGCTAAAACGATCAATCAGTGGGGGCTCCTAAGGTCGGGGAAGGCTCTGATTACCAACTTGTAACACCCTCGATTAGACTATATCTCCCACGTGTCGAGGCACGACTTAGAGGCATAATCGCATTGAAGGCATATGTCGCAAGTAAGGCAATCTTCTCAACATCCCATGTAATATAAATAATAAAGGGGAGAACATAGTTGGCTTACACTCGCCACGTCAATCAAGGTACATAAATAACATTACATCATCCAAACACTCATGGCCCGACTACGGCGCTAAAATAAAAGATAACCTAACATGTGACATGGTCCCGATCACCCCCAACAGGGCACCACTACTGATCATCAGGAAAGGAAACATAGTATCATTGAGAGTCCTCGTCGAACTCCCACTTGAGCTCAAGCGCGTCACCTGGAGCGGAATCATCAGGCCCTGCATCTGGTGTAATAGTAATCTGTAAGCCACAGGGACTCAGCAATCTCGCACCCTCGTGATCAAGACTATTTAAGCTTATAGGAAGGCAAGGTAAAATATGTGGAGCTGCAGCAAGCGACTAGCATATATGGTGGCTATCCTGTTCACCAAAGAGAGCGAGAAGAGAAGGCAAAGCGCGAGCGATAAACTAAAGGATAACCTGCGCAAACATTACTCCAACACCGTGTCCACTTCCCGGACTCCGCCGAGAAGAGGCCATCATGGTAACACACTCAGTTGATTCATTTTAATTAAATTAAGGTTCAAGTTATCTACAACCGAACATTAACAAATTCCCATCTGCCCATAACCGCGGGCACGGCTTTCGAAAGTTCAAATCCCTGCAGGGGAGTCCCAACTTAGCCCATGACAAGCTCTCACGGTCAACGAAGGAATAGACCTCCTCCCGAGACATTCCGATCAGACTCGGTATCCCGGTTCTTCAAGACAACTCCGACAATGGTAAAACAAGTCCAGCAACACCACCCGCTGTGCCGACAAATCCCGATAGGAGCTGCACATATCTCGTTCTCAGGGCACACCGGATAAGCTAAGTGTACGGGAGCCAACGTAACCCAAGTTGCCAAGGGACGGTCCCGCACGGTGCTCTAGGTTGGACCAACACTCAAAGGAGCACTGGCCCGGGGGGTTTAAAATAAGATGACCCTTGAGTCCATGAAACCCAAGGGAAAAGGCTAGGTGGCAAATGGTAAAACCAAGGTTGGGCATTGATGGAGGAGTTTTATTCAAAACGGACTATCAAGGGGTTCCCATTATAACCCAACCGCGTAAGGAACGCAAAAATCCGGGAACATAACACCGATATGACGAAAACTAGGGCGGCAAGAGTGGAACAAAACACTAGGCGAGAGGCCGAGCCTTCCACCCTTTACCAAGTATATAGATGCATTAAGATAACAAGATAATATAATGATATCCCAACAAGTAAATAATGTTCCAAAAAGGAACGGCCTCCAATCTTCACCTGCAACTAGCAACGCTATAAGAGGGGCTGAGCAAAGCGGTAACATAGCCAATCAACGTTTTGCTAGGACATGGTGGGTTAGGGGTTTGACATGGCAATTTGGGAGGCTTGAATGCAAGTGGTAGGCATCGTAGCATTGGCATAGCAAAAGAGCGAGCATCTAGCAAAGCAAAGATAGTAGTGATTTCGAGGGTAGGATCATCTTGCCTGCAAAGTTGTCATAGTTGACTGGATCCTCGAAAGCAAACTCAACGGGCTCCTCGTTAGTGAACTCGTCTCCCGGCTCTACCCAAACAAGACAAACAAGCAGCAAGGGCACAATCAACCACGTGCAAAGCTCAAACGATAAGATGCAAAGATGATATGCTATGCGGGATGCGATGCGGGATGCATATGCAAGATTTGACAAGGGATGCATGAACCTAGCCTCAACTTGGGAATCCAAGTGTGCCACTGGAAAGATGAGATGAAATCGCTTGAAAACGATATAAAGAACGCCGGAATCGGAGTTACGGTTTGGAAATGGCAAGCAATTCAAATATGACCACGTTCTGCGATTTACAGCAAGTAGTCATCTAAATGCAATGAGATGAACATGCTACAGCATTCAAACATGACAACAAAATACATGGCAGGGATGCATTCATGATGCTTAACAAAAGTCTAGCACTGAGCTACGGCCAATTCATCCATTAACAGGTTCAAACAAGCATGGCAAAAATGCATATGGTAAACAGATCTCAGACTTTGTGAAATTAACACTTGTCTGGAATTTCAGATCAGGTAGCACACTTCGGAGCAACAAAACTATATTCTACAGGACCTGAACATGACAAATTAAAGCATGGCATGGAGCTACTCAAAGAGCTTAACAAAAGTCCCTTAGTGACCTTGAGCCAAAAGGGATCAGAAAATACAATTGCAAGCATGTGAACATTGCAAACAAGGACATGGAGGGATAGAGCACTACAAGATTAACAAAACATCCTTACTGATCATCCTCAAAAGAGGAACGGATCACTCGGAAACAACATGAACATATGGCCATATGAGATAAACAGGTCAAGGATTTAGTGGAAATGCTAAGTCCCTGAAATCAGAATTACCAAGTGCCTCACTTTGCAAGCTTGTGCTAGTCACCACACACATCACAAAAATACATGGGTTGCACCTATGGAAAGATGGAAAAAAACCTTAACAAAACATATGTAGAACTCATGGGCATATCATGCACGCAATAATCATGGCAAAAATGACAAATATCTAAATGGAGTAGCAGATCTGACAATTATCTCAAGTAGCACTCTTCTAACAGCATTTCGGGCATCAAGATGAACTCAAATGAAAATGATGCAATGGAATGAAATGATGTGCTCTCTGAGTCGAACATTTTGATATGCTAAATGCCCAAAACGGAGCTGCGGATGCGGAGTTACGATGCAATGAACAGGAGCATATGAGCTACGGTTTCGGGGCAAAAGTCAACCCAAACGGGATCTCAGATCGAGATCTGGCGCGGATGTCGAGGATGGCCGGCCGGAGCTGAAGAACTCGCCGGAACAGTGTCGTGTCTCGCCGGAGTTGTCGCGGGGCGCCAGAGTGGAGGGGCTCGCCGGCCGGAGGGAGCACCGGGGCGGTCGCCGGCTTCGGGCAGCGAGGTGGAGCGGCGAGGCGGCGGAGGAAGCGGACGCCGGCGCTGGGTGGCGCTCTCCGGTGAAGGGCGGCGCGGCCCGGGCGGAACGGCGGCGAGGGTCGGGCGCGGTCGCGGGGATGGCGCGGCGGGCGGTGCGCGGTGCGGGCCGCGGGGG
>NC_041386.1:280055927-280127282 GCF_002162155.2 Triticum dicoccoides | reverse complement strand
GGCCGCGGGGGCCCCGCCTGGGCTCGGCGGGCCGGTGGCGGAGGGAGGCGGCCGGGCGTATGGGGAGGTGCCACGTGGTGGCGGCGGGTGCAGCGGACACGTCCGGCGCCGGCGGACGTTGTCCGGCGCACGGAGGAAGAAGAGGGCTAGGGTTTCGGGGGAGAGATCCGAATTTTCGGAGGAGGACCTATTTATAGGCATAGAGGGAGCTAGGAGAGTCCAAATGAGGTGCGGTTTGCGGCCACGCGATTGTGATCGAACGCTCTAGATGATGGAGAGGATTTTGGTGGGTTTGGGGCCAACTTGGAGGGGTGTTGGGCTGCAACACACACGAGGCCTTTTCGGTCCCTCGGTTAACCGTTGGAGCAACAAACGAAGTCCAAATGGTACGAAACTTGACATGCGGTCTACCGGTAGTAAACCAAGGCCGCTTGGCAAGTCCCGGTCCAATCCGGAAATGTTTAATCCCCACACACGAAAGAAAGGTAGAAATGACCACCAGAGGAGAACGAAGTGCCGGAATGCAAAACAGACAACGGGGAAAATGCTCGAATGCATGAGATGAACACGTATGCAAATGCAATGCACATGATGACATGATATGAGATGCATGACAACGATAACAACACACGGAGACAAAGACCCGAACCCGAGAAAATAAAATAACTTAATGCCGGAAACGGCAAGAGTTGGATTACATATTGGGAAAGTCATATCCGGGGTGTTACATCCTCATAGGGATGGCCTCTGTAGGCGCGCACTAGGGCAGGTGTGTTCCCTCACTTGGCCTATAAGGCCCATATCTTTGTCGGGGGTGCCCAAAACTCCTTTCCGGTGAACCGATAAATACCCGGTACCCTCTGAAACACTTCCGGTGACCAAATACCATCGTCCTACATATCAATCTTTACCTCTCGACCATTTAGAGACTCCTCGTCATGTCCGTGATCTCATCCAGGACTCCGCACAATATTCGATCACCAAATCACATAACTCATATAATACTAAATCATTATCGAAAGTTCAGCAAGCGGACCCTATGGGTTCGAGAACTATGTAGACATGACCGAGACACCTCTCCGGTCATGACAGAGGCAAAGGTGTCCCGTCTTTCCATGAGATGATGGATATCGCTTTGGTGGAAGTCGACTTTGACGATCCGACTACGAACGTGCGAGGACGTCGCGCCTTAGCAATCGCTAAACCAACTCCGAGAGGTTATTGACCACGCCGGAGCACGATCAACCTGACCACGAGGGTCTGTTTCCTGCGAGCAAACGAAGAACAAGTAAGAAACTAAGATTGCAATCTGGATATTGCGAATATAAGATGAAAGCTTTATTGATCAAGGTGGGGTTCTGTGACGCCTTTGTCTGGTCGTTGAACACAAACGAAGTACGCGAAGTTGCAGCTATGGCGAACTTTTAATCTAAACAAAACCCAAGGAAAAGCTACTAGATGGATCTACTTATATAGGAGCAAGGGGTGGCGGCCAAGGAGGTGGGAGGACGTCCCAAGGCAGCCTAAAACTAAATCTAGGTCGTACAAGGCCAATGGGCCCAAGTGGAGGTCATGTAACACCTTTGGACTTGTAGTTTGACTCGGATTCTGCTGCAGCATCAGATTGTTTCGTCCACAACTCAACGCTCCGGACGAATTTGAAGGTGATTCCAATTGGGTTGGAAAGTGCACGAAATCTAGTTTCCAACAAAAAAAGAATCACCCAATTCGGAGTCCGTATGAAAAATTTGTGTGCGTTTTGAGTCAGGTATGTCTGTGCAGTCCGAATCTGAATCCAGAACGTGAGAGACTTGGACTCTATCTTCTCTTGGGCCAAAAGTGACGTGAGAGAACTTTTTGGACAGCAAATAAACATCTCTTTCTTCCTTATCTTCATATGTGGATTGTACAAATGTCTCATACACCTGCAATTAGACAAAACACAAAAGTGTGTGAAGTATTTTTGTTCTGGATAACATAAATAGATTATTGAATGGTTTGCACTAGAAATCACCTGACAAATATGCATATATGCAATATTTTTGGTCATATCCAAGGTAGTCATGTCCTCATCAATCTTATTCTACTTATTCTACTTATGATAAAGAATTATATGCTCTTATTCGGACTTTAGAAACATGGCAACATTATTTATGGCCCAAAGAATTTGTTATACATTCTGATCATGAATCTTTGAAACATATTAAAAGTCAAGCTAAACTGAATCGTAGACATGCTAAATGGGTTGAATTCATTGAGACTTTCCCTTATGTCATTAAACACAAGAAGGGAAAAGAAAATGTTATTGCTGATGCATTGTCTCGTCGCTATACTATGCTTTCACAACTTGACTTCAAAATATTTGGTTTGGAGACCATCAAAGATCAATATGTGCATGATGCTGATTTTAAAGATGTAATGCAGAATTGTAAAGAAGGAAGAATGTGGAACAAGTTTGTTGTTAACGATGGATTTGTGTTTCGTGCTAACAACCTTGCATTCCAGCTAGCTCCGTTCGTCTTTTGTTGTTGCAGGAGGCGCATGGAGGAGGATTAATGGGACACTTTGGGGTGAAGAAGACGGAGGACGTACTTTCTACACATTTCTTTTGGCCAAAGATGAGACGGGATGTTGAGCGTTTTATTGCTCGCTGCACTACATGTCAAAAAGCTAAGTCACGACTCAATCCTCGTGGTTTATATATGCCTTTGCCTGTACCTACTGTTCCTTGGGAGGATATATCTATGGACTTTGTTTTAGGTTTACCTCGAACAAAGAAGGGGAGGGATAGCATATTTGTTGTCGTGGATAGATTCTCGAAAATGGCACACTTTATACCATGTCATAAAAGTGATGATGCTGTTAATGTTGCTGATTTGCTCTTTCGTGAAATTATTCGCTTGCATGGTGTGCCAAATACTATTGTTTCAGATCGTGATACTAAATTTCTTAGCCACTTTTGGAGATGTTTATGGGCTAAGTTGGGGACTAAACTGCTTTTTAGTACTACTTGTCACCCCCAAACTGATGGACAAACTGAAGTAGTCAATAGAACGTTGTCTACTATGCTTAGGGCTGTTTTGAAGAATAATAAGAAAATGTGGGAGGAATGCTTGCCTCATATTGAATTTGCTTATAATCGTTCATTGCATTCTACTACTAAGATGTGCCCTTTTGAAGTTGTGTATGGTTTCCTACCTCGTGCACCTATTGATTTGTTGCCTCCTCCATCTTCGGAGAAGGTTAATTTTGATGCTAAACAACGTGCTGAATTGATTTTAAAAATGCATGAGTTAACTAAGGAAAACATTGAGCGTATGAATGCTAAATATAAACTTGCTGGAGATAAGGGTAGAAAACATGTTGTGTTTGCACCTGGAGATCTTGTTTGGTTACATTTGCGTAAGGATAGATTTCCTGATTTGCGCAAATCAAAGCTAATGCCACGTGCTGATGGTCCCTTTAAGGTGTTAGAGAAAATAAATGATAATGCATATAAACTTGAGCTGCCTGCAGATTTTGGGGTTAGTCCCACTTTTAACATTGCAGATTTGAAGCCTTATTTGGGTGAGGAAGATGGACTTCCGTCGAGGACGACTTCATTTCAAGAAGGGGAGGATGATGAGGACATCAATACAATTGTTACACCCATAGCCCCTGCTGCTATACATACTGGACCAATTACTAGAGCTCGTGCACGCCAACTAAATTACCAGGTACTTTCGTTTCTTGGTAATGATTCTAATGTTCATGAGAATATGATGCTGCCTAAATTGGATACATTTGTTTTGCTTACAAATGAAGGGCCTAGCTTGGAGAAGGATGAACATTGGAGCAAGAACAAGCATGGAGATGATGGCGTGCGCAAGGGGAACAAGAACGGAGTTACAAGTGATGATTTCAGGACTTTGAAGCCACCATAATGGGTGCATGAAGCCTTGGACGAAATATACAAGATGCCACTTCCTAAATTTCGTCCCGAGGCTATTTTAGGTGCTGCGTCACCTTATTATTGGGCCAGGCCCATGTAATTTCGAAATACATAAGTATAGGCTATTTTTTAGAGTCCGTATGTGTGGGCAAACAAGAGATAGGGTTGATTTCGGACCCCTCCACCAAGGGCCACGAAATTCCCCCCTCTTCCTCCATATATACAGCCCTTAGGGCATCGTTTAGACTTTGGGTTTTGTTTAGATTAAAAGTTCGCCATAGCTGCAACTTCGCGTACTTCGTTTGTGTTCAACGACCAGACAAAGGCGTCACAGAACCCCACCTTGATCAATAAAGCTTTCATCTTATATTCGCAATATCTAGATTGCAATCTCAGTTTCTTGCTTGTTCTTCGTTTGCTCGCAGGAAACAGACCCTCGTGGTCAGGTTGATCGTGCTCCGGCGTGGTCAATAACCTCTCGGAGTTGGTTTAGCGATTGCTAAGGCGCGACGTCCTCGCACGTTCGTAGTCGGATCGTCAAAGTCGACTTCCACCAAAGCGAAATCCACCATCTCATCGAAAGACGGGACACCTCCGCCTCTATCAATTGGATACATTTGTTTTGCTTACAAATGAAGGGCCTAGCTTGGAGAAGGATGAACATTGGAGCAAGAACAAGCATGGAGATGATGGCATGCGCAAGGGGAACAAGAACGGAGTTACAAGTGATGATTTCAGGACTTTGAAGCCACCATAATGGGTGCATGAAGCCTTGGACGAAATATACAAGATGCCACTTCATAAATTTCGTCCCGAGGCTATTTTAGGTGCTGCGTCACCTTATTATTGGGCCAGGCCCATGTAATTTCGAAATACATAAGTATAGGCTATTTTTAGAGTCCGTATGTGTGGGGAAACAAGAGATAGGGTTGATTTCGGACTCCTCCACCAAGGGCCACGAAATTCCCCCCTCTTCCTCCATATATACAGCCCTTAGGGCATCGTTTAGACTTTGGGTTTTGTTTAGATTAAAAGTTCGCCATAGCTGCAACTTCGCGTACTTCGTTTGTGTTCAACGACCAGACAAAGGCGTCACAGAACCCCACCTTGATCAATAAAGCTTTCATCTTATATTCGCAATATCCAGATTGCAATCTTATTTTCTTGCTTGTTCTTCGTTTGCTCGCAGGAAACAGACCCTCGTGGTCAGGTTGATCGTGCTCCGGCATGGTCAATAACCTCTCGGAGTTGGTTTAGCGATTGCTAAGGCGCGACGTCCTCGCACGTTCGTAGTCGGATCGTCAAAGTCGACTTCCACCAAAGCGAAATCCACCATCTCATCGAAAGACGGGACACCTTTGCCTCTATCATGCAGAATTGTAAAGAAGGAAGAATGTGGAACAAGTTCGTCGTTGACGATGGATTTGTGTTTCGTGCTAACAAGCTATGCATTCCAGCTAGCTCCGTTCGTTTTTGTTGTTGCAGGAGGCGCATGGAGGAGGATTAATGGGACACTTTGGCGTGAAGAAGACGGAGGACATACTTGCTACACATTTCTTTTGGCCAAAGATGAGACGGGATGTTGAGCGTTTTATTGCTCGATGCACTACATGTCAAAAAGCTAAGTCACGACTCAATCCTCATGGTTTATATATGCCTTTGCCTGTACCTAGTGTTCCTTGGGAGGATATATCTATGGACTTTGTTTTAGGTTTACCTCGAACAAAGAAGGGGAGGGATAGCATATTTGTTGTCGTGGATAGATTCTCGAAAATGGCACACTTTATACCATGTCATAAAAGCGATGATGCTGTTAATGTTGCTGATTTGTTCTTTCGTGAAATTATTCGCTTGCATGGTGTGCCAAATACTATTGTTTCAGATCGTGATACTAAATTTCTCAGCCACTTTTGGAGATGTTTATGGGCTAAGTTGGGGACTAAACTGCTTTTTAGTACTACTTGTCACCCCCAAACTGATGGACAAACTGAAGTAGTCAATAGAACATTGTCTACTATGCTTAGGGCTGTTTTGAAGAATAATAAGAAAATGTGGGAGGAATGCTTGCCTCATATTGAATTTGCTTATAATCGTTCATTGCATTCTACTACTAAGATGTGCCCTTTTGAAGTTGTGTATGGTTTCCTACCTCGTGCACCTATTGATTTGTTGCCTCTTCCATCTTCGGAGAAGGTTAATTTTGATGCTAAACAACGTGCTGAATTGATTTTAAAAATGCATGAGTTAACTAAGGAAAACATTGAGCGCATGAATGCTAAATATAAACTTGCTGGAGATAAGGGTAGAAAACATGCTGTGTTTGCACCTGGAGATCTTGTTTGGTTACATTTGCGTAAGGATAGATTTCCTGATTTGCGCAAATCAAAGTTAATGCCACGTGCTGATGGTCCCTTTAAGGTGTTAGAGAAAATAAATGATAATGCATATAAACTTGAGCTGCCTGCAGATTTTGGGGTTAGTCCCACTTTTAACATTGCAGATTTGAAGCCTTATTTGGGTGAGGAAGATGAACTTCCGTCGAGGACGACTTCATTTCAAGAAGGGGAGGATGAGGAGGACATCAATACAATTGTTACACCCACAGCCCCTGCTGCTATACATACTGGACCAATTGCTAGAGCTCGTGCACGCCAACTGATAGAGGCAAAGGTGTCCCGTCTTTTGATGAGATGATGGATATCGCTTTGGTGGAAGTCGACTTTGACGATCCGACTACGAACGTGCGAGGACGTCGCGCCTTAGCAATCGCTAAACCAACTCCGAGAGGTTATTGACCACGCCGGAGCACGATCAACCTGACCACGAGGGTCTGTTTCCTGCGAGCAAACGAAGAACAAGCAAGAAACTGAGATTGCAATCTAGATATTGCGAATATAAGATGAAAGCTTTATTGATCAAGGTGGGGTTCTGTGACGCCTTTGTCTGGTCGTTGAACACAAACGAAGTACGCGAAGTTGCAGCTATGGCGAACTTTTAATCTAAACAAAACCCAAAGTCTAAACGATGCCCTAAGGGCTGTATATATGGAGGAAGAGGGGGGAATTTCGTGGCCCTTGGTGGAGGGGTCCGAAATCAACCCTATCTCTTGTTTGCCCACACATACGGACTCTAAAAAATAGCCTATACTTATGTATTTCGAAATTACATGGGCCTGGCCCAATAATAAGGTGACGCAGCACCTAAAATAGCCTCGGGACGAAATTTAGGAAGTGGCATCTTGTATATTTCGTCCAAGGCTTCATGCACCCATTATGGTGGCTTCAAAGTCCTGAAATCATCACTTGTAACTCCGTTCTTGTTCCCCTTGCGCACGCCATCATCTCCATGCTTGTTCTTGCTCCAATGTTCATCCTTCTCCAAGCTAGGCCCTTCATTTGTAAGCAAAACAAATGTATCCAATTTAGGCAGCATCATATTCTCATGAACATTAGAATCATTACCAAGAAACGAAAGTACCTGGTAATTTAGTTGGCGTGCACGAGCTCTAGTAATTGGTCCAGTATGTATAGCAGCAGGGGCTATGGGTGTAACAATTGTATTGATGTCCTCATCATCCTCCCCTTCTTGAAATGAAGTCGTCCTCGACGGAAGTTCATCTTGCTCACCCAAATAAGGCTTCAAATCTGCCATGTTAAAAGTGGGACTAACCCCAAAATCTGCAGGCAGCTCAAGTTTATATGCATTATCATTTATTTTCTCTAACACCTTAAAGGGACCATCAGCACGTGGCATTAGCTTTGATTTGCGCAAATCAGGAAATCTATCCTTACGCAAATGTAACCAAACAAGATCTCCAGGTGCAAACACAACATGTTTTCTACCCTTATCTCCAGCAAGTTTATATTTAGCATTCATACGCTCAATGTTTTCCTTAGTTAACTCATGCATTTTTAAAATCAATTCAGCACGTTGTTTAGCATCAAAATTAACCTTCTCCGAAGATGGAAGAGGCAACAAATCAATAGGTGCACGAGGTAGGAAACCATACACAACTTCAAAAGGGCACATCTTAGTAGTAGAATGCAATGAACGATTATAAGCAAATTCAATATGAGGCAAGCATTCCTCCCACATTTTTCTTATTATTCTTCAAAACAGCCCTAAGCATAGTAGACAATGTTCTATTGACTACTTCAGTTTGTCCATCAGTTTGGGGGTGACAAGTAGTACTAAAAAGCAGTTTAGTCCCCAACTTAGCCCATAAACATCTCCAAAAGTGGCTAAGAAATTTAGTATCACGATCTGAAACAATAGTATTTGGCACACCATGCAAGCGAATAATTTCACGAAAGAACAAATCAGCAACATTAACAGCATCATCGCTTTTATGACATGGTATAAAGTGTGCCATTTTCGAGAATCTATCCACGACAACAAATATGCTATCCCTCCCCTTCTTTGTTCGAGGTAAACCTAAAACAAAGTCCATAGATATATCCTCCCAAGGAACACTAGGTACAGGCAAAGGCATATATAAACCATGAGGATTGAGTCGTGACTTAGCTTTTTGACATGTAGTGCAGCGAGCAATAAAACGCTCAACATCCCGTCTCATCTTTGGCCAAAAGAAATGTGTATCAAGTACGTCCTCCGTCTTCTTCACGCCAAAGTGTCCCATTAATCCTCCTCCATGCGCCTCCTGCAACAACAAAAGACGAACGGAGCTAGCTGGAATGCATAGCTTGTTAGCACGAAACACAAATCCATCGTTAACGACAAACTTGTTCCACATTCTTCCTTCTTTACAATTCTGCATTACATCTTTAAAATCAGCATCATGCACATATTGATCTTTGATGGTCTCCAAACCAAATATTTTGAAGTCAAGTTGTGAAAGCATAGTATAGCGACGAGACAATGCATCAGCAATAACATTTTCTTTTCCCTTCTTGTGTTTAATGACATAAGGGAAAGTCTCAATGAATTCAACCCATTTAGCATGTCTACGATTCAGTTTAGCTTGACTTTTAATATGTTTCAAAGATTCATGATCAGAATGTATAACAAATTCTTTGGGCCATAAATAATGTTGCCATGTTTCTAAAGTCCGAACAAGAGCATATAATTCTTTATCATAAGTAGAATAATTCAGACTAGGCCCACTCAATTTTTTCGAAAAGTATGCAACAGGTTTGCCATCTTGTAATAACACACCTCCTAATCCAATTCCACTAGCATCACATTCAAGCTCAAAAGTCTTATTAATATCAGATTTGGTGGCAAATAAACATGCACTTTTCAATTTAATTTCAGAAGCAACACTAGATGGTTTATTATTAGGCTTCATTTGTTGCTCAAATTCTTTTGCCACAATCTGATTTTCACTCTTATTCGTCTCCTGTTTTGCTTTATTAGCTCTATTAATATCATCTTTCAAAATGGAATCAGGAGTCATAGGAAGCAAAGTAATATTTTTATCCTTATGAACAAGAGTATAGTGATTGTTTCTACCATGGTGTACAGAATTTTTATCAAATTGCCATGGTCTACCAAGTAATAAGGAACATGCTTGCATAGGTACCACATCACAATCAACATAATCAGCATATGTAGAGATACTAAAATGCACACGAACAGTACGTGTTACCTTAACCTTGCCGCTGTTGTTGAACCATTGGATGTAGTAAGGATGTGGATGTGGTCTTGTGGTGAAAGAAAGCTTCTCCACCATCTCCATGCTAGCCAAGTTGTTGCAGCTCCCTCCGTCTATTATGACGCGCACAGAACGTTCCTTCACAACTCCCTTGGTATGGAACAAATTGTGCCTCTGATTTTGCTCAGCTTGTGTGACCTGCACACTCAAAACACGTTGAGCAACTAAACATTCATACCTGTCAGCGTCTTCAGGAGCCATGTATTGCGTCTCATGATCAGAATCATCTCCACCATGTTCTTCACGTGTAATAAGAGCCAATGTCTCCTCATCATAGTCACTAGCGGACTCATATCCACCATCCGCGGTAGCAATCATCACACGCGGAGATTTGCATTCCCTCGCATAATGACCTCCTCCCTTACAACGACGACAAATAATATCACTTGTGTGCCCTGTTGATGCCATGGAAGAAGATGAACGCTGTGCAGGCCCCGTAGGTGCGCTCTTGGCAGATAATGGTGGTTGTGCCTGTTTTCTTGTATCACGGCTGGAGGTGGCACCGGATGGAGGTGCTGGTGCAGTTGAAGTAGAAGATGCACGTGGTGTCCATGATAAAGGTCGGCCTGCAGAAAAATTAGTTCGCCCCAATGCTTGTCGATCCTGCACTTCACGTTCAGCTTTACAAGCAAGATGGAATAAACGAGTGATATTAGTATACTCCTTATAGTCTAAAATGGTCTGAATCTCTCTATTTAATCCACCCAGAAAACGTGCAAGCATAGCTTCATTCTCCTCAACAATACCACATCTAATCATGCCAGTTTGTAATTCCTGATAATATTCTTCTACAGAATTTTTCCCTTGTCTTAAACGCTGCAATTTTTGAAGCAATTCACGTTGATAATATGGTGGAACCCAACGCGTACGCATAGCAGTTTTCAAAGCAGCCCAAGTAGTTGGAATAGGATATAATCTACAATGTTCAGACCACCATACACATGCAAAACTAGTGAAAGCACAAACAGCAGCAGCAACTCGTCTCTCCTCAGGATATTGTAAACATGTAAATCGTTGTTCAGTTTCTAACTCCCAAGTAAGATATATATCAGGAACATATCTACCCTCAAATGGTGGAATATTCAATTTCAGTTTAGGAATATGGACATCATTGCGTACCTGAGGTGGTGGTGCAGGCCTACCATTACGAATATATACCTGAGGTCGACCTGCTGGTGGTGGTACAGGTGGCTGCACGTAGTGTTGATTTTGATCAACCTCATCCTCATAATCTCCCACATAATCATCCTCCTCCGCATCAGCAGCAGGAGCCACAGAAGTATCAACAGCAGCACCAACAGTTTGGCCAAACGCAAGAGGAACACGGCTTGCTCGGCGGAGGTCTGCTTCGCGACGTGGAGGTAGTCGTTGTTGTTGTTGTTGGAGAGGTGCGTTAGGTGCAGCGGGTGGTGGTGGTGGAAGACGCGCGAGCAATTCATTAAACTTGTTATCGAGCTTTGTTTCGAACGTCTTCTCAAGGCCAGTGATCTTCTCCATGGCCTCTTCAAAATTGTTCAGCACATCTTGCACCTGTTCAGTCATCATTTGCTGAAACTTATCATGAAGCTCCTTGTTCGATAAATTCTCCCATTCAATCTCGTCGGCTTGTGATCCTGGCATGGTTAGCAGCAATAGAAACACACAAGAATAGGATAGCCAGAAATTTTTTCGAAAAATGCGTTTTCGAAAAATTTTGGGCCTAAACGGAGCGTGGCTACCCGACTCTTTTTTTTTCCGAAACCTACTCCGGCAAGGAAACACGAATCGGAATCTAGATGGATCCCGAAAACAAACCTAATAAGCAAGGAACTCGGATTGGTGGTGGATATATGGTGGTGGTATATGGCAGCGGTGGTGGTAGCGGTGGTAGTATATGGATATGGATCGGTGGTGGTATATGGGCACGGATTGGTGGTGGTATATGGATACGAATTCGGAGCGGTGGTGGTAGATGGCAGGGGCGATGATGATGGTGCGGCGGCGGCGTGACAACTTATGACCAGAACTCGAAACTCTAAAAGACTAGACTCTAAGACCAGCAACTAGACCGACGATGCAACCGCAAATTCAACAAAGCAAAACCCTAAAAAGATTATGCAAAGGCTCAGATTGGTTCGGATATGATGAACTAACCCTAATTTTTTTTTGTGTGGCTTTTTCGTGGACTGTAGGTATGAAGAACAGACTCGATCTAAACTACAAAAAACTGTAAAATCTCACCGAGCAACCTGGAAATCTGATACCACTTGATAGAGGCAAAGGTGTCCCGTCTTTCGATGAGATGATGGATATCGCTTTGGTGGAAGTCGACTTTGACGATCTGACTACGAACGTGCGAGGACGTCGCGCCTTAGCAATCGCTAAACCAACTCCGAGAGGTTATTGACCACGCCGGAGCACGATCAACCTGACCACGAGGGTCTGTTTCCTGCGAGCAAACGAAGAACAAGCAAGAAACTGAGATTGCAATCTAGATATTGCGAATATAAGATGAAAGCTTTATTGATCAAGGTGGGGTTCTGTGACGCCTTTGTCTGGTCGTTGAACACAAACGAAGTACGCGAAGTTGCAGCTATGGCGAACTTTTAATCTAAACAAAACCCAAAGTCTAAACGATGCCCTAAGGGCTGTATATATGGAGGAAGAGGGGGGAATTTCGTGGCCCTTGGTGGAGGGGTCCGAAATCAACCCTATCTCTTGTTTCCCCACACATACGGACTCTAAAAAATAGCCTATACTTATGTATTTCGAAATTACATGGGCCTGGCCCAATAATAAGGTGACGCAGCACCTAAAATAGCCTCGGGACGAAATTTAGGAAGTGGCATCTTGTATATTTCGTCCAAGGCTTCATGCACCCATTATGGTGGCTTCAAAGTCCTGAAATCATCACTTGTAACTCCGTTCTTGTTCCCCTTGCGCACGCCATCATCTCCATGCTTGTTCTTGCTCCAATGTTCATCCTTCTCCAAGCTAGGCCCTTCATTTGTAAGCAAAACAAATGTATCCAATTTAGGCAGCATCATATTCTCATGAACATTAGAATCATTACCAAGAAACGAAAGTACCTGGTAATTTAGTTGGCGTGCACGAGCTCTAGTAATTGGTCCAGTATGTATAGCAGCAGGGGCTGTGGGTGTAACAATTGTATTGATATCCTCATCATCCTCCCCTTCTTGAAATGAAGTCGTCCTCGACGGAAGTTCATCTTCCTCACCCAAATAAGGCTTCAAATCTGCAATGTTAAAAGTGGGACTAACCCCAAAATCTGCAGGCAGCTCAAGTTTATATGCATTATCATTTATTTTCTCTAACACCTTAAAGGGACCATCAGCACGTGGCATTAACTTTGATTTGCGCAAATCAGGAAATCTATCCTTACGCAAATGTAACCAAACAAGATCTCCAGGTGCAAACACAACATGTTTTCTACCCTTATCTCCAGCAAGTTTATATTTAGCATTCATGCGCTCAATGTTTTCCTTAGTTAACTCATGCATTTTTAAAATCAATTCAGCACGTTGTTTAGCATCAAAATTAACCTTCTCCGAAGATGGAAGATGATAGAGGCAAAGGTGTCCCGTCTTTCGATGAGATGGTGGATTTCGCTTTGGTGGAAGTCGACTTTGACGATCCGACTACGAACGTGCGAGGACGTCGCGCCTTAGCAATCGCTAAACCAACTCCGAGAGGTTATTGACCACGCCGGAGCACGATCAACCTGACCACGAGGGTCTGTTTCCTGCGAGCAAACGAAGAACAAGCAAGAAACTAAGATTGCAATCTGGATATTGCGAATATAAGATGAAAGCTTTATTGATCAAGGTGGGGTTCTGTGACGCCTTTGTCTGGTCGTTGAACACAAACGAAGTACGCGAAGTTGCAGCTATGGCGAACTTTTAATCTAAACAAAAACCCAAAGTCTAAACGATGCCCTAAGGGCTGTATATATGGAGGAAGAGGGGGGAATTTCGTGGCCCTTGGTGGAGGGGTCCGAAATCAACCCTATCTCTTGTTTCCCCACACATACGGACTCTAAAAATAGCCTATACTTATGTATTTCGAAATTACATGGGCCTGGCCCAATAATAAGGTGACGCAGCACCTAAAATAGCCTCGGGACGAAACTTATGAAGTGGCATCTTGTATATTTCGTCCAAGGCTTCATGCACCCATTATGGTGGCTTCAAAGTCCTGAAATCATCACTTGTAACTCCGTTCTTGTTTCCCTTGCGCATGCCATCATCTCCATGCTTGTTCTTGCTCCAATGTTCATCCTTCTCCAAGCTAGGCCCTTCATTTGTAAGCAAAACAAATGTATCCAATTTAGGCAGCATCATATTCTCATGAACATTAGAATCATTACCAAGAAACGAAAGTACCTGGTAATTTAGTTGGCGTGCACGAGCTCTAGTAATTGGTCCAGTATGTATAGCAGCAGGGGCTGTGGGTGTAACAATTGTATTGATGTCCTCATCAGAAACATGGCAACATTATTTATGGCCCAAAGAGTTTGTTATACATTCTGATCATGAATCTTTGAAACATATTAAAAGTCAAGCTAAACAGAATCGTAGACATGCTAAATGGGTTGAATTCATTGAGACTTTCCCTTATGTCATTAAACACAAGAAGGGAAAAGAAAATGTTATTGCTGATGCATTGTCTCGTCGCTATACTATGCTTTCACAACTTGACTTCAAAATATTTGGTTTGGAGACCATCAAAGATCAATATGTGCATGATGCTGATTTTAAAGATGTAATGCAGAATTGTAAAGAAGGAAGAATGTGGAACAAGTTTGTCGTTAACGATGGATTTGTGTTTCGTGCTAACAAGCTATGCATTCCAGCTAGCTCCGTTCGTCTTTTGTTGTTGCAGGAGGCGCATGGAGGAGGATTAATGGGACACTTTGGCGTGAAGAAGACGGAGGACGTACTTGATACACATTTCTTTTGGCCAAAGATGAGACGGGATGTTGAGCGTTTTATTGCTCGCTGCACTACATGTCAAAAAGCTAAGTCACGACTCAATCCTCATGGTTTATATATGCCTTTGCCTGTACCTAGTGTTCCTTGGGAGGATATATCTATGGACTTTGTTTTAGGTTTACCTCGAACAAAGAAGGGGAGGGATAGCATATTTGTTGTCGTGGATAGATTCTCGAAAATGGCACACTTTATACCATGTCATAAAAGCGATGATGCTGTTAATGTTGCTGATTTGTTCTTTCGTGAAATTATTCGCTTGCATGGTGTGCCAAATACTATTGTTTCAGATCGTGATACTAAATTTCTTAGCCACTTTCGGAGATGTTTATGGGCTAAGTTGGGGACTAAACTGCTTTTTAGTACTACTTGTCACCCCCAAACTGATGGACAAACTGAAGTAGTCAATAGAACGTTGTCTACTATGCTTAGGGCTGTTTTGAAGAATAATAAGAAAACGTGGGAGGAATGCTTGCCTCATATTGAATTTTCTTATAATCGTTCATTGCATTCTACTACTAAGATGTGCCCTTTTGAAGTTGTGTATGGTTTCCTACCTCGTGCACCTATTGATTTGTTGCCTCTTCCATCTTCGGAGAAGGTTAATTTTGATGCTAAACAACGTGCTGAATTGATTTTAAAAATGCATGAGTTAACTAAGGAAAACATTGAGCGTATGAATGCTAAATATAAACTTGCTGGAGATAAGGGTAGAAAACATGTTGTGTTTGCACCTGGAGATCTTGTTTGGTTACATTTGCGTAAGGATAGATTTCCTGATTTGCGCAAATCAAAGTTAATGCCACGTGCTGATGGTCCCTTTAAGGTGTTAGAGAAAATAAATGATAATGCATATAAACTTGAGCTGCCTGCAGATTTTGGGGTTAGTCCCACTTTTAACATTGCAGATTTGAAGCCTTATTTGGGTGAGGAAGATGAACTTCCGTCGAGGACGACTTCATTTCAAGAAGGGGAGGATGATGAGGACATCAATACAATTGTTACACCCACAGCCCCTGCTGCTATACATACTGGACCAATTACTAGAGCTCGTGCACGCCAACTAAATTACCAGTACTTTCGTTTCTTGGTAATGATTTTAATGTTCATGAGAATATGATGCTGCCTAAATTGGATACATTTGTTTTGCTTACAAATGAAGGGCCTAGCTTGGAGAAGGATGAACATTGGAGCAAGAACAAGCATGGAGATGATGGCATGCGCAAGGGGAACAAGAACGGAGTTACAAGTGATGATTTCAGGACTTTGAAGCCACCATAATGGGTGCATGAAGCCTTGGACGAAATATACAAGATGCCACTTCATAAATTTCGTCCCGAGGCTATTTTAGGTGCTGCGTCACCTTATTATTGGGCCAGGCCCATGTAATTTCGAAATACATAAGTATAGGCTATTTTTAGAGTCCGTATGTGTGGGGAAACAAGAGATAGGGTTGATTTCGGACCCCTCCACCAAGGGCCACGAAATTCCCCCCTCTTCCTCCATATATACAGCCCTTAGGGCATCGTTTAGACTTTGGGTTTTGTTTGGATTAAAAGTTCTCCGGACATGACGTCGTTCGAGAACTTAATAGAGGCAAAGGTGTCCCGTCTTTCGATGAGATGATGGATATCGCTTTGGTGGAAGTCGACTTTGACGATCCGACTACGAACGTGCGAGGACGTCGCGCCTTAGCAATCGCTAAACCAACTCCGAGAGGTTATTGACCACGCCGGAGCACGATCAACCTGACCACGAGGGTCTGTTTCCTGCGAGCAAACGAAGAACAAGCAAGAAACTAAGATTGCAATCTGGATATTGCAAATATAAGATGAAAGCTTTATTGATCAAGGTGGGGTTCTGTGACGCCTTTGTCTGGTCGTTGAACACAAACGAAGTACGCGAAGTTGCAGCTATGGCGAACTTTTAATCTAAACAAAACCCAAGGAAAAGCTACTAGATGGATCTACTTATATAGGAGCAAGGGGTGGCGGCCAAGGAGGTGGGAGGACGTCCCAAGGCAGCCTAAAACTAAATCTAGGTCGTACAAGGCCAATGGGCCCAAGTGGAGGTCATGTAACACCTTTGGACTTGTAGTTTGACTCGGATTCTGCTGCAGCATCAGATTGTTTCGTCCACAACTCAACGCTCCGGACGAATTTGAAGGTGATTCCAATTGGGTTGGAAAGTGCACGAAATCTAGTTACTAACAAAAAAAGAATCACCCAATTCGGAGTCCGTATGAAAAACTTGTGTGCGTTTTGAGTCAGGTATGTCTGTGCAGTCCGAATCTGAATCCAGAACGTGAGACACTTGGACTCTATCTTCTCTTGGGCCAAAAGTGACGTGAGAGAACTTTTTGGACAGCAAATAAACATCTCTTTCTTCCTTATCTTCATATGTGGATTGTACAAATGTCCCATACACCTGCAATTAGACAAAACACAAAAGTGTGTGAAGTATTTTTGTTCTGGATAACATAAATAGATTATTGAATGGTTTGCACTAGAAATCACCTGACAAATATGCATATATGCAATATTTTTGGTCATATCCAAGGTAGTCATGTCCTCATCATCCTCCCCTTCTTGAAAATAAAGCCGTCCTTGGCGTTGCTTAATCTGAAATGTGGCTAACAAAAGAGACAAGGTGTACATGTTGTATATGTATATGTCATCCATTTTTACTTCCCTTGATTTTTGCATATATGACACATGAATAGATGAGTAACTTGCATAGTTCATAAAATCTAAAGCCAAAAATTAGCACAAGAAGTAGAAGGCATGAAAATATTGCAACTCAGTTTGCACATATAAGTGAAGCTCTTATTCATTTCAAAAGATTGACAATGTTCATTATTAAACCATCCCAACATTGGTGAATAAACCTTACTTGCATCAAATTTACATGCTACAACATGCTTAAATAAGCAAACATGCAATCATTCAACACAGAATCATCACCAAGATTAGAGGTCCTATCAAAATAATTAAACATTGGTTCTTTTGCATCAATAGTTAATTCAATGGGTGCACTCAAAATTGTTGGTATTTCAGTTGTTTGATCACATGGCAAAGTCAAATTATCAACGTAGTCCTCTAAAATAGGTGGTGTGATCAAAGTAGTGGGTAGCTCATCAGATGGTGCATTCAAATTGACAAGGCATTCATCATTCTCATGTAGAAATGGAAGATCAGTACCTTTGTCATTACCTCTTATGATCAACTCAGATGATGTAGCCACTCTCGGGGGCGATGTGTTACATGGTGGAGGTGATGTAGTCCTGACAACAACGGATGTGGTTGTCATAGTATGCCTAGTAGTTGAAGGAACAATCATATCAACTCTTGGAATGTGCACCGTGCGCTTGTTCTCCTCGTGGCCAACACGTCATTTTATTTCCTGCTCAGCTTTGCAAGCAAGATGAAACAAATGGTCCATAGGATAACACTCTTCATGAATTAGTATCTCTTGAATATCACGGTTTAATCCTCCCCAAAATCTATCCATAAAATCATCTTCACTTTCTTCTAAAGAGGAATGCAACAAGGTAGTTTGTAAATCATCATAATATTTTGTTACAGTTTCACTACCTTGTTTTAAGTGTTGCAACTTCTTAAGCATGTCACGAGTATAATAAGCAGGGACGAAAGTATGTCGCATGGCAAGTTTCAAATCATCCCAAGTAGTAGGTATATAATCAGGGTGTAACCGACAATATTCACTCCACCAAACCAAAGCATAACCAGTGAAAGAACCAACCGCAACCTTAACCTTTTTATGTTCATCGAAATTATGGGAAGCAAATATATTTTTTATGTCGAACTCCCATTCAATATATAAAGCAGGTTTTAAACGGCCATTAAATGGTGGTATAGATACATTAACCTGATCATGTGCATTTGGATGTTTGTGCACCTCTCGTGACGGTTGTGGTATTTGCAAAGGTGGTGGCACGTCTCCCGCGATCGACAAAGCCCATGAATTGACTCTGGATCCTGTCATGATTAGTAGAACAAGAAACAAAATCCAAAAATAATGTTCCTATAACTACTAGGATGTGGTGGTAAAAGGCTCACAGTAAAGCAAATATCAATGTCTTACAAGTTCTTACCATGCAACAGGCGGTGATCGGCAACCAGCGGTGTCAAGTAACTCCGAATATTGAGTAAAGCGATTGCCAGGGGAGCGTACGTATATACGGTGTAGAAATATGTGGAGCTGGGTTGGCTATATATGGTAGCAAAAGATTAGCAATAATCAATTCAAAGATGCAATGTTGAATAAACGCTCAACGACGGTACTGTGCTGGTCCTAGGCTAGACCGGACTAGAGACGCGAGCCTAGAACACTAATGAGGTCACGGCGTAGCACAACTAGCATCAATGAAGGATACTAAGTAGCTCTTGACAGCAAGATATAAGTGAAGATCACAACGGCAGTGAAAATAATGATGAAAAACAACTGCCAAGCAGGATATACAACAACTCTCTCTCCAACTTTCCTCTTGAAAAGTTTGAGACAATTTTCTGATAAATTCTTTCAAAGAATGCTACTAACTCAAGCTTTCCAATGCAAAAAGAATCACTCAATTCCGAGTTGATATGAGGAGTCAAAGAATTCTAAAACTGGCCGGAAAAATTGGAACAAGCTGTGTTCACGAACTTCGGAGGGCAAAAAGACCTATTTAGAGGCCGATTTTGAGGTGTCAAATATTGAACTAACTTCTGCAACTATTTAGATGCGGCTCGTTGCTAGCTTCAATTTGAGTACTCACGAAGCCAAAACGGACTTCGTATGAGGAAGATACACCTGTTTTACTGAACAGTGCGCAAAACAGATTCCAATTCGAATTCAGGTACGAGATTGATTCTAGATAGATTCAATTTTTTTTTCTTCTCTTTTTTTTTCTCACCCTTTTTTTTCTTTTTCTTCTCTCTCTTTTTCTTTTTTTTTCTTTCCTTTTTTCTCTTTTTTTTCTCTATCTTTTTTTTCTTTCCAAGACAAACTAGATAAGATGCAGATTGGATCAGGCGAAGATGTGAATGACCTCAACTATGATTATGACAATGAACAGTGTGTAGCACGTGGTGGAAATTAATAGATGGGATGGTGGACAGCGGAAGGGATAATGATGCAGCGGCGGCGTGACTAATGTGAACAGAACTCAAAACTCTAAAGGAACTAGACGCTAAGACCAGCAACTCGACACGGCGATGCAACCGATAATTCAATAATGCAAACAATGAAAAGAAAATTGCAAAGGCTCAGTCTGGCTAGGACAAAGGATGAATAGATCTAACTTTTGTTTTGTGGCTTTTTCTTGGACAATAGGTAAGAAAATAAATCTAATCTAGGAAAACCTGGAAATTCTCACCGAGCAACCTGAAAACTGATACCACTTGATAGAGGCAAAGGTGTCCCGTCTTTCGATGAGATGATGGATATCGCTTTGGTGGGAGTCGACTTTGACGATCCGACTACGAACGTGCGAGGACGTCGCGCCTTAGCAATCGCTAAACCAACTCCGAGAGGTTATTGACCACGCCGGAGCACGATCAACCTGACCACGAGGGTCTGTTTCCTGCGAGCAAACGAAGAACAAGCAAGAAACTAAGATTGCAATCTGGATATTGCGAATATAAGATGAAAGCTTTATTGATCAAGGTGGGGTTCTGTGACGCCTTTGTCTGGTCGTTGAACACAAACGAAGTACGCGAAGTTGCAGCTATGGCGAACTTTTAATCTAAACAAAACCCAAGGAAAAGCTACTAGATGGATCTACTTATATAGGAGCAAGGGGTGGCGGCCAAGGAGGTGGGAGGACGTCCCAAGGCAGCCTAAAACTAAATCTAGGTCGTACAAGGCCAATGGGCCCAAGTGGAGGTCATGTAACATCTTTGGACTTGTAGTTTGACTCGGATTCTGCTGCAGCATCAGATTGTTTCGTCCACAACTCAACGCTCCGGACGAATTTGAAGGTGATTCCAATTGAGTTTGAAAGTGCACGGAATCTAGTTTCCAACAAAAAAAGAATCACCCAATTCGGAGTCCGTATGAAAAACTTGTGTGCGTTTTGAGTCAGGTATGTCTGTGCAGTCCGAATCTGAATCCAAAACGTGAGAGACTTGGACTCTATCTTCTCTTGGGCCAAAAGTGACGTGAGAGAACTTTTTGGACAGAAAATAAACATCTCTTTCTTCCTTATCTTCATATGTGGATTGTACAAATGTCCCATACACCTGCAATTAGACAAAACACAAAAGTGTGTGAAGTATTTTTGTTCTGGATAACATAAATAGATTATTGAATGGTTTGCACTAGAAATCACCTGACAAATATGCATATATGCAATATTTTTGGTCATATCCAAGGTAGTCATGTCCTCATCAGGTCAATAACCAATAGAGGAACCTGAATGCTCATATTGGCTCCTACATATTCTACAAAGATCTTTATCAGTCGAACCGCTATGACAACATACGTTATTCCATTTGTCTATCAGTATGTTATTTGCCCGAAATTCGATAGTCGGTATCTTCATACCTAGTTCAATCTCGTTACTGGCAAGTCTCTTTACTTGTTCTGTAATACATCATCCCGCAACTAACTGATTAGTTACTTTGCTTGCAAGGCTTCTTTTGATGTGTATTACCGAGAGGGCCCAAAGATTACTCTTCGATACTTGGAGTGACAAATCCCAATCTCGGTCTATGCCAACCCAACTAACACCTTCGGAGATACCTGTAGAGCACATTTATAATCACCCAGTTACGTTGTGACGTTTGATAGCACATAAGGTATTCCTCCGGTATCCGGGAGTTGCATAATCTCGTAGTCGAAGGAATATGTATTTGACATGAAGAAAGCAATAGCAATAAAACTAAAGGATCAATATGCTAAGCTAACAGATGGGTCTTGTCCATCACATCATTCTCCTAATGATGTGATCCCATTCATGAAATGACAACACATGTCTATGGTTAGGAAACTTAACCATCTTTGATTAATGAGCTAGTCTAGTAGAGGCTTACTAGGGACGCGGTGTTTTGTCTATGTATTCACACATGTATCAATGTAACACCCACGATGCGGCTATTTCTCCCACGCGTCGGAGCATGACTTAGATGCATAACCACATAGTAGGCATGTCACAAGAGGGGTAATCTTTACACATCCCATGTACTGAATAAGAAAGGGATAAAGAGTTGGCTTACAATCGCCACTTTACACAATACAAGAATATAACATTACATCATGCAGATCAAGGTCCGACTACGGAACCAAAATAAAGAAAGACCACCCCTAATGCTAGATCCCCGATCGCCCCAACTGGGCTCCACTACTAATCAACTGGAAACGAAAACAACACAATGAACACGATCTTCATCGGGCTCCTCCTTGAGCTCGGTTGCATCACCTACATGGTATCATCGGCACCTGCAACTGGTTTTGGAAGTAAACTGTGAGTCACGGGGACCCAGCAATCTCACACCCTCGCGATCATGACTATTTAAGCTTATGGGTAGGGAAAAGGTAGTGAGGTGGATCTGCAGCAAGCACTAGCATATATGGTGGCTAACTTACGCAAATGAGAGCGAGAAGAGAAGCAAAGCACGGTCGTGAACTTGAAGTGATCAAGAAGTGATCCTGAAACTACTTACGCTCAAGCATAACAGAAGAACCGTGTTCACTTCCCGGACTCCGCCGGAAAGAGACCATCACGGCTACACACACGGTTGATGCATTTTAATTAAGTTAAGTGTCAAGTTTTCTACAACCAGACATTAACAAATTCCCATCTACCCATAACCGCGTGCACGACTTTCGAAAGTTCAAATCCCTGCAAGGGTGTCCCAACTTAGCCCATCACAAGCTCTCACGGTCAACGAAGGATATTCCTTCTCCCAGGAAGACCGGATCAGACTCGGAATCGCGGTTACAAGACATCTCGACAATGGTAAAACAAGAACAGCAAAGCCACCCGATGTGCCGACAAATCCCGATAGGAGTCGCATGTATCTCGTTCTAAGGACAACACCGGATGAGACTAGCTACGAGTAAAACCAAACTTCAAGTTTCCCTGAGGTGGCCCCGCAGGCAGCTCGGTTCGGACCAACACTCAGAGGAGCACTGGCCCGGGGGGGTTTAAAATAAGATGACCCTTGAGTCTGCAGAACCCAAGAGAAAAAGGCTTAGGTGGCAAATGGTAAGACCAAGGTTGGGCCTTGCTGGAGGAGTTTTATTCAAGGCGAACTGTCAAGGGGTTCCCATTATAACCCAACCGCGTAAGGAACGCAAAATCAAGGAACATAACACCGGTATGACGGAAACTAGGGCGGCAAGAGTGGAACAAAACACCAGGCATAAGGCCGAGCCTTCCACCCTTTACCAAGTATATAGGTGCATTAAAGTAAACAAAACATAATAATGATATCCCAACAATAAACATGTCCCAACAATGAACAAACTCCATCTTCACCTATAACTAACAACGCTATAAGAGGGGCTCAGCAAAGCGGTAACATAGCCAAACAACGGTTTGCTAGGAAAGGTGGGTTAGAGGCTTGACATGGCAATATGGGAGGCATGATAAGCAAGTGGTAGGTATCACGGCATAGCAATAGAGCGAACAACTAGCAAGCAAAGATAGAAGTGATTTCGAGGGTATGGTCATCTTGCCTGAGATCCCGCAAGGAAGAAGAACGATTCCATGAAGAAGACAAACGGACGTAGTCGAACGAATCCTCACAAACGCGACGTTAACGAAACCAACCCGAAGAAGCACACCGGAAAGAAGCAAACAACATGGTAAACAACCATCACATAAGCATGGCATGATGCATGACCAGTTTAATGAGGCATGGCATGGCAAAATGCACAAACAATCCTACAAATTAAGTGGAGCTCAATATGCAATTCCGTTGCACATTGACGAAACACCATATTCAAGTTATTTTGTTCGGTCTCGTTTATGTACCCAACAATATTAAATGTTGATTAACAAGACAAGGGGTGAAGCACATCAAAACTACCTATAGGCAAGTTTAAATGAGGCCGGAAACAACGAACAACAATTCCGGTAAATCCCCATATGCATATTTTAAGGTTTGGTACTGTTCTGCCCTAAACGCAATTTCAGAGTTATTAAACATGCAAAGTAAGTACACCATGTTAAACTAGGCATTTTTCTACCCCAAATACATATGAAGTTTGTTAGGTTTGGAGCTACGGTTATTTAGTTATGAATTAAATCATTTTAGCATGCTATATGGACAACATTACGCAAACAACATTTTAAACATTTTAAACATAGATGAAAGTTGGATATTATTAAACTAGACAAAATTCTAGACATTTTACATATAAAGTTTGTTTTAATCCGATGCACGGTTAATTAGTTAGGACATGCATGAAGTGCAAGGGTGTTTCTGCAAAACTGGCAGTCTCTGTATAAATAGGAAATTCGTAGATCTGGAAAAAAAACATGAACGAGCTGAATCTGGCAGGCTGGCCAAAAATGAGAAAAGAAAAAAAAGACGGGGCGCAGGGCAGCTCAACCATGGGCTAAGCCCAGCTAGTGAAGAGGGTGGCCGACAGGGGAAGCCGATCTGGCCCAATCGGGCGACGTGCCCGGTCAATGGGGATCGAGCGGGTCCAGACGCGGGCAAAACTTTTTGCTGCGGTCACCGTCCTCGGGTGCTCACCGGCAGAAACAGGGGAGGCCGGCGATGGACTTTGGCGCTCTCCGGTGGGGCAGCGTGGCGATCTAGAGGCGGGGACGGGGTCCTGCCGGCGGGAACCGGCCGGCAATGGGCCAGTGAAACAGAGGAAGGCGACGGCCTGGCAGTTAGCGTCCTCGACGACGGCCGTTGCAAGGTCAACGGCTGCAGGAGGTCCTCGACGACGGAGGGAACTCCGGTGGCACTATGAAACTTGTGGGCGAATGAGGCGAGGCAGAGAAGATCCCCTGGTGTCTTCCGGCGACCCGGGGTCGAGGCAAGCAGGGGCTTGGCGTTGTCGTCTCTGCGGCGGTTGCAACAGAAGCTTGGCGCGCGGCCAATGCCTTGGCAACGCGGGACTCTAGGCGCAAGGCGAGGCGGCTCGAGCAGATCCGGTGGTGGCGCTTGCTCGAAGGTTACCAGACGAAGCGGAACGACGGCGACGACGCCGTGGAGCTTGAGCGAGCTCCTGCTCGTTCCTGGGAAGGAGAGAGAGAGAGAGAGGGCCACCATGAGAGAGAGAGAGAGAGGAAATATTAGGAGGAGGAGAGAAACGGGATGAGGCTGTTCCTGGTCGTGGCTGCTGGCGGTGGGGTCGCCGGAGGGCGCGGCCTGCAGGGTCGGCGAGGCTCGGCGTGAGGGCTCCTGCTCTGCTGCTGCGGCTGGTTGGATCGAGGAAGGAGGAGGCTTGCAGGAGCTGCAGGGTGCGCCCTCTAGCCATTGGATCTCCATCTGGGGGTCTAGATGGAAGGATTTGGAGGTTGGGTGGATCTGAAAACGAGGAAGGTAGGTGGTTGGTGCGGTGCTGGATCCGAGGGGGGTGGCGGCGCACTCGGGATCAGAGGGAGTTTGTCTGGCTAGGGTCTAGGGTTGATCTGGTTATAAATAGAACTGGGTTAGGTTAGGTCTAATTTGGATCCTCCGATCGAAATCAGACGGTTCAGAAAGAATAGGCTAGGGAGTCCAAATAAGAAAATGGTGATATTTTGTAGACGTTTGGGGATGATCCAGACACAACTGTGGCGATAGTTCGGGTCGGGTTCGGGATAGCTTTCGGATGCGCGAGGGGGTCGATGCACTGTGCAAGGAGGGGTTAGCCGAATGAGGTCAAGTGTGTGGTTAGACTGAGAAGAGAGAGGAGGAATGCAACCCGGCAACCGTTTCCGGAGACCGGAAACGCCCGACGATAGACCGGCTATATTGCCGCTATAGTTATCCGTTGGGGCATCAAACAATCTCCGAATGCGATGAAATTTGACAGGCATTCTACCTACACTATAACAATACCACATGGCAACTTTCATTCCATTCCGAGAACATTTTCTGGCCACTTATAATATATTATTTCGAAGGTGCCGAGGGCGCGTGCAAGTGTGTCTGGGCTCAGAACGGACAACGGACGGAACTGGGGGAACCCGGACGAATGCAAGTTTTGAAAACATGCAGATGCAATGCGGATGATGACATGGCAAGATGCAACACGCAAGAGAATGACATGGCAACGACGGCGAATAACTGGAAGACACCTGGCGCATCGGTCTCGGGGCGTCACAACACTTGATGAGGACATCAATACAATTGTTACACCCACAGCCCCTGCTGCTATACATACTGGACCAATTACTAGAGCTCGTGCACGCCAACTAAATTACCAGGTACTTTCGTTTCTTGGTAATGATTCTAGTGTTCATGAGAATATGATGCTGCCTAAATTGGATACATTTGTTTTGCTTACAAATGAAGGGCCTAGCTTGGAGAAGGATGAACATTGGAGCAAGAACAAGCATGGAGATGATGGCATGCGCAAGGGAAACAAGAACGAAGTTACAAGTGATGATTTCAGGACTTTGAAGCCACCATAATGGGTGCATGAAGCCTTGGACGAAATATACAAGATGCCACTTCATAAATTTCGTCCCGAGGCTATTTTAGGTGCTGCCTCACCTTATTATTGGGCCAGGCCCATGTAATTTCGAAATACATAAGTATAGTCCGTATGTGTGGGGAAACAAGAGATAGGGTTGATTTCGGACCCCTCCACCAAGGGCCACGAAATTCCCCCCCCTCTTCCTCCATATATACAGCCCTTAGGGCATCGTTTAGACTTTGGGTTTTGTTTAGATTACAAGTTCGCCATAGCTGCAACTTCGCGTACTTCGTTTGTGTTCAACGACCAGACAAAGGCGTCACAGAACCCCACCTTGATCAATAAAGCTTTCATCTTATATTCGCAATATCCAGATTGCAATCTTAGTTTCTTGCTTGTTCTTCGTTTGCTCGCAGGAAACAGACCCTCGTGGTCAGGTTGATCGTGCTCCGGCGTGGTCAATAACCTCTCGGAGTTGGTTTAGCGATTGCTAAGGCGCGACGTCCTCGCACGTTCGTAGTCGAATCGTCAAAGTCGACTTCCACCAAAGCGAAATCCACCATCTCATCGAAAGACGGGACACCTTTGCCTCTATCAACACTCCACCACTACGAGAGGATCTCGTCCTGAGATCTAGGATGGCACCGGAGGGAAAAAGGAAGAGGAAGTTAAGAGGTAAAACTAAGTTGCTTCATTGACGAATGAGTGAAACCAAAGAACCTTGCGGGGTTGAACAAATTGAAAGAAATAATGCAACAAAGATGAACAAATTTGAGAACACACTGTTAGAAAAGAGGAACAAAGAACATCACGAGAACCTTGTAGGTTGAAAGACATAAGAAAAAGGGTACAATGGATAAGAAGTACATGCAAACACTCCGATAGAACGAGATGCACAAGGAACGAAAAGGATCGAATACGACAACACTCCGGTTGGAAAAGGAAGGTAAAACTTTATAAGATGAGAGAACTAGAATGAAGGGCACGACACTCCGGTTGAATGGATAAGCAGAAGAAAGAGCATGATCTTCACAATATGAGATGATGAATGAAGAGTGAAGAGAGCATCATCACAATGCCTCCGGAAGAAAGAATAGAAGATAGATCATTGGAATGAAAGAATGGAGAAGAAATGCCAACTTCTGCCACAAAAGAGCTTGGATAGCACCCTTCCAAGAAGGTTGTAACAGATTTGTTGAATTATCAACAACGAAAGCATATGCTTGATGTGGGCTAATGGAAGACATCTCAAATTTTGAGGTGACAACCTTCCACTCACTGGAAAAAGATTGAATTGACATCAACAAGCAGATGAGAATCTTATCTCACCGGAAGGATAAATGAAGGCCTTGGGTCATTTATAAGCACCATAAAAGCAACAATCCTTAGGAAAAGCTTTAGGTGAAATGTATCCCAAGATAACTCGAATGAAGAGATTGATGGATTGCAAAGGATCTCATGAACGAATTGAAAATGATGGGTTTACAATATGTCATCCCGGACAACTTCTGAATCATGAAACACCAAGCAATTGTCAAAGATGACTTAACACCACCTCAAAAGGTAAGGTAGAACGAATTGCACTTCGGAATGCAAGATGAAGAATACTTGAGCTCCTCTGAAAAGAATCTTGATGAACCATCATGTAGAACCTCCATGAAGAACTCCGGTAATAAAAGGATGATCAAAAGAAAGGAAAGAGAAGTTGAAAACACAAGGTGAATCCTTGCAATGATTAGATGAAGCTTCGCGATGATATAATTGAGAGATCTTGGAACTCCGGGAAACAAAAGATGCAGCATCTCGAACCAAGAAATTTGACATGTTGAACAACTCTGGAATGAATAAACTAGATCACTTGGATGAAACAATAATAAGAATTACGTTATGCGTATCCTTCACCAATTAAATTGATGACAAGCAATGGATTGCATACAACTTATTCTCTTAGAAAGGATTAAGATAGATATAGAGCAAACTTGAGAAGGTCTTCAACGATCCACCGGTAGGATTGAAACAACGAATAAATTGATATAATAACGAAGGAAAAGAAATCTTGAATGAAACACCGTATGAATTGAAAAACGAATGAAGTAAAGGGATGAATCACCGGTAAGAATTAGCAAATGAACGAAGATACATGAGAGAGTTTAGATGCAAGAGAACGAAGAGATCATGAACTGATTAGAGGATATTTGAACGATGCACCGGTAAGATTTGTAGAACGAGAGCTAAAGGCTGGAACGAATAAACCCGAAATGATGACCTTCGGAGAATCGAACTGAAGAGACTCCTGGATTGCTTCGGATGGGTGAAAAGAATTCCCACAATTGAACACAATTATGAGAGGATGGCATCAAGCTTGAACTACACGTCTTTGAAAAAACGGGTAAGGATTTAAGAGGAACTCCACTTTGGTCTTGAAAATCCGAGAATGACAATGAGAAACACCACCATGAATTGTTGAGGCACTTCGGAATGAAAATTAGGAAGGTTGAACCAATGATGAAAAGAATGTGAAAGATCTTGGAAGAAGGCATTTGACTAATGATAATTCATTCTTACATCAAACTTTAAAAAGATTTTTGAGAGTAACTCCGGAAAAATTAGAAGAGTCATGTAAGATCCTAGGAAAAGACCTGTGGGTTAGGGCGCATTCAAAAGAAACACCGTTGAAGAGATTTAAAAGAGAGATTGCACCGGTTGAATTAAACGGCTTGAATGAGATAACAACATTGAAATAAGTTGAATGGATCTTGAATGACAAGACGAGCCTTCTAAGATATCTTTAGCACTCCCGAACAAATGAATAGCGAGAAGTGAATGATTATGATCAACAAAGGTTGAATTGGATCCACCCGAGAAGAAAAGAGAACGAAGAATGATAACTTATAGAGCATCTTCATGAGAACACCAGATAAGAACATTGACGGAAAAGAATGGAGAGACTTCCCATCAATAAGATGGATACTTGATTCAGATATATGAGTCCTTGGAAAAAAGGGTGGGAGGGCGGGAAAACAAAGGCAACTTGAGGACAGATGAAACGGACAACGTTGGGAAAAACCGAGAGGTGATCTTGCGGATGTTGAAATGATCGGATTCACTTGAAGAGAAACACGCCAGTTGAAAAGGATTGACATGACAATCTCGATTATCATGAAGGATTAGTATTCCCATAGAAATATGAGAACCCCATTTAGAAAGAGACAAGGAATCAACATTTGACTTCGAAGCAACTCGAATACCACAACTAAAAAATAAAACAAAGGATTGGCTTGCAGAATAAGCCGGAACAAACATATGATAGAGATTTCGTCTGAAGTTTTCGTGGTGGGGCCAACACGGGCTCGATCGTACATCACCATCATGTACAAGGTAGTGCACATGACATATGAAGCGTCCCCGAGTCAGCATAGCCAAGGACTCTTTAAGACACAACGAGACCACTGTAAAATCAACCGTGGATAGGCGGACCACTAGACATCGAACCCCATTCTCATATCATGCATATGTCAGAAAGATATCCTAGCTACTTGAATTCCCACATATAAACTCCCGAAACTTTCTGGTTATGCAATCAGGTGTTGGGGATACAGGGGAAGCATAATATCTCACCCAAAACTAGAAAATCCTACATCAAGCTGTATCCATCCTTCAACACATAACCAAGAAACCTTCGGAAATCATTTACCTCAACCTTCGAAAAGCATCCATTATACGAGTCATGACAATACTCCCGAACTCCTGCCCCAGTACTGGGTGGCGTCGAGGTTATCTCACCAACAACTGCATAAAAGAGATTTTCGATGTCGGCAAGCTCAGGTATTCCAGAACTGCAACGATAAAATTGTGACGACAACACCTTGGAGCTCAACTCCCCGGGACACTGCCACAACCCCTAAATGTCAGGAGGGACCAACAACAATGTTCTCGTCACAAAACCATCGGAACGATTCCAAGATACCCGCGTGATCCTAAATTTCTTTAGTGAAATTTGAGAAGAGAAGAGTCAAAACTCTACGTCAGGAGGCCTCACCAGAGCGACGAAGGGACTGAGGAGTAAAAAGAATCCTACTTTCCGATATATATAATCCTATAACACTCAAAACATTTTTCTAGACTCAACAACACCAGCGATTCGATCAAGAAGGGGGATCCTAAGTCGGGAAAGCTCTGATACCAACTTGTAACACCCACGATGCGGCTATATCTCCCACATGTCGGAGCACGACTTAGAGGCATAACCACATAGTAGGCATGTCGCAAGAGGGGTAATCTATACACATCCAATGTACTGAATAAGAAAGGGATAAAGAGTTGGCTTACAATCGCCACTTCACACAATACATGAATATAGCATTACATCATCCAGAATACAATCAAGGTCCGACTATGGAACCAAAATAAAGAAAGACCACCCCTAATGCTAGATCCCCGATCGCCCCGACTGGGCTCCACTACTGATCAACTGGAAACGAAAACAACACAACGAACACGATCTTCATCGGGCTCCTCCTTGAGCTCGGTTGCGTCACCTGCACAGTATCATCGGCACCTGCAACTGGTTTTTGAAGTAAATTGTGAGTCACGGGGAATTAGCAATATCACACCCTCACGATCAAGACTATTTAAGCTTATGGGTAGGGAAAAGGTAGTGAGGTGGATCTGCATCAAGCACTAGCATATGTGGTGGCTAACTTACACAAATGAGAGCGAGAAGAGAAGCAAAGCACGGTCGTGAACTAGAAGTGATCAAGAAGTGATCCTGAAACTACTTACTCTCAAGCATAACACAAGAACCGTGTTCACTTCTCGGACTCCGCCGGAAAGAGACCATCACGGCTACACATGCGGTTGATGCATTTTAATTAAGTTAAGTGTCAAGTTTTCTACAACCGGATATTAACGAATTCCCATCTTCCCATAACCGCGGGCACGGCTTTCTAAAGTTCAAAACCCTGCAGGGGTGTCCCAACTTAGCCTATCACAAGCTCTCACAGTCAACGAAGGATATTCCTTCTCCCGGGAAGTCCCGATCACACTCGGAATCCCGGTTACAAGACATCTCGACAATGGTAAAACAAGACCTGCAAAGCCACCCGATGTGCCGACAAATCCCGATAGTTGTCGCATGTATATCGTTCTCAGGGCAACACCGGATAAGACTAGCTACGAGTGAAACCAAACCTCAAGTTTCCGCGATGTGGCCCTACAGGCAGCTTTGTTCGGACCAACACTCAGAGGAGCATTGATGAGGACATGACTACCTTGGATATGACCAAAAATATTGCATATATGCATATTTGTCAGGTGATTTCTAGTGCAAACTATTCAATAATCTATTTATGTTATCCAGAACAAAAATACTTCACACACTTTTGTGTTTTGTCTAATTGCAGGTGTATGGGACATTTGTACAATCCACATATGAAGATAAGGAAGAAAGAGATGTTTATTTGCTGTCCAAAAAGTTCTCTCACGTCACTTTTGGCCCAAGAGAAGATAGAGTCCAAGTCTCTCACGTTCTGGATTCAGATTCGGACTGCACAGACATACCCGACTCAAAACGCACACAAGTTTTTCATACGGACTCCGAATTGGGTGATTCTTTTTTTGTTGGAAACTAGATTTCGTGCACTTTCCAACCCAATTGGAATCACCTTCAAATTCGTCCGGAGCGTTGAGTTGTGGACGAAACAATCTGATGCTGCAGCAGAATCCGAGTCAAACTACAAGTCCAAAGGTGTTACATCACCTCCACTTGGGCCCATTGGCCTTGTACGACCTAGATTTAGTTTTAGGCTGCCTTGGGACGTCCTCCCACCTCCTTGGCCGCCACCCCTTGCTCCTATATAAGTAGATCCATCTAGTAGCTTTTCCTTGGGATTTGTTTAGTTAAAAGTTAGCCATTGCAACTTCGTGTACTTCGTTTGTGTCCAACGACCAGACCAAGACCGCTTACGGATCCCCACCTTTATCAATACTTCATATATACCCGCAATATTCAGATTGCTTTTATCATATTCTTGCTTGTTCTTCGATTGCTTGCAGGAATAGACCTTCGTGGTCAGGTTGATTGTGCTCCAGCGTGTTCAATAACCTCTCGGAGTTGGTTTAGCGATTGCTAAGGCGCAACGTCGTGCACGTTTGTAGTCGGATCGTCAAAGTCATCCTCACCAAATCGATAGTTATCATCTCATCGAAAGATCGGGACCCCCGCCTCTATCAAGTGGTATCAGTTTTCAGGTTGCTCGGTGAGAATTTCCAGTTTTCCTAGATTAGATTTACTTTCTTACCTATTGTCCAAGAAAAAGCCACAAAAAAGAGTTAGATCTATTCATCCTTGGTCCAAGCCAGTCTGAGCCTTTGCAATTTTCTTTTCATTGATTGCATAGTTGAATTATCGATTGCATCGTCGTGTCGAGTTGCTGGTCTTAGTGTCTAGTTCGTTTAGAGTTTCGAGTTCTGTTCACATTAGTCACGCCACCGCTGCATCATTATCTCTTCCGCTGTCCACCACCCATCCATCAATTTCCACCACGTGCTACCCACCATTCATTGTCATAATAATAGTTGAGATCGTTCACATCTTCACTTGATCCAATCTGCATCTTATCTAGTTTGTTTTGGAAAGAGGGAGAAAAAAAGAGAGAAAAAAACGAGAGAAAAAAAAGGAAAAAAAATGTCAGAGAAAAAAAAGGAGGAAAAGAAAAAAAAGTGTGAGAAAAAAAAAGAGGAGAAAAAAAAACAAAAAATCGAATCTATCTAGAATCAATCTCGTACCTGAATTCGGATTGGAATCTGTTTTGCACACTGTTCAGTAAAACAGGTGTATCTTCCTCATACGAAGTCCGTTTTGGCTCCGTGAGTACTCAAATTGAAGCTAGAGACGAGCCGCATCTAAATTGTTGCAGAAGCTTGTTCAATATTTGACACCTCAAAATCGGCTTCTAAATAGGTCTTTTTGCCCTCTGAAGTTTGTGAACACAACTTGTTCCAATTTTTCAGGCCAGTTTTAGAATTCTTTGACTCCTCATATCAACTCGGAATTGAGTGATTCTTTTTGCATTGGAAAGCTTGAGTTAGTAGCATTCTTTGAAAGAATTTATCAGAAAATTGTCTCAAACTTTTCAAGAGGAAAGTTGGAGAGAGAGTTGTTGTATATCCTGCTTGGCAGTTGTTTTTATCATTATCTTCACTGCCGTTGTGATCTTCACTTATATCTTGCTGTCAAAAGCTACTTAGTATCCTTCATTGATGCTAGTTGTGCTACGCCATGACCTCATTAGTGTTCTAGGCTCGCGTCTCTAGTCCGGTCTAGCCTAGGACTAGCACAGTACCGTCGTTGAGCGTTTATTCAACATTGCATCTTTGAATTGATTATTGCTAATCTTTTGCTACCATATATAGCCAACCCAGCTCCACATATTTCTACACCGTGTATACGTACGCTCCCCTGGCAATCGCTTTACTCAATATTCGGAGTTACTTGACACCGCTGGTTGCCGATCACCGCCTGCTGCATGGTAAGAACGTGTAAGACATTGATATTTGCTTTACTGTGAGCGTTTTACCACCACATCCTAGTAGTTATAGGAACATTATTTTTGGGTTTTTTTCTTGTTCTACTAATCATGACAGGATCCAGAGTCAATTCATGGGCTTCGTCGATCGCGGGAGACGTGCCACCACCTTTGCAAGTACCACAACCGTCACGAGAGGTGCACAAACATCCAAATGCACATGATCAGGTTAATGTATCTATACCACCATTTAATGGCCGTTTTAAACCTGCTTTATATATTGAATGGGAGTTCGACATAAAAAATATATTTGCTTCCCATAATTTCGATGAACATAAAAAGGTTAAGGTTGCGGTTGGTTCTTTCACTGGTTATGCTTTGGTTTGGTGGAGTGAATATTGTCGGTTACACCCTGATTATATACCTACTACTTGGGATGATTTGAAACTTGCCATGTGACATACTTTCGTCCCTGCTTATTATACTCGTGACATGATTAAGAAGTTGCAACACTTAAAACAAGGTAGTGAAACTGTAACAAAATATTATGATGATTTACAAACTACCTTGTTGCATTCCTCTTTAGAAGAAAGTGAAGATGATTTTATGGATAGATTTTGGGGAGGATTAAACCGTGATATTCAAGAGATACTAATTCATGAAGAGTGTTATCCTATGGAACATTTGTTTCATCTTGCTTGCAAAGCTGAACAGGAAATAAAACGACGTGTTGGCCACGAGGAGAACAAGCGCACGGTGCACATTCCAAGAGTTGATATGATTGTTCCTTCAACTACTAGGCATACTATGACAACCACATCCGTTGTTGTCAGGACTACATCACCTCCACCATGTGACACATCGCCCCCGAGAGTGGCTACATCATCTGAGTTGATCATAAGAGGTAATGACAAAGGTACTGATCTTCCATCTCTACATGAGAATGATGAATGCCTTGTCAATTTGAATGCACCATCTGATGAGCTACCCACTACTTTGATCACACCACCTATTTTAGAGGACTACGTTGATAATTTGACTTTGCCATGTGATCAAACAACTGAAATACCAACAATTTTGAGTGCACCCATTGAATTAACTATTGATGCAAAAGAACCAATGTTTAATCATTTTGATATGACCTCTAATTTTGGTGATGATTCTGTGTTGAATGACTTATTGCATGTTTGCTTATTTAAGCATGTTGTAGCATGTAAATTTGATGCAAGTAAGGTTTATTCACCAATGTTGGGATGGTTTAATGATGAACATTGTCAATCTTTTGAAATGAATAAGAGCTTCACTTATATGTGCAAACTGAGTTGCAATATTTTCATGCCTTCTACTTCTTGTGCTAATTTTTTGGCTTTAGATTTTATGAACTATGCAAGTTACTCATCTATCATGTGTCATATATGCAAAATCAAGGAAAGTAAAAATGGATGACATATACATATACAACATGTACACCTTGTCTCTTTTGTTAGCCACATTTCAGATTAAGCAACGCCGAGGACGGCTTTATTTTCAAGAAGGGGAGGATGATGAGGACATGACTACCTTGGATATGACCAAAAATATTGCATATATGCATATTTGTCAGGTGATTTCTAGTGCAAACTATTCAATAATCTATTTATGTTATCCAGAACAAAAATACTTCACACACTTTTGTGTTTTGTCTAATTGCAGGTGTATGGGACATTTGTACAATCCACATATGAAGATAAGGAAGAAAGAGATGTTTATTTGCTGTCCAAAAAGTTCTCTCACGTCACTTTTGGCCCAAGAGAAGATAGAGTCCAAGTCTCTCACGTTCTGGATTCAGATTCGGACTGCACAGACATACCCGACTCAAAACGCACACAAGTTTTTCATACGGACTCCGAATTGGGTGATTCTTTTTTTGTTGGAAACTAGATTTCGTGCACATTCCAACCCAATTGGAATCACCTTCAAATTCGTCCGGAGAGTTGAGTTGTGGACGAAACAATCTGATGCTGCAGCAGAATCCGAGTCAAACTACAAGTCCAAAGGTGTTACATCACCTCCACTTGGGCCCATTGGCCTTGTACGACCTAGATTTAGTTTTAGGCTGCCTTGGGACGTCCTCCCACCTCCTTGGCCGCCACCCCTTGCTCCTATATAAGTAGATCCATCTAGTAGCTTTTCCTTGGGATTTGTTTAGTTAAAAGTTAGCCATTGCAACTTCGTGTACTTCGTTTGTGTCCAACGACCAGACCAAGACCGCTTACGGATCCCCACCTTTATCAATACTTCATATATACCCGCAATATTCAGATTGCTTTTATCATATTCTTGCTTGTTCTTCGATTGCTTGCAGAAATAGACCTTCGTGGTCAGGTTGATTGTGCTCCAGCGTGGTCAATAACCTCTCGGAGTTGGTTTAGCGATTGCTAAGGCGCAACATCGTGCACGTTTGTAGTCGGATCGTCAAAGTCATCCTCACCAAATCGATAGTTATCATCTCATCGAAAGATCGGGACCCCCGCCTCTATCAAGCATTGGCCAGGGGGGTTTAAAACAAGATGACCCTTGAGTCTGCAGAACCCAAGGGAAAAAGGCTTAGGTGGCAATGGTAAGACCAAGGTTGGGCCTTGCTGGAGGAGTTTTATTCAAGGCGAACTGTCAAGGGGTTCCCATTATAACCCGACCGCGTAAGGAACGCAAAATCAAGGAACATAACACCGGTATGACGGAAACTAGGGCGGCAAGAGTGGAATAGAACACCAGGCATAAGGCCGAGCCTTCCACCCTTTACCAAGTATATAGGTGCATTAAAGTAAACAAAATATAATAATGATATCCCAACAATAAAAATTTCCCAACAAGGAACAAACTCCATCTTCACCTGCAACTAAGAACGCTATAAGAGGGGCTGAGCAAAGCGGTAACATAGCCAAACAACGGTTTGCTAGGAAAGGTTGGTTAGAGGCTTGACATGGCAATATGGAGGCATGATAAGCAAGTGGTAGGTATCACGGCATAGCAATAGAGCAAACAACTAGCAAGCAAAGATAGAAGTGATTTCGAGGGTATGGTCATCTTGCCTGAGATCCCGCAAGGAAGAAGAACGATTCCATGAAGAAGACAAACGGACGTAGTCGAACGAATCCTCACAAACGCGACGTTAACGGAACCAACCCGAAGAAGCACACTGGAAAGAAGCAAACAACATGGTAAACAACCATCACATAAGCATGGCATGATGCACAACCAATTATGATGCATGACCGATTTAATGAGGCATGGCATGGCAAAATGCACAAACAATCCTACAAATTAAGTGGAGCTCAATATGCAACTCCGTTGCATATTAACGAAACACCACATTCAAGTTATTTAGTTCGGTATCGTTTATGTACCCAACAATATTAAATGTTTATTAACAAGACAAGGAGTGAAGCACAACAAAACTACCTATCTAGGCAAGTTTAAATGAGGCCGGAAATAACGAACAACAATTCCGGTAAATCCCCATATGCATATTTTAAGGTTTGGTACTGTTCTAGACTAAACGCAATTTTAGAGTTCTTAAACATGCAAAGTAAGTACACCATGTTAAACTAGGCATTTTTCTACCCCAAATACATATAAAGTTTGTTAGGTTTGGAGCTACGGTTATTTAGTTATGAATTAAATCATTTTAGCATGCTATGTGGACAAAATTACACAAGCAGCATTTTAAACATTTTAAACATAGATGAAAGTTGGATATTATTAAATTAGACGAAATTTTAGACATTTTACATATAAAGTTTGTTTTAATCCGATGCACGGTTAATTAGTTAGGATATGCATGAAGTGCAAGGGTGTTTCTGCAAAACTGGCAGTCTCTGGATAAATAGGAAATTCGTAGAGCTGGAAAAAAACATGAATGGGCCGAATCTGGCAGGCTGACCCAACATGAGAAAAGAAGAAAAAGGCGGGGTGCAGGGCAGCTCACCCATGGGCTAAGCCTAGCTAGCGAAGACGGTGGCCGGTAGGGGAAGCGGATCTGGCCCAATCGGGCGACATGCGCGGTCAACCGGGATCGAGCGGGTCCAGGCGCGGGCAAAACTTGTCGTTGTAGTCACCGTCCTCGCGTGCTCACCGGCAAAAATAGGGGAGGCCGGCGATGGACTTGGCGCTCTCCGGTGGGGTAGCATGGCGATCTGGAGGTAGGGATGGGGTCCTGCCGACGGGAACCGACCGGCAATGGGCCAGGGAAACGGAGGAAGGCAACGGCCTATCAGTTGCCGTCCTCGACGATGGCTGTTGCAAGGTCAACGGCTGCAGAAGGTCCTCGAGGACGGAGGGGACTCCGGTGGTGCTACGAAACTTGTGGGCGAACGAGGCGAGGCAGAGAAGATCCCCTGGTGTCTTCCGGCGACCCGGGGTCGAGGCGAGCAGGGGCTTGGCGCTGTCGTCTCTGCGGCAGATGCAACAGAAGCTTGGCGCGCGACCAATGCTTGGCGACGCGGGACTCAAGGCGCAAGGCGAGGCCGACTCGAGCAGATCCGGCGGTGGCGCTTGCTCGGAGGATACCTGATAGAGGCGGGGTGTCCGATCTTTCGATGAGATGATAACTATCGATTTGGTGGAGACGACTTTGACGATCCGACTACAAACGTGCACGACGTTGCGCCTTAGCAATCGCTAAACCAACTCCGAGAGGTTATTGACCACGCCGGAGCACAATCAACCTGACCACGAAGGTCTATTCCTGCAAGCAATCGAAGAACAAGCAAGAATATGATAAAAGCAATCTGAATATTGCGAGTATATATGAAGTATTGATAAAGGTGGGGATCCGTAAGCGGTCTTGGTCTGGTCGTTGGACACAAACGAAGTACACGAAGTTGCAATGGCTAACTTTTAACTAAACAAATCCCAAGGAAAAGCTACTAGATGGATCTACTTATATAGGAGCAAGGGGTGGCGGCCAAGGAGGTGGGAGGACGTCCCAAAGCAGCCTAAAACTAAATCTAGGTCGTACAAGGCCAATGGGCCCAAGTGGAGGTGATGTAACACCTTTGGACTTGTAGTTTGACTCGGATTCTGCTGCAGCATCAGATTGTTTCGTCCACAACTCAACGCTCCGGACGAATTTGAAGGTGATTCCAATTGGGTTGGAAAGTGCACGAAATCTAGTTTCCAACAAAAAAAGAATCACCCAATTCGGAGTCCGTATGAAAAACTTGTGTGTGTTTTGAGTCAGGTGTGTCTGTGCAGTCCGAATCTGAATCCAGAACGTGAGAGTCTTGGACTCTATCTTCTCTTGGGCCAAAAGTGACGTGAGAGAACTTTTTGGACAGCAAATAAACATCTCTTTCTTCCTTATCTTCATATGTGGATTGTACAAATGTCCCATACACCTACAATTAGACAAAACACAAAAGTGTGTGAAGTATTTTTGTTCTGGATAACATAAATAGATTATTGAATAGTTTGCACTAGAAATCACCTTACAAATATGCATATATGCAATATTTTTGGTCATATCCAAGGTAGTCATGTCCTTATCATCCTCCCCTTCTTGAAAATAAAGCCGTCCTCGGCGTTGCTTAATCTGAAATGTGGCTAACAAAAGAGACAAGGTGTACATGTTGTATATGTATATGTCATCCATTTTTACTTCCCTTGATTTTTGCATATATGACACATGAATAGATGAGTAACTTGCATAGTTCATAAAATCTAAAGCCAAAAAATTAGCACAAGAAGTAGAAGGCATGAAAATATTGCAACTCAGTTTGCACATATAAGTGAAGCTCTTATTCATTTCAAAAGATTGACAATGTTCATCATTAAACCATCCCAACATTGGTGAATAAACCTTACTTGCATCAAATTTACATGCTACAACATGCTTAAATAAGCAAACATGCAATAAGTCATTCAACACAGAATCATCACCAAGATTAGAGGTCATATCAAAATGATTAAACATTGGTTCTTTTGCATCAATAGTTAATTCAATGGGTGCACTCAAAATTGTTGGTATTTCAGTTGTTTGATCACATGGAAAAGTCAAATTATCAACATAGTCCTCGAAAATAGGTGGTGTGAACAAAGTAGTGGGTAGCTCATCAGATGGTGCATTCAAATTGACAAGGCATTCATCATTCTCATGTAGAGATGGAAGATCAGTACCTTTGTCATTACCTCTTATGATCAACTCAGATGATGTAGCCACTCTCGGGGGCGATGTGTCACATGGTGGAGGTGATGTAGTCCTGACAACAACGGATGTGGTTGTCATAGTATGCCTAGTAGTTGAAGGAACAATCATATCAACTCTTGGAATGTGCACCGTGCGCTTGTTCTCCTCGTGGCCAACATGTCGTTTTATTTCCTGTTCAGCTTTGCAAGCAAGATGAAACAAATGGTCCATAGGATAACACTCTTCATGAATTAGTATCTCTTGAATATCACGGTTTAATCCTCCCCAAAATCTATCCATAAAATCATCTTCACTTTCTTCTAAAGAGGAATGCAACAAGGTAGTTTGTAAATCATCATAATATTTTGGTACAGTTTCACTACCTTGTTTTAAGTGTTGCAACTTCTTAATCATGTCACGAGTATAATAAGCAGGGACGAAAGTATGTCGCATGGCAAGTTTCAAATCATCCCAAGTAGTAGGTATATAATCAGGGTGTAACCGACAATATTCACTCCACCAAACCAAAGCATAACCAGTGAAAGAACCAACCGCAACCTTAACCTTTTTATGTTCATTGAAATTATGGGAAGCAAATATATTTTTTATTTCGAACTCCCATTCAATATATAAAGCAGGTTTAAAACGGCCATTAAATGGTGGTATAGATACATTAACCTGATCATGTGCATTTGGATGTTTGTGCACCTCTCGTGACGGTTGTGGTATTTGCAAAGGTGGTGGCACGTCTCCCGCGATCGACAAAGCCCATGAATTGACTCTGGATCCTGTCATGATTAGTAGAACAAGAAACAAAACCCAAAAATAATGTTCCTATAACTACTAGGATGTGGTGGTAAAACGCTCACAGTAAAGCAAATATCAATGTCTTACAAGTTCTTACCATGCAGCAGGCGGTGATCGGCTACCAGCGGTGTCAAGTAACTCCGAATATTGAGTAAAGCGATTGCCAGGGGAGCGTACGTATACACGGTGTAGAAATATGTGGAGCTGGGTTGGCTATATATGGTAGCAAAAGATTAGCAATAATCAATTCAAAGATGCAATGTTGAATAAACGCTCAATGACGGTACTGTGCTGGTCCTAGGCTAGACCGGACTAGAGACGCGAGCCTAGAACACTAATAAGGTCACGGCGTAGCACAACTAGCATCAATGAAGGATACTAAGTAGCTCTTGACAGCAAGATATAAGTGAAGATCACAAGGGCAGTGAAGATAATGATGAAAAACAACTGCCAAGCAGGATATACAACAACTCTTTCTCCAACTTTCCTCTTGAAAAGTTTGAGACAATTTTCTGATAAATTCTTTCAAAGAATGCTACCAACTCAAACTTTCCAATGCAAAAAGAATCACTCAATTCCGAGTTGATATGAGGAGTCAAAGAATTCTAAAACTGGCCTGAAAAATTGGAACAAGCTGTGTTCACGAACTTCGGAGCGCAAAAAGACCTATTTAAAAGCCGATTTTGAGGTGTCAAATATTGAACTAGCTTCTGCAACTATTTAGATGCGGCTCGTCTCTATCTTCAATTTGAGTACTCACGGAGCCAAAACGGACTTCGTATGAGGAAGATACACCTGTTTTACTGAACAGTGCGCAAAACAGATTCCAATCTGAATTCAGGTACGAGATTGATTCTAGATAGATCCAATTTTTTTCTCTCTTTTTTCTCTCACGCTTTTTTTTTCTTTTTCTTCTCTCTCTTTTTCTTTTTTTTTTCCTTTTTTCTCTTTTTTTTTCTCTATCTTCTTTTTTTTCCAAGACAAACTAGATAAGATGCAGATTGGATCAGGCGAAGATGTGAATGACCTCAACTATGATTATGACAATGAACAATGCGTAGCACGTGGTGGAAATTAATAGATGGGATGGTGGACAGCGGAAGGGATAATGATGCAGCGGCGGCTTGACTAATGTGAACAGAACTCGAAACTCTAAAGGAACTAGACGCTAAGACCAGCAACTGACACGACGATGCAACCGATAATTCAACTATGCAAGCAATGAATAGAAAATTGCAAAGGCTCAGACTGGCTTGGATAAAGGATGAACAGATCTAACTTTTTTTTTGTCTGGCTTTTTCTTGGACAATAGGTAAGAAAATAAATCTAATCTAGAAAAACTGGAAATTCTCACCGAGCAACCTGAAAACTGATACCACTTGATAGAGGCGGGGTGTCCCGATCTTTCGATGAGATGATAACTATCGATTTGGTGGAGACGACTTTGACGATCCGACTACAAACGTGCACGACGTTACGCCTTAGCAATCGCTAAACCAACTCCGAGAGGTTATTGACCACGCCGGAGCACAATCAACCTGACCACGAAGGTCTATTCCTGCAAGCAATCGAAGAACAAGCAAGAATATGATAAAAGCAATCTGAATATTGCGAGTATATATGAAGTATTGATAAAGGTGGGGATCCGTAAGCGGTCTTGGTCTGGTCGTTGGACACAAACGAAGTACACGAAGTTGCAATGGCTAACTTTTAACTAAACAAATCCCAAGGAAAAGCTACTAGATGGATCTACTTATATAGGAGCAAGGGGTGGCGGCCAAGGAGGTGGGAGGACGTCCCAAGGTAGCCTAAAACTAAATCTAGGTCGTACAAGGCCAATGGGCCCAAGTGGAGGTGATGTAACACCTTTGGACTTGTAGTTTGACTCGGATTCTGCTGCAGCATCAGATTGTTTCGTCCACAACTCAACGCTCCGGACGAATTTGAAGGTGATTCCAATTGGGTTGGAAAGTGCACGAAATCTAGTTTCCAACAAAAAAAAGAATCACCCAATTCGGAGTCCGTATGAAAAACTTGTGTGCGTTTTGAGTCAGGTGTGTCTGTGCAGTCCGAATCTGAATCCAGAACGTGAGAGACTTGGACTCTATCTTCTCTTGGGCCAAAAGTGACGTGAGAGAACTTTTTGGACAGCAAATAAACATCTCTTTCTTCCTTATCTTCATATGTGGATTGTACAAATGTCCCATACACCTGCAATTAAACAAAACACAAAAGTGTGTGAAGTATTTTTGTTCTGGATAACATAAATAGATTATTGAATAGTTTGCACTAGGAATCACCTAACAAATATGCACATATGCAATATTTTTGGTCATATCCAAGGTAGTCATGTCCTCATCATCCTCCCCTTCTTGAAAATAAAGCCGTCCTCGGCGTTGCTTAATCTGAAATGTGGCTAACAAAAGAGACAAGGTGTACATGTTGTATATGTATATGTCATCCATTTTTACTTCCCTTGATTTTTGCATATATGACACATGAATAGATGAGTAACTTGCATAGTTCATAAAATCTAAAGCCAAAAAATTAGCACAAGAAGTAGAAGGCATGAAAATATTGCAACTCAGTTTGCACATATAAGTGAAGCTCTTATTCATTTCAAAAGATTGACAATGTTCATCATTAAACCATCCCAACATTGGTGAATAAACCTTACTTGCATCAAATTTACATGCTACAACATGCTTAAATAAGCAAACATGCAATAAGTCATTCAACACCGAATCATCACCAAGATCAGAGGTCATATCAAAATGATTAAACATTGGTTCTTTTGCATCAATAGTTAATTCAATGGGTGCACTCAAAATTGTTGGTATTTCAGTTGTTTGATCACATGGCAAAGTCAAATTATCAACGTAGTCCTCTAAAATAGGTGGTGTGATCAAAGTAGTGGGTAGCTCATCAGATGGTGCATTCAAATTGACAAGGCATTCATCATTCTCATGTAGAGATGGAAGATCAGTACCTTTGTCATTACCTCTTATGATCAACTCAGATGATGTAGCCACTCTCGGGGGTGATGTGTCACATGGTGGAGGTGATGTAGTCCTGACAACAACGGATGTGGTTGTCATAGTATGCCTAGTAGTTGAAGGAACAATCATATCAACTCTTGGAATGTGCACCGTGCGCTTGTTCTCCTCGTGGCCAACACGTCGTTTTACTTCCTGTTCAGCTTTGCAAGCAAGATGAAACAAATGGTCCATAGGATAACACTCTTCATGAATTAGTATCTCTTGAATATCACGGTTTAATCCTCCCCAAAATCTATCCATAAAATCATCTTCACTTTCTTCTAAAGAGGAATGCAACAAGGTAGTTTGTAAATCATCATAATATTTTGTTACAGTTTCACTACCTTGTTTTAAGTGTTGCAACTTCTTAATCATGTCACGAGTATAATAAGCAGGGACGAAAGTATGCCGCATGGCAAGTTTCAAATCATCCCAAGTAGTAGGTATATAATCAGGGTGTAACCGACAATATTCACTCCACCAAACCAAAGCATAACCAGTGAAAGAACCAACCGCAACCTTAACCTTTTTATGTTCATTGAAATTATGGGAAGCAAATATATTTTTTATGTCGAACTCCCATTCAATATATAAAGCAGGTTTAAAACGGCCATTAAATGGTGGTATAGATACATTAACCTGATCATGTGCATTTGGATGTTTGTGCACCTCTCGTGACGGTTGTGGTATTTGCAAAGGTGGTGGCACGTCTCCCGCGATCGACAAAGCCCATGAATTGACTCTGGATCCTGTCATGATTAGTAGAACAAGAAACAAAACCCAAAAATAATGTTCCTATAACTACTAGGATGTGGTGGTAAAACGCTCACAGTAAACAAATATCAATGTCTTACAAGTTCTTACCATGCAGCAGGCGGTGATCGGTAACCAGCGGTGTCAAGTAACTCCGAATATTGAGTAAAGCGATTGCCAGGGGAGCATACGTATACACGGTGTAGAAATATGTGGAGCTGGGTTGGCTATATATGGTAGCAAAAGATTAGCAATAATCAATTCAAAGATGCAATGTTGAATAAACGCTCAACGACGGTACTGTGCTGGTCCTAGGCTAGACCGGACTAGAGACGCGAGCCTAGAACACTAATGAGGTCACGGCGTAGCACAACTAGCATCAATGAAGGATACTAAGTAGCTCTTGACAGCAAGATATAAGTGAAGATCACAACGGCAGTGAAGATAATGATGAAAAACAACTGCCAAGCAGGATATACAACAACTCTCTCTCCAACTTTCCACTTGAAAAGTGTGAGACAATTTTCTAATAAATTCTTTCAAAGAATGCTACTAACTCAAGCTTTCCAATGCAAAAAGAATCACTCAATTCCGAGTTGATATGAGGAGTCAAAGAATTCTAAAACTGGCCTGAAATATTGGAACAAGCTGTGTTCACGAACTTCGGAGGGCAAAAAGACCTATTTAGAAGCCGATTTTTAGGTATCAAATATTGAACTTGCTTCTGCAACTATTTAGATGCGGCTCGTTGCTAGCTTCAATTTGAGTACTCACGGAGCCAAAACGGACTTCGTATGAGGAAGATACACCTATTTTACTGAACAGTGCGCAAAACAGATTCCAATCCGAATTCAGGTACGAGATTGATTCTAGATAGATCCAATTTTTTTTCTCTCTTTTTTTTTCTAACGCTTTTTTTTTCTTTTTCTTCTCTCTCTTTTTCTTTTTTTTTCTTTCCTTTTTTCTCTTTCTTTTTTTTTCTTTCCAAGACAAACTAGATAAGATGCAGATTGGATCAGGCGAAGATGAGAACGATCTCAACTATGATTATGACAATGAACGGTGGGTAGCATGTGGAGGAAATTGATGGATGGGTGGTGGACAGCGGAAGGGATAATGATGCAGCGGCGACGTGACTAATGTGAACAGAACTCGAAACTCTAAACGACCTAGACACTAAGACCAGCAACTCGACACGACGATGCAACCGATAATTCAACTATGCAAGCAATAAAAAGAAAATTGCAAAGGCTCAGACTGGCTTGGACAAAGGATGAATAGATCTAACTCTTTTTTGTGGATTTTTCTTGGACAATAGGTAAGAAAATAAATCTAATCTAGGAAAACTGGAAATTCTCACCGAGCAACCTGAAAACTGATACCACTTGATAGAGGCGGGGTGTCCCGATCTTTCGATGAGATGATAACTATCGATTTGGTGGAGACGACTTTGACGATCCGACTACAAACGTGCACGACGTTGCGCCTTAGCAATCGCTAAACCAACTCCGAGAGGTTATTGACCACGCTGGAGCACGATCAACCTGACCACGAAGGTCTATTCCTGCAAGCAATCGAAGAACGAGCAAGAATATGATAAAGCAATCTGAATATTGCGAATATATATGAAGTATTGATAATGGTGGGGATCCGTAAGCGGTCTTGGTCTGGTCGTTGGACACAAACGAAGTACACGAAGTTGCACTGGCTAACTTTTAACTAAACAAATCCCAAGGAAAAGCTACTAGATGGATCTACTTATATAGGAGCAAGGGATGGCGGCCAAGGAGGTGGGAGGACGTCCCAAGGCAGCCTAAAACTAAATCTAGGTCGTACAAGGCCAATGGGCCCAAGTGGAGGTGATGTAACACCTTTGGACTTGTAGTTTGACTCGGATTCTGCTGCAGCATCAGATTGTTTCGTCCACAACTCAACGCTCCGGACGAATTTGAAGGTGATTCCAATTGGGTTGGAAAGTGCACGAAATCTAGTTTCCAACAAAAAAAGAATCACCCAATTCGGAGTCCGTATGAAAAACTTGTGTGCGTTTTGAGTCAGGTGTGTCTGTGCAGTCCGAATCTGAATCCAGAACGTGAGAGACTTGGACTCTATCTTCTCTTGGGCCAAAAGTGACGTGAGAGAACTTTTTGGACAGCAAATAAACATCTCTTTCTTCCTTATCTTCATATGTGGATTGTACAAATGTCCCATACACCTGCAATTAAACAAAACACAAAAGTGTGTGAAGTATTTTTGTTCTGGATAACATAAATAGATTATTGAATAGTTTGCACTAGAAATTACCTGACAAATATGCATATATGCAATATTTTTGGTCATATCCAAGGTAGTCATGTCGTCATCATTACCGGACGAAGCGGAATGACGGTGGCGACGCCATGGAGCTTGAGCGAGCTCCTGCTCGTTCCTGGGAAGGAGAGAGAGAGAGGGCCACCGTGAGAGAGAGAGAGAGGAAAAATTAGGAGGAGGAGAGAAACGGGACGAGGCCGGTCCTGGTCATGGCCGCTGGCGGTGGGGTCGCCGGAGGGCGCGACCTGCAAGGTCGGCGAGGCTCGGCGCGAGGGCTCTTGCTCTGCTGCTGCGGCTGGTTGGATCGAGGAAGGAGGAGGCTTGCAGGAGCTGCAGGGGGCGCCCTCTGGCCATTGGATCTCCATCCAGGGGTCCAAATGGAAGGATTTGGAGGTTGGGTGGATCTGAAAACGAGGAAGGTAGGTGGTTGGTGCGGTGCTGGATCCGAGGGGGGTGGTGGCGCACTCGGGATTGGAGGGAGTTTGTCTGGCTAGGGTCTAGGGTTGATCTGGTTATAAATAGATGTGGGTTAGGTTAGGTCTAATTTGGATCCTCCGATCGAAATCGGACGGTTCAGAAAGAATAGGCTAGGGAGTCCAAATAAGAAAATGGTGATATTTTGTAGACGTTTGGGGATGATCCGGACACAACGGTGGCGACAGTTCGGGCCCGGTTCGGGATAGCTTTCGGACGCGCAAGGGGATCGATGCGCTGTGCAAGGAGGGGTTAGCCGAATGAGGTCAAGTGTGTGGTTAGACTGAGAAGAGAGAGGAGGAATGCAACCGGGCAACCATTTCCGGAGACCGGAAACGCCCGACGATAGACCGGCTATATTGCCGCTATAGTTATCCGTTGGGGCATCAAACGATCTCCGAATGCGATGAAATTTGACAGGCATTCTACCTACACTATAACAAGACCGCATGCCAACTTTCATCCCATTCCGAGAACAATTTCCGGCCACTTATAAAATAATATTTCGAAGGTGCCGCAGGCGCGTGCAAGTGTGTCTGGGCTCAGAACGGACAACGGATGGAATTGGGGGAACCCGGACGAATGCAAGTTTTGAAAACGTGCAGATGCAATGCGGATGATGACATGGCAAGATGCAACACGCAAGCGAATGACATGGCAACGACAGCGAATAACTAGAAGACACCTGGCGCATCGGTCTCGGGGCCTCACAATCAAGTTTCCGGTTAATACAATTCTAGCATGAATAATAAATATTTAGCATTATATAAGGAAATATAAAATAACAACTTTATTATTGCCTCTAGGGAATATTTCCTTCAGTCTCCGACTTGCACTAGAGTCAATAATCTAGTTCACATCGCCATGTGATTTAACACCAACAGTTCACATCTTTATGTGATTAACACCCATACATCACATCGACATGTGACCAACACCCAAAGGGTTTACTAGAGTCAATAATCTAGTTCACATCGCTATGTGATTAACATCCAAAGATTACTAAGGTGTGATCATGTTTTGCTTGTGAGAGAAGTTTAGTCAACAGGTCTGCCACGTAGAGATCCGTTTGTATTTTGCAAAATTCTATGTCTACAATACTCTGCATGGAGCTACTCTAGCTAATTGCTCCCACGTTCAATACGTATCTAGATTGAGAATTAGAGTCATCTAGATCAGCGTCAAAGCTTGCATCGACGTAACTCTTTACGACGAACTCTTTATCACCTCCATAACCAAGAAACATTTCCTTGGTCCTCTTTAGGTACTTAAGGATAATTTTCACCGTTGTCTAGTGATCTACTCCTAGATCACTATTGTACCCCCTTGCCAAACTCATGGCAAGGTATACAATAGGTCTGGTACACAGCATGGCATACTTTATAGAACCTATGGCTGAGGCATAGGGAATGACTTCCATTCTCTCTCTATCTTCTGTTGTGGTTGGGTTTTGAGTCTTACTCAACTTCACAGCTTGCAACACAGACAAGATTCCTTTCTTTGATTGATCTATTTTGAACTTTTTCAAAAACAATTGCCAAGGTATGTGCTTTGTGAAAGTCCTATTAAGCGTCTCGATCTATCCCTATAGATATTGATGCCCAATATTTAAGTAGCTTCACTAAGGTCTTTTCATTAAAAAATCTTATTCAAGTATCCTTTTATGCTATCCAGAAATTCTATATCATTTCCGATCCACATATACTATCAGAAATGCTATAGAGCTCCCACTCACTTTCTTGTAAATACAGGCTTCTCCATAAGTGTGCATGAAACCATATGCTTTGATCACCTTATTAAAGTGTATATTCCAACTCCGAGATGCTTCCTCCAGTCCATAGATGGATCGCTGGAGTTTGCACACTTTGTTAGCACCTTTAGGATTGACAGAACCTTTTGGTTGCATCATATACAACTCTTCTTTAAGAAATCCATTAAGGAATGCTGTTTTGACATCCATTTTGCCAGATTTCATGATAGAGGCGAGGGTCCCGATGTTTCGATGAGATGGTGGCTATCGTTTTCTGTGGGAGTCGACTTTGACGATTAGACTAAGAACGTGCGAGACGTCGCGCCTTAGCAATCGCTAAACCAACTTCCGAGGGTTATTGACCACGCCGGAGCACGATCAACCTGACCACGAGGGTCTGTTTCCTGCGAGCAAATGAAGAACAAGCAAGAAACTGAGATTGCAATCTGGATATTGCGAATATAAAATGAAAGCTTTATTGATCAAGGTGGGGTTCTGTGACGTCTTGGTCTGGTCGTTGGACACAAACGAAGTACGCGAAGTTGCAGCTATGGCGAACTTTTGATCTAAACAAAACCCAAAGTCTAAACGACGCCCTAAGGGCTGTATATATGGAGGAAGAGGGGGGAATTTCGTGGCCCTTGAGGGGGGGTCCGAAACCAACCCTAACTCTTGTTTCCCCACACATACGGGCTCTAAAAATAGCCTATACTTAAGTATTTCGAAATTACATGGGGCTGGCCCATTAATAAGGTGACGCAGCACCTAGAATAGCCTATGGACGAATATTATGAAGTGGCATCTTGTATATTTCGTCCAAGGCTTCATGCACTCCTTATGGCGGCTTTAAAGTCCTGAAATCATCACTTGTAACTCCGTTCTTGATCCCCTTGCGCATGCCATCAACTCCATGTGTGTTCTTGCTCCAATGTTCATCCTTCTCCAAGCTAGGCCCTTCATTTGTAAGCAAAACAAATGTATCCAATTTAGGCAGCATCATAATCTCATGAACATTAGAATCATTACCAAGAAACGAAAGTACCAGGTAATTTAATTGGCGTGTGATAGAGGCGAGGGTGTCCCGATCTTTCGATGAGATGATAACTATCGATTTGGTGGAGACGACTTTGACGATCCGACTATAAACGTGCACGACGTTGCGCCTTAGCAATCGCTAAACCAATCTCCTGAGGTTACTTACGATGCCGGAAGCACGGTCAGCCTGACCACGAAGGTCTATTCCTGCAAGCAATCGAAGAACGAGCAAGAATATGATAAAGCAATCTGAATATTGCAAATATATATGAGGTATTGATAATGGTGGGGATCCGTAAGCGGTCTTGGTCTGGTCGTTGGACACAAACAAAGTACACGAAATTGCAGTGGCTAACTTTTAACTAAACAAATCCCAAGGAAAAAGCTACTAGATAGATCTACTTATATAGGAGCAAGGGGTGGCAGCCAAGGAGGTGGGAGGACGTCCCAAGGCAGCCTAAAACTAACCCTAGGTCGTACAAGGCTCATGGGCCCAAGTGGAGGTGATGCAACACCTTTGGGCTTGTAGTTTGACTCGGATTCTACTGCAACGTAAGATTGTTTCGTCCGTAACTCAACGCTCTGGACTAATTTGAAGGTGAATCCAATTGGGATGGAAAGAACACGAAATCTAGTTTCCAACAAAAAAAGAATCACCCAATTCGGAGTCCGTATGAAAAAGTTGTTGGCGTTTTGAGTCAGGTATGTCTGTGCAGTCCGAATCTGAATCCAGAACGTGAGAGGCTTGGACTCTATCTTCTCTTGGCCCAAAAGTGACGTGAGAGGACTTTTTGAACACAACCTAAACATCTCCTTTTCCCTTATCTTCATATGTGGATTGTACAAATGTCCCATACACCTGCAATTAGATAAAACACAAAAGTGTGTGAAGTATTTTTGTTCTGCATAACATAAATAGACTATTGAATAGTTTGCATTAGAAATCACCTGACAAATATGCATGTATGCAATATTTTTGGTCGTATCCACGGTAGTCATGTCCTCATCATCCTCCCCTTTTTGAAAACAAAGCCGTCCTCGGCATTGCTTAATCTGAAATGTGGCTAACAAAAGAGACAAGGTGTACATGTTGTATATGTATATGTCATCCATTTTAATTTCCCTTGATTTTTGCACATATGTCACATGTATACATGAGTAACTTTCATTGTTCATAAAATCTAAAGCCAAAAAATTATCACAAGAAGTAGAAGACATGAAAATATTGCACTTCAGTTTGCACATATAAGTGAAGCTCTTATTCACTTCAAAAGATTGGCAATGTTCATCATTAAACCATCCTAACTTCGATGAATAAACCTTACTTGCATCAAATTTACATGCTACAACATGCTTAAATAAGCAAACATGCAATAAGTCATTGGACACAGAATCATCATCAAGATTAGAGATCATATCAAAATGATTAAACATTGGTTCTTTTGCATCAACAGTTAATTCAATGGGTGCACTCAAAATTGTTGATATTTCAGTTGTTTGATCACATGACGCATTCATGATAGTAACAAGAGTCTTTAAAATAGGTGGTGTGCTCAAATCAACAGGTAACTCAACACATGATGCATTCAAGTTAACTTGGCATGCTTCATTCTCATGTGAAGTTATATCATCAAGACCTTTACTGTTACCTCGCAGAGATGTAGCTGATGTAGGTACGGACGTTGACAATGTACCATACTCTTGAGATGATATCGCGCTGATGAGGACATGACTACCTTGGATACGACCAAAAATATTGCATACATGCATATTTGTCAGGTGATTTCTAGTGGAAACTATTCAATAATCTATTTATGTTATCCAGAACAAAAAATACTTCACACACTTTTGTGTTTTGTCTAATTACAGGTGTATGGGATATTTGTACAATTAACATATGAAGATAAGGGAGAAAGAGATGTTTAAGTGTTGTTCAAAAAGTTCTCTCACGTCACTTTTGAGCCAAGAGAAGATAGAGTCCAAGTCTCTCACGTTCTGGATTCAGATTCGGACTGCACAGACATACCTGACTCAAAATGCCAACAACTTTTTCATACGGACTCCGAATTGGGTGATTCTTTTTTTGTTGGATTTTAGATTTTGTGCTCTTTCCAGCACAGTTGGATTCACCTTCAAATTCGTCCGGAGCGTTGAGATATCGACGAAACAATCAAACACTGCAGCAGAATCCGAGTCAAACAACAAGTCCAAAGGTGTTGCATCACCTCCACTTGGGCCGATTGGCCTTGTACGACCTAGGGTTAGTTTTAGGCTGCCTTGGGACGTCCTCCCACCTTCTAGGCCGCCACCCCTTGCTCCTATATAAGTAGATCCATCCAGTAGTTTTTCCCTTGGGATTTGTTTAGTTAAAAGTTAGCCATTGCAACTTCGTGTACTTCGTTTGTGTCCGACGACCAGACCAAGACCGCTTACGGATCCCCACCTTTATCAATACTTCATATATATTCGCAATATTCAGATTGCTTTTATCATATTCTTGCTCGTTCTTCGATTGCTTGCAGGAATAGACCTTCATGGTCAGGTTGATCGTGCTCCGGCGTGGTCAATAACCTCAGGAGATTGGTTTAGCGATTGCTAAGGCGCAATGTCGTGCACGTTTGTAGTCGGATCGTCAAAGTCGTCTCCACCAAATCGGTAGTTATCATCTCATCGAAAGATCGGGACACCCCGCCTCTATCAAGTGGTATCAGTTTTCAGGTTGCTCGGTGAGAATTTCCAGTTTTCCCTAGATTAGATTTATTTTCTTACCTATTGTCCAAGAAAAAGCCACAAAAAAAAGTTAGATCTATTCATCCTTTGTCCAAGCCAGTCTGAGCCTTTGCATTTTTCTTTTCATTGTTTGCATTATTGAATTATCGGTTGCATCGCCGTGTCGAGTTGCTGGTCTTAGTGTCTAGTTCCTTTAGAGTTTCGAGTTCTGTTCACATTAGTCACGCCGCCGCTGCATCATTATCCCTTCCGCTGTTCACCATCCCATCCATCAATTTTCACCATGTGTTACGCACTGTTCGTTGTCATAATCATAGTTGAGGTCATTCACATCTTCGCCTGATCCAATCTGCATCTTATCTAGTTTGTCTTGGAAAGAGGGAGAAAAAAAAGAAAAAAAGAAAAAGAAAAAAGTGTGATAAAAAAAAAGGAGAGAAGAGAAAAAAATTCGGATCTATCTAGACTCAATCTCGTAGTTGAATTCGGACTGGAATCTGTTTTGTGCACTATTCAGTAAAAAAGGCATAACTTCCTCATACGAACTCCGTTTTGGCTCCACAAGTACTCAAATTAAAGCTAGCGACTAGACGCATCTGAATAGTTGTAAAAGCTAGTTCAATATTTGGCGTCTCAAAATCATCTTCTAAATAGGTCTTTCTGCCCTCCGAAGTTCGCGCATACAGTTTGTTCCAGTTTTTCAGGCCAGGTTTAGAATTCTTTGACTCCTCATATCAATTCAGAATTGAGTGATTCTTTTTGCATTGGAAAGCTTGTGTTAGTAGCAAACTTTTCAAGAGTAAAGTTGGAGAGAGAGTTGTTATATATCCTGCTTGGCAGTTGTTATTCATCATTATCTTTACTGCCGTTGTGATCTTGATAGAGGCGGGGTGTCCCGATCTTTCCATGAGATGATACTACCGATTTGGTGGAGACGACTTTGACGATCCGACTACAAACGTGCACGACGTTGCACCTTAGCAATCGCTAAACCAATCTCCTGAGGTTATTGACCACGCCGGAGCACGATCAACCTGACCACGAAGGTCTATTCCTGCAAGCAATCGAAGAACGAGCAAGAATATGATAAAAGCAATCTGAATATTGCGAATATATATGAAGTATTGATAAAGGTGGGGATCCGGAAGCGGTCTTGGTCTGGTCGTTGGACACAAACGAAGTACACGAAGTTGCAATGGCTAACTTTTAACTAAACAAATCCCAAGGAAAAGCTACTAGATGGATCTACTTATATAGGAGCAAGGGGTGGCGGCCAAGGAGGTGGGAGGACGTCCCAAGGCAGCCTAAAACTAAATCTAGGTCATACAAGGCCAATGGGCCCAAGTGGAGGTGATGTAACACCTTTGGACTTGTAGTTTGACTCGGATTCTGCTGCAGCATCAGATTGTTTCGTCCACAACTCAACGCTCCGGACGAATTTGAAGGTGATTCCAATTGGGTTGGAAAGTGCACGAAATCTAGTTTCCAACAAAAAAAGAATCACCCAATTCGGAGTCCGTATGAAAAACTTGTGTGCGTTTTGATTCAGGTATGTCTGTGCAGTCCGAATCTGAATCCAGAACGTGAGAGACTTGGACTCTATCTTCTCTTGGGCCAAAAGTGACGTGAGAGAACTTTTTGGACAGAAAATAAACATCTCTTTCTTCCTTATCTTCATATGTGGATTGTACAAATGTCCCATACACCTGCAATTAGACAAAACACAAAAGTGTGTGAAGTATTTTTGTTCTGGATAACATAAATAGATTATTGAATAGTTTGCACTAGAAATCACCTGACAAATATGCATATATGCAATATTTTTGGTCATATCCAAGGTAGTCATGTCCTCATCACACCCTGATTATATACCTACTACTTGGGATGATTTGAAACTTGCCATGCGACATACTTTCGTCCCTGCTTATTATACTCGTGACATGATTAAGAAGTTGCAACACTTAAAACAAGGTAGTGAAACTGTAACAAAATATTATGATGATTTACAAACTACCTTGTTGCATTCCTCTTTAGATGAAAGTGAAGATGATTTTATGGATAGATTTTGGGAAGGATTAAACCGTGATATTCAAGAGATACTAATTCATGAAGAGTGTTATCCTATGGACCATTTGTTTCATCTTGCTTGCAAAGCTGAACAGGAAATAAAACGACGTGTTGGCCACGAGGAGAACAAGCGCACGGTGCACATTCTAAGAGTTGATATGATTGTTCCTTCAACTACTAGGCATACTATGACAACCACATCCGTTGTTGTCAGGACTACATCACCTCCACCATGTGACACATCGCCCCCGAGAGTGGCTACATCATCTGAGTTGATCATAAGAGGTAATGACAAAGGTACTGATCTTCCATCTCTACATGAGAATGATGAATGCCTTGTCAATTTGAATGCACCATCTGATGAGCTACCCACTACTTTGATCACACCACCTATTTTAGAGGACTACGTTGATAATTTGACTTTGCCATGTGATCAAACAACTGAAATACCAACAATTTTGAGTGCACCCATTGAATTAACTATTCATGCAAAAGAACCAATGTTTAATCATTTTGATATGACCTCTAATCTTGGTGATGATTCTGTGTTGAATGACTTATTGCATGTTTGCTTATTTAAGCATGTTGTAGCATGTAAATTTGATGCAAGTAAGGTTTATTCACCAATGTTGGGATGGTTTAATGATGAACATTGTCAATCTTTTGAAATGAATAAGAGCTTCACTTATATGTGCAAACTGAGTTGCAATATTTTCATGCCTTCTACTTCTTGTGCTAATTTTTTGGCTTTAGATTTTATGAACTATGCAAGTTACTCATCTATTCATGTGTCATATATGCAAAAATCAAGGGAAGTAAAAATGGATGACATATACATATACAACATGTACACCTTGTCTCTTTTGTTAGCCACATTTCAGATTAAGCAACACCGAGGACGGCTTTATTTTCAAGAAGGGGAGGATGATGAGGACATGACTACCTTGGATATGACAAAAAATATTGCATATATGCATATTTGTCAGGTGATTTCTAGTGCAAACTATTCAATAATCTATTTATGTTATCCAGAACAAAAATACTTCACACACTTTTGTGTTTTGTCTAATTGCAGGTGTATGGGACATTTGTACAATCCACATATGAAGATAAGGAAGAAAGAGATGTTTATTTGCTGTCCAAAAAGTTCTCTCACGTCACTTTTGGCCCAAGAGAAGATAGAGTCCAAGTCTCTCACGTTCTGGATTCAGATTCGGACTGCACAGACACACCTGACTCAAAACGCACACAAGTTTTTCATACGGACTCCGAATTGGGTGATTCTTTTTTTGTTGGAAACTAGATTTCATGCACTTTCCAACCCAATTGGAATCACCTTCAAATTCGTCCGGAGCGTTGAGTTGTGGACGAAACAATCTGATGCTGCAGCAGAATCCGAGTCAAACTACAAGTCCAAAGGTGTTACATCACCTCCACTTGGGCCCATTGGCCTTGTACAACCTAGATTTAGTTTTAGGCTGCCTTGGGACGTCCTCCCACCTCCTTGGCCGCCACCCCTTGCTCCTATATAAGTAGATCCATCTAGTAGCTTTTCCTTGGGATTTGTTTAGTTAAAAGTTAGCCATTGCAACTTCGTGTACTTCGTTTGTGTCCAACGACCAGACCAAGACCGCTTCCGGATCCCCACCATTATCAATACTTCATATATATTCGCAATATTCAGATTGCTTTATCATATTCTTGCTCGTTCTTCGATTGCTTGCAGGAATAGACCTTCGTGGTCAGGTTGATCGTGCTCCAGCATGGTCAATAACCTCTCGGAGTTGGTTTAGCGATTGCTAAGGCGCAACATCGTGCACGTTTGTAGTCGGATCGTCAAAGTCGTCTCCACCAAATCGATAGTTATCATCTCATCGAAAGATCGGGACACCCTCGCCTCTATCATGACAACAACGGATGTGGTTGTCATAGTATGCCTAGTAGTTGAAGGAACAATCATATCAACTCTTGGAATGTGCACCGTGCGCTTGTTCTCCTCGTGGCCAACACGTCGTTTTATTTCCTGTTCAGCTTTGCAAGCAAGATGAAACAAATGGTCCATAGGATAACACTCTTCATGAATTAGTATCTCTTGAATATCACGGTTTAATCCTCCCCAAAATCTATCCATAAAATCATCTTCACTTTCTTCTAAAGAGGAATGCAACAAGGTAGTTTGTAAATCATCATAATATTTTGTTACAGTTTCACTACCTTGTTTTAAGTGTTGCAACTTCTTAATCATGTCACGAGTATAATAAGCAGGGACGAAAGTATGTCGCATGGCAAGTTTCAAATCATCCCAAGTAGTAGGTATATAATCAGGGTGTAACCGACAATATTCACTCCACCAAACCAAAGCATAACCAGTGAAAGAACCAACTGCAACCTTAACCTTTTTATGTTCATCGAAATTATGGGAAGCAAATATATTTTTTATGTCGAACTCCCATTCAATATATAAAGCAGGTTTAAAACGGCCAATAAATGGTGGTATAGATACATTAACCTGATCATGTGCATTTGGATGTTTGTGCACCTCTCGTGACGGTTGTGGTATTTGCAAAGGTGGTGGCACGTCTCCCGCGATCGACAAAGACCATGAATTGACTCTGGATCCTGTCATGATTAGTAGAACAAGAAACAAAACCCAAAATAATGTTCCTATAACTAATAGGATGTGGTGGTAAAATTCTCACAGTAAAGCAAATATCAATGTCTTACAAGTTCTTACCATGCAGCAGGCGGTGATCGGCAACCAGCGGTGTCAAGTAACTCCGAATATTGAGTAAAGCGATTGCCAGGGGAGCATACGTATACACGGTGTAGAAATATGTGGAGCTGGGTTGGCTATATATGGTAGCAAAAGATTAGCAATAATCAATTCAAAGATGCAATGTTGAATAAACACTCAACGATGGTACTGTGCTGGTCCTAGGCTAGACCGGACTAGAGACGCGAGCCTAGAACACTAATGAGGTCACGGCGTAGCACAACTAGCATCAATGAAGGATACTAAGTAGCTCTTGACAGCAAGATATAAGTGAAGATCACAACAGTAGTGAAGATAATGAGGTGAAACAACAGCCAATCAGGATATATCAACAACTTTGTCTCCAACTTTCCTCTGAAAAAGTTTGTGCCGATTCTTTTGTTTTTTTTTCTTCTCTCTTTTTTTTCCTCACACTTTTTTTTTCTTTCTCTCCTTTTTTTTTCTCTGACTTTTTTTCCTTTTTTTCTCTCATTTTTTTCTCTCTTTTTTTCTCCCTCTTTCCAAAACAAACTAGATAAGATGCAGATTGGATCAAGTGAAGATGTGAACGATCTCAACTATTATTATGACAATGAATGGTGGGTAGCACGTGGTGGAAACTAATAGATGGGATGGTGGACAGCGGAAGGGATAATGATGCAGCGGCGGCGTGACTAATGTGAACAGAACTCGAAACTCTAAAGGAACTAGACACTAAGACCAGCAACTGACACGACGATGCAACCGATAATTCAACTATGCAAGCAACGAATAGAAAATTGCAAAGGCTCAGACTGGCTTGGATAAAGGATGAATAGATCTAACTTTTGTTTTGTGGCTTTTTCTTGGACAATAGGTAAGAAAATAAATCTAATCTAGGAAAAACTGGAAATTCTCACCGAGCAACCTGAAAACTGATTTGTCAGGATATGACTACCTTGGATATGACAAAAAATATTGCATATATGCATATTTGTCAGGTGATTTCTAGTGCAAACTATTCAATAATCTATTTATGTTATCCAGAACAAAAATACTTCACACACTTTTGTGTTTTGTCTAATTGCAGGTGTATGGGACATTTGTACAATCCACATATGAAGATAAGGAAGAAAGAGATGTTTATTTGCTGTCCAAAAAGTTCTCTCACGTCACTTTTGGCCCAAGAGAAGATAGAGTCCAAGTCTCTCACGTTCTGGATTCAGATTCGGACTGCACAGACACACCTGACTCAAAACGCACACAAGTTTTTCATACGGACTCCGAATTGGGTGATTCTTTTTTTGTTGGAAACTAGATTTCGTGCACTTTCCAACCCAATTGGAATCACCTTCAAATTCGTCCGGAGCGTTGAGTTGTGGACGAAACAATCTGATGCTGCAGCAGAAACCGAGTCAAACTACAAGTCCAAAGGTGTTACATCACCTCCACTTGGGCCCATTGGCCTTGTACGACCTAGATTTAGTTTTAGGCTGCCTTGGGACGTCCTCCCACCTCCTTGGCCGCCACCCCTTGCTCCTATATAAGTAGATCCATCTAGTAGCTTTTCCTTGGGATTTGTTTAGTTAAAAGTTAGCCATTGCAACTTCGTGTACTTCGTTTGTGTCCAACGACCAGACCAAGACCGCTTCCAGATCCCCACCTTTATCAATACTTCATATATATTCGCAATATTCAGATTGCTTTTATCATATTCTTGCTCGTTCTTCGATTGCTTGCAGGAATAGACCTTCGTGGTCAGGTTGATCGTGCTCCGGCGTGGTCAATAACCTCAGGAGATTGGTTTAGCGATTGCTAAGGCGCAACGTCGTGCATGTTTGTAGTCGGATCGTCAAAGTCGTCTCCACCAAATCGGTAGTATCATCTCATCGAAAGATCGGGACACCCCGCCTTTATCAAGTGGTATCAGATCTTCACTTATATCTTGCTGTCCAGAGCTACTTATCCTTCATTGATGCTAGTTGTGCTATGCCGTGACCTCATTAGTGTTCTAGGCTCGCGTCTCTAGTCCGGTCTAGCCTAGGACCAGCACAGTACCGTCGTTGAGCGTTTATTCAACATTGCATCTTTGAATTGATTTTTGCTAATCTTTTGCTACCATATATAGCCAACCCAGCTCCACATATTTCTACACCGTGTATACGTACGTTCCCTTGGCAATCACTTTACACAATCTTCAGAGTTATTTGACACCGCTGGTTGCCTGTTACCACCTGTCGCATGGTAAGAACTTGTAAGATATTGATATTTGCTTTACTGTGAGCACGCTACAACCACATTCTAGTAGTTCATAGGAACATTATTCTCGAATTTTATTTCTTGTTTCTACTAATCATGACAGGTTCCGGAGAAAGAAGTTCTTGGACGATGAACACATCTTCACCATCACGAGAGTTGGGACAACACACACAAGCACATGGTCAGGTTATCTCTTTACCATCATTTGAGGGTAGATTTAATCCTGCTATTTATCTAGATTGGGAGCTTGAAGTAGAACAAGTTTTTAGTTACCATGACTTTTCTGAACTTGAGCGAGTACGAGCTGCCACTAGAGCATTTACTGGTTTTTCTTCTGTTTGGTGGAGTGTGCATTGTAAGAAAAACATTGATAACCAACCCACAACCTGGAAAGATTTGAAACATGTAATGAGACAACAATTTTTCCCTCCTTACTATCGTCGCGAATTACTTCACAAATGTGAACAATTTAAACAAGGCAATAAAACTGTTCATGCTTACTACCAAGAGTTCAAATCTTATATGCATCATTGTGACATAGAAGAATCTGATGATGATACAATGAATAGATTTTTTGGTGGTTTCAACCATGATATTCAGGCAAGATTTAGGTATATTCCTCGTTGCATTACTGGTATGTATGTTCGTGCTTGTACCTTTGAGAGACAGTTACAGGAGGATGCATTGGGTGACTACAACAACTACTATTCCAATTTATGCTCACTACCATCGGTTGATTCCTCCACCGTTGCACCTACTAGAGCAGCCACACCTCAGATTGTGAGTGCGACATCATCTCAAGTGTATGGTACATTGTCATTGTCCATACCGACATCTGCTACGTCTTTGCGACAAGGTAACAGAAAAGGTATTGATGATATAACTTCACATGAGAATGATGCATCCCTAATTAACTTAAATACATCATGTGTTGAGTTACCTGTTGATTTGAGCACGCCACCTATTTTAGAGAATCATGTTACTATCATGAATGCATCATGTGATCAAACAACTGAAATACCAACAATTTCGAGTGCACCCATTGAATTAACTATTGATGCAAAAGAATCAATGTTTAATCATTTTGATATGACCTCTAATCTTGGTGATGATTCTGTGTCCAATGACTTACTGCATGTTTGCTTATTTAAGAATGTTGTAGCATGTAAATTTGATGCAAGTAAGGTTTATTCACCAATATTGGGATGGTTTAATGATGAATATTGTCAATCATTTGATAGGAATAAGAGCTTCACTTATATGTGCAAACTGAGTTGCAATATTTTCATGCCTTCTACTTATGATAATATTTTGCCTTTATATTTTATGATATATGAAAGTTACTCATGTATACATGTGTCATATGTGCAAAAATCAAGGGAAGTAAAAATGGATGACATATACATATACAACATGTATACCTTGTCTCTGTTCTTAGCCACATTTCAGATTAAGCAACGCCGAGGACGGCTTTATTTTCAAAAAGGGGAGGATGATGAGGACATGACTACCTTGGATACGACCAAAAATATTGCATACATGCATATTTGTCAGGTGATTTCTAGTGCAAACTATTTAATAATCTATTTATGTTATCCAGAACAAAAATACTTCACACACTTTTGTGTTTTGTCTAATTACAGGTGTATGGGATATTTGTACAATTCACATATGAAGATAAGGGAGAAAGAGATGTTTAAGTGTTGTTCAAAAAGTTCTCTCACGTCACTTTTGAGCCAAGAGAAGATAGAGTCCAAGTCTCTCACGTTCTGGATTCAGATTCGGACTGCACAGACATACCTTACTCAAAACGCCAACAACTTTTTCATACGGACTCCGAATTAGGTGATTCTTTTTTTGTTGGATTATAGATTTTGTGCTCTTTCCAGCACAGTTGGATTCACCTTCAAATTCGTCCGGAGCGTTGAGATATCGACGAAACAATGAAACGCTGCAGCAGAATCCGAGTCAAACAACAAGTCCAAAGGTGTTGCATCACCTTTACTTGGGCCGATTGGCCTTGTACGACCTAGGGTTAGTTTTAGGCTGCCTTGGGACGTCCTCCCACCTCCTAGGCCGCCACCCCTTGCTCCTATATAAGTAGATCCATCTAGTAGCTTTTCCCTTGGGATTTGTTTAGTTAAAAGTTAGCCATTGCAACTTCGTGTACTTCGTTTGTGTCCGATGACCAGACCAAGACCGCTTACGGATCCCCACCTTTATCAATACTTCATATATATTCGTAATATTCAGATTGCTTTTATCATATTCTTGCTCGTTCTTCGATTGTTTGCTGGAATAGACCTTCGTGGTCAGGTTGATCATGCTTCGGCGTGGTCAATAACCTCAGGAGATTGGTTTAGCGATTGCTAAGGCGCAATGTCGTGCATGTTTGTAATCGGATCGTCAAAGTCGTCTCCACCAAATCGGTAGTTATCATCTCATCGAAAGATCGGGACACCCCGCCTCTATCACGCGCTCACAATCCGAGGTGGGGCTGCTCTAGTAGGTGCAATAGTGGAGTAACCAACTGGCGGTGGTGAGCATGAACTGGAATAGTAGTTGTTGTAGTCACCCAATGCATCCTCCTGTATTTGTCTCTCAAAGATACAAGCACGGACATACATACCAGTAATGCAACGAGGAATATACTGAAATCTTGCCTGAATATCATGGTTCAAACCACCAAAAAATCTATTCATTGTATCATCCTCAGATTCTTCTATGTCATAATGATGCATATAAGATTTGAACTCTTGGTAGTAAGCATGAATAGTGTTACTGCGTTGTTTTAATTGCTCCAATTTGCGACGCAATTCACGATGATAGTAAGGAGGAAAAAATTGTTGTCTCATTACAGCTTTCAAAACTTTCAAAGTTGTGGGTTGGTTATCAATGTTTTTCTTACAATGTACACTCCACCAAACAGAAGCAAAACCAGTAAATGCTCTAATGGTAGCTCGTACTCTCTCAAGTTCAGAAAAATCATGGTGACTAAAAACTTGTTCTACTTCAAGCTTCCAAGCTAGATAAATAACAGGATTAAATCTACCCTCAAATGATGGTAAAGAGATAACCTGGCCATATGCTTGTGTGTGTTGTCCAACTCTCGTGATGGTGAAGATGTGTCCGTCATGCAAGAACTTCTATCTCTGGAACCTGTCATGATTAGTAGAAACAAGAACCTAAATTCGAGAATAATGTTCCTATGAACTACTAGGATGTGGTTGTAAAGTGCTCACAGTAAAGCAAATATCAATATCTTACAAGTTCTTACCATGCGGCAGGTGGTGACAGGCAACCAACGGTGTCAAATAACTCCAAAGATTGTGTAAAACGATTGCTAGGGGAACGTATGTATACACGGTGTAGAAATATGTGGAGCTGGGTTGGCTATATATGGTAGCAAAAGATTAGCAATAATCAATTCAGAGATGCAATGTAGAATAAACGCTCAACGACGGTACTGTGCTGGTCCTAGGCTAGACCAAACTAGAGACGCGAGCCTAGAACACTAATGAGGTCACGTCGTAGCACAACTAGCATCAATAAAGGATATGAAGTAGCTCTGGACAGCAAGATATAAGTGAAGATCACAATAGCAGTAGACCTATTTAGAAGCTGATGTTGAGGTGCCAAATACTGAACTAGCTTCTGCAACTATTTAGATGTGGCTCGTCGCTAGCTTTCATTTGAGTACTCGCGGAGCCAAAACAGACTTCATATGAGGAAGTTATGCCTGTTTTACTGAACAGTGCACAAAACAGATTCCAATCCGAATTCAACTACGAGATTGAGTCTAAAAAGATCCGAATTTTATTTTTTTCTTCTCTCTTTTTTTTCCTCACACTTTTTTTTTCTTTCTCTCCTTTTTTTTTCTCTGACTTTTTTTCTCTCGTTTTTTTCTCTATCTTTTTTTCTCTCTCCCTCTTTCCAAAACAAACTAGATAAGATGTAGATTGGATCAAGCGAAGATAGGAACGATCTCAACTATGATTATAACAATGAACGGTGGGTAGCACATGGAGGAAATTGATGGATGGGTGGTGGACAGAGAAGGGATAACGATGCAGCGGCGACGTGACTAATGTAAACAGAACTCGAAACTCTAAACGACCTAGACACTAAGACCAGCAACTCGACACGACGATGCAACCGGTAATTCAACTATGCAAGCAATGAAAAGAAAATTGCAAAGGCTCAGACTGGCTTGGACAAAGGATGAATAGATCTAACTCTTTTTTGTGGATTTTTCTTGGACAATAGGTAAGAAAATAAATCTAATCTAGGAAAACTGGAAATTCTCACCGAGCAACCTGAAAACTGATACCACTTGATAGAGGCGAGTGTGTCCCGATCTTTCGATGAGATGATAACTATCGATTTGGTGGAGACGACTTTGACGATCCGACTACAAACGTGCACGACGTTGCGCCTTAGCAATCGCTAAACCAATCTCCTGAGGTTACTGACGATGCCGGAAGCACGGTCAGCCTGACCACGAAGGTCTATTCCTGCAAGCAATCGAAGAACGAGCAAGAATATGATAAAGCAATCTGAATATTGCAAATATATATGAGGTATTGATAATGGTGGGGATTCGTAAGCGGTCTTGTTCTGGTCGTTGGACACAAACGAAGTACACGAAGTTGCAGTGGCTAACTTTTAACTAAACAAATCCCAAGAAAAAAGCTACTAGATGAATCTACTTATATAGGAGCAAGGGGTGGCGTCCAAGGAAGTGGGAGGACGTCCCAAGGCAGCCTAAAACTAACCCTAGGTCATACAAGGCTCATGGGCCCAAGTGGAGGTGATGCAACACCTTTGGGCTTGTAGTTTGACTCGGATTCTGCTGCAACGTCAGATTGTTTCGTCCGTAACTCAACGCTCCGGACGAATTTGAAGGTGAATCCAATTGGGATGGAAAAAGCACGAAATCTAGTTTCCAACAAAAAAAGAATCACCCAATTCGGAGTCCATATGAAAAAGTTGTTGGCGTTTTGAGTCAGGTATGTCTGTGCAGTCCGAATCTGAATCCAGAACGTGAGAGACTTGGACTCTATCTTCTCTTGGCCCAAAAGTGATGTGAGAGGACTTTTTGAACACAACCTAAACATCTCCTTTTCCTTTATCTTCATATGTGGATTGTACAAATGTCCCATACACCTGCAATTAGACAAAACACAAAAATGTGTGAAGTATTTTTGTTCTGAATAACATAAATAGACTATTGAATAGTTTGCATTAGAAATCACCTGACAAATATGCATGTATGCAATATTTTTGGTCGTATCCAAGGTAGTCATGTCCTCATCAGCGTGCGCGAGCTCTAGTAATTGGTCCAGTATATGTAACAGTAGGGGCTGTGGGTGTAACAATGGTATTGATATCCTTATCATCCTCCCCTTCTTGAAATGAAGTCGTCCTCGACGGAAGCGCATCTTCCTCACCCAAATAAGGCTTCAAATCTGCAATGTTAAAAGTGGGACTAACCCCAAAATCTACAGGTAGCTCAAGTTTATATGCATTATCATTTATTTTCTCTAACACCTTAAAAGGACCATCAGCACGTGGCATTAGCTTTGATTTGCGCAGATTAGGAAATCTATCTTTACGCAAACAAGATCTCCAGGCGCAAACACAACATGTTTTCTACCCTTATCTCCAGCAAGTTTATATTTAGCATTCATACGCTCAATGTTTTCCTTAGTTAACTCATGCATTTTTAAAATCAATTCAGAACGTTCTTTAGCATCAAAATTAACCTTCTCTGAGGATGGAAGAGGCAACAAATCAATAGGTGCACGAGGTAGGAAACCATACACAATTTCAAAAGGGCATATCTTAGTAGTAGAATGCAATGAACGATTATAAGAAAATTCAATATGAGGCAAGCATTCTTCCCACATTTTCTTGTTATTCTTCAAAACAGCCCTAAGCATAGTAGACAATGTTCTATTACTACTTCAGTTTGTCCATCAGTTTGGGGGTGACAAGTAGTACTAAAAAGCAGCTTAGTCCCCAACTTAGCCCATAAACATCTCCAAAAGTGGCTAAGAAATTTAGTATCACGATCTGAAACAATAGTATTTGGCACACCATGTAAGTGAATAATTTCACGAAAGAACAAATCAGCAACATTAACAGCATCATCGCTTTTATGACATGGTATAAAGTGTGCCATTTTCAAGAACCTATCCACGACAACAAATATGCTATCCCTCCCCTTCTTTGTTCGAGGTAAACCTAAAACAAAGTCCATAGATATATCCTCCCAAGGAACACTAGGTACAGGCAAAGGCATATATAAACCATGAGGATTGAGTTGTGACTTAGCTCTTTGACATGTAGTGCAGCGAGCAACAAAACGCTCAACATCCCGTCTCATCTTTTGCCAAAAGAAATGTGTAGCAAGTATATCCTCTGTCTTCTTGACGCCAAAGTGTCCCATTAATCCTCCTCCATGCGCCTCCTGCAACAACAAAAGACGAACGGAGCTAGCTGGAATGCATAGCTTGTTAGCACGAAACACAAATCCATCGTTAAGAATGAACTTGTTCCAAGTTCTCCCTTCCTTACAATTCTGCAATACATCTTTAAATTCAGCATCATGAACATATTGATCTTTGATGGTCTCCAAACCAAATATTTTAAAGTCAAGTTGTGAAAGCATAGTATAACGACGAGACAAGGCATCAGCAATAACATTTTCTTTACCCTTCTTGTGTTTAATGACATAAGGGAAAGTCTCAATGAATTCAACCCATTTAGCATGTCTACGGTTCAGTTTTGCTTGACTTTTAGTGTGTTTCAAAGATTCATGATCAGAATGTATAACAAATTCCTTGGGCCATAAATAATGTTGGCATGTTTCTAAGGTCCGAACAAGAGCATATAATTATTTATCATAAGTAGAATAGTTCAGACTAGGCCCACTCAATTATTCAGAAAAGTATGCAATAGGTTTTCCATCTTGTAATAACACACCTCTTAATCCAATTCCACTAGCATCACATTCAAGCTCAAAAGTCTTATTGAAATTAGGAAGTTGGAGTAAAGGAGCATGTGTCAACTTATCTTTCAATACCGTGAAGGCTTCTTCCTGTGCGATACCCCAAACAAAAGGCACATCCTTCTTTGTAAGCTCGTTGAGAAGTGCAGCAATGGTGCTGAAATCTCTCACAAAACGCCTATAGAAACCAGCGAGGCCAAGGAAACTCCTCACTTGTGTGACCGTTTCGGGCTGCGGCCAACTCTCAATAGCTTCAATCTTGGCTTTATCAACTTCAATTCCCTGTGGAGTAACAACATAGCCAAGAAAAGATACTCGGTTGGTGCAAAAGGTGCACTTTCCAAGGTTTCCAAACAAACGTGCATCACGTAGAGCAATAAAAACAGCACGTAAATGTTCCAAATGTTCCTCCAAAGATTTGCTATAAATCAATATGTCATCAAAGTAAACTACCACAAATCGTCCAATGAAAGCACGTAAAACTTCGTTCATTAACCTCATGAAAGTACTAGGTGCATTAGTTAATCCAAAAGGCATGACTAACCACTCATATAATCCAAACTTAGTTTTAAATGATGTTTTCCATTCATCTCCCAATTTCATACGAATTTGATGGTATCCACTACGCAAATCAACTCTGGAGAATATTGTAGAGCCACTCAATTCATCAAGCATATCATCTAGCCTAGGAATAGGATGACGATAACGAATAGTAATATTATTTAGGCCTCTACAATCAACGCACGCGACGTACCATCCTTTTTCGGCACTAAAATGATAGGAACAACAGAAGGACTAAGGGATTCGCGTATATAACCTTTGTCGAGCAGTTCTTGTACTTGACGCATAATCTCCTTCATCTCCTCTGGATTGGTACGGTATGGTGCACGGTTGGGTAGCGAAGCACCGGGAATTAAGTCAATTTGATGCTCAATCCCTCGAATAGGTGGTAATCCCGGTGGCACGTCTTGTGGAAAGACGTCAGCGAACTCCTACAAAATGTTAGTGACAGCAGGGGGCAAAGAGGAAGTCACGTCCTCGAATGAAAATAATGCATCTTTGCACACAAAGGCATAGCAAGCAAATTTGTTGAAATCTAGCTCATCAATATCAGATTTGGTGGCAAGTAAACATGCACTTTTCAATTTAATTTCAGAAACAACACTAGATGGTTTATTATTAGACTTCGTTTGGTGCTCAAATTCTTTTGCCACAATCTGATTGTCACTCTTATTTGTCTCCTGTTTTGCTTTATTAGCTCTATTAGTATCATCTTTCAAAATGGAATCAGGAGTCATAGGAAGCAAAGTAATATTTTTATCGTTATGAACAAGAGTATACTGATTGTTTCTACCATGGTGTACAGAATTTTTATCAAATTGCCATGGTCTACCAAGTAATAAGGAACATGCTTGCATAGGTACCACATCACAATCAACATAATCAGCATATGTAGAGATACAAAAATGCACACGAACAGTACGTGTTACCTTAACCTTGCCGCTGTTGTTGAACCATTGGATGTAGTAAGGATGTGGATGTGGTCTTGTGGTGAGAGATAGCTTCTCCACCATCTCCAAGCTAGCCAAGTTATTGCAGCTCCCTCCATCTATGATCACGCGAACAGAACGTTCCTTCACAACTCCCTTTGTATGGAACAAATTATGCCTCTGATTTTGCTCAGCTTGCGTAACCTGCACACTCAAAACACGTTGAGCAACTAAACATTCATACCTGTCAGCATCTTCAGGAGCCATGTATTGCGTCTCATGATCAGAATCGTCTCCACCGTGTTCGTCACGTGTAATAAGAGCCAAAGTCTCCTCATCATAGTCACTAGCAGACTCATACCCACCATCCTCAGTAACAATCATCACACGCTTAGATGGGCATTGTCTCGCATAATGACCTCCACCCTTGCAACATCAACAAATAATATCATGTGTTTGCCCTGTTGATGCCATGGATGAAGAAGAGCTCTTTGCAGGCCCAGAAGGTGTGCTCTTGGCAGATAGTGGTGATTGTTCCTGCTTTATTGTATCACGGTTGGAGGTGGCAGCCGACGGAGGCGCCGGTGTAGCAGAACGTGTGGAAGTAGATGATGCACGTGGTGTCCATGATGAAGGTCGACCTGCAGAAAAGTTAGTCCGCGCCAATGCCTGTCGATCCTGCACTTCATGTTCAGCTTTACAAGCAAGATGGAATAAACGAGTGATATTAGTATACTCCTTATACTCTAGAATCGTCTGAATATCTCTATTTAATCCACCCATAAAACGTGCAAGCATAGCTTCATTCTCCTCAACAATACCACATCTAATCATGCCAGTTTGTAATTCCTGATAATATTCTTCTACGAAATTTTTTCCCTGTCTTAAGCGCTGCAATTTTTGAAGTAATTCACGTTGATAATATGGTGGAACCCAACGAGTACGCATAACAGTTTTCAAAGCAGCCCAAGTAGCCGGAATAGGAAATAATCTACAATGCTCAGACCACCAAACACATGCAAAACTAGTGAATGCACAAACAGCAGCAGGAACACGTCTCTCCTCGGGATATTGTAAACATGTAAAGCGTTGTTCAGTTTCTAACTCCCAAGTAAGATATATATCAGGAACATATCTACCCTCAAATGGTGGAATATTCAATTTTAGTTTAGGGAGATGGTCATGATCTCGTACCTGAGGGTGAGCCCTACCATTGCCATTATTTGCATGTGGACGACCTGGTGGTTGCTGTGCTGGTGGTGGCACGTAGTTCTGATTTTGATCAACCTCATCCTCATAATCTCCCACATAATCATCCTCCTCCACATCAGCAGTAGGAGCCACAGAAGTATCAACAGCAGCACCAGTAGTTTGGCCCGACTGAAGAGGGACACGGCTCGCTCGGCGGAGGGCTGTTTCCCGACGTGGAGGTAGTCGGTGTTGTTGCTGTTGTTGCAGAGGTGCGGCATGAGCAGCTGGTGGTGGTGGTGGAAAACGCGAAAGCAATTCAGCAAACTTGTTCTCGAGCTTTGTTTCAAACGTCTTCTCCATGCCATCTATCTTCTCCATGGCCTCTTCAAATCTGTTTATCACATCTTGCACCTGTACACTCATCATTTGCTGAAACATATCATGAAGCTCCTTGTTCGTCAAGTTCTCCTAGTCAGTCTCATCGGATTGTGATCCTGGCATGGTTAGCAGCAATAGAAACACACAAGAATATCATCCTACAGACTACTAACAAGTGGTGGTGGTGGCGGGTGTCACAAATCCGTCAAGCAAATCTCAAATTCTTACCAGTTCTTACCCAGCAGCAGGCGGTGATCGGCAACCGTTATAGTCAAAACTCTCAAAAGCTTGGATAGAGCGATTGCCAGGGAGAGTCAAACGCACAACGTAGATGTATGTGGAGCTGGGAAGGCTTATAGTATGGTAGCAAAAAGGGTCAGCAATAATCAATTCAGAGATGCAAAGTTGAATAAACGCTCAACGACGGTACTGTGCTGGTCCTAGGCTAGACCGTGCTAGAGACGCGAGCCTAGAACACTAACAAAATCACGGCTGATGAGGACATGACTACCTTGGATATGACCAAAAATATTGCATATATGCATATTTGTCAGGTGATTTCTAGTGCAAACTATTCAATAATCTATTTATGTTATCCAGAACAAAAATACTTCACACACTTTTGTGTTTTGTCTAATTGCAGGTGTATGGGACATTTATACAATCCACATATGAAGATAAGGAAGAAAGAGATGTTTATTTGCCGTCCAAAAAGTTCTCTCACGTCACTTTTGGCCCAAGATAAGATAGAGTCCAAGTCTCTCACGTTCTGGATTCAGATTCGGACTGCACAGACATACCTGACTCAAAACGCACACAAGTTTTTCATACGGACTCCGAATTGGGTGATTCTTTTTTTTGTTGGAAACTAGATTTCGTGCACTTTCCAACCCAATTGGAATCACCTTCAAATTCGTCCGGAGCGTTGAGTTGTGAACGAAACAATCTGATGCTGCAGCAGAATCCGAGTCAAACTACAAGTCCAAAGGTGTTACATCACATGCACTTGGGCCCATGAGCCTTGTATGACCTAGGGTTAGTTTTAGGCTGCCTTGGGACATCCTCCCACCTCCTTGGCCGCCACCCCTTGCTCCTATATAAGTAGATCCATCTAGTAGCTTTTTCCTTGGGATTTGTTTAGTTAAAAGTTAGCCATTGCAACTTCGTGTACTTCGTTTGTGTCCAACGACCAGACCAAGACCGCTTACGGATCCCCACCATTATCAATACTTCATATATATTCGCAATATTCAGATTGCTTTATCATATTCTTGCTCGTTCTTCGATTGCTTGCAGGAATAGACCTTCGTGGTCAGGTTGATCGTGCTCCAGCTTGGTCAATAACCTCTCGGAGTTGGTTTAGCGATTGCTAAGGCGCAACGTCGTGCACGTTTGTAGTCGGATCGTCAAAGTCGTCTCCACCAAATCGATAGTTATCATCTCATCGAAAGATCGGGAC
>NC_041386.1:279993671-280054779 GCF_002162155.2 Triticum dicoccoides | reverse complement strand
CATAGTATGCCTAGTAGTTGAAGGAACAATCATATCAACTCTTGGAATGTGCACCGTGCGCTTGTTCTCCTCGTGGCCAACACGTCGTTTTATTTCCTGTTCAGCTTTGCAAGCAAGATGAAACAAATGGTCCATAGGATAACACTCTTCATGAATTAGTATCTCTTGAATATCACGGTTTAATCCTCCCCAAAATCTATCCATAAAATCATCTTCACTTTCTTCTAAAGAGGAATGCAACAAGGTAGTTTGTAAATCATCATAATATTTTGTTACAGTTTCACTCCCTTGTTTTAAGTGTTGCAACTTCTTAATCATGTCACGAGTATAATAAGCAGGGACGAAAGTATGTCGCATGGCAAGTTTCAAATCATCCCAAGTAGTAGGTATATAATCAGGGTGTAACCGACAATATTCACTCCACCAAACCAAAGCATAAGCAGTGAAAGAACCAACCGCAACCTTAACCTTTTTATGTTCATCGAAATTATGGGAAGCAAATATATTTTTTATGTCGAACTCCCATTCAATATATAAAGCAGGTTTAAAATGGCCATTAAATGGTGGTATAGATACATTAACCTGATCATGTGCATTTGGATGTTTGTGCACCTCTCGTGACGGTTGTGGTATTTGCAAAGGTGGTGGCACGTCTCCCGCGATCGACAAAGCCCATGAATTGACTCTGGATCCTGTTATGATTAGTAGAACAAGAAACAAAACCCAAAAATAATGTTCCTATAACTACTAGGATGTGGTGGTAAAACGCTCACAGTAAAGCAAATATCAATGTCTTACAAGTTCTTACCATGCAGCAGGCGGTGATCGGCAACCAGCGGTGTCAAGTAACTCCGAATATTGAGTAAAGCGATTGCCAGGGGAGCGTACGTATACACGGTGTAGAAATATCTGGAGCTGGGTTGGCTATATATGGTAGCAAAAGATTAGCAATAATCAATTCAAAGATGCAATGTTGAATAAATGCTCAACGACGGTACTGTGCTGGTCCTAGGCTAGACCGGACTAGAGACGCGAGCCTAGAACACTAATGAGGTCACGGCGTAGCACAACTAGCATCAATGAAGTATACTAAGTAGCTCTTGATAGCAAGATATAAGTGAAGATCACAACAGCAGTGAAGATAATGAGGTGAAACAACAGCCAAGCAGGATATATCAACAACTTTGTCTCCAACTTTCCTCTGAAAAAGTTTGTGCCGATTTTTTTGTTTTTTTTTCTTCTCTCTTTTTTTTTCCTCACACTTTTTTTCTTTCTCTCCTTTTTTTTTCTCTGACTTTTTTTCCTTTTTTTTCTCTCGTTTTTTTTCTCTCTTTTTTTCTCCCTCTTTCCAAAACAAACTAGATTAGATGCAGATTGGATCAAGTGAAGATGTGAACGATCTCAACTATTATTATGACAATGAATGGTGGGTAGCACGTGGTGGAAATTGATGGATGGGTGGTGGACAGCGGAAGAGATAATGATGCAGCGGTGGCGTGACTAATGTGAACAGAACTCGAAACTCTAAACGAACTAGACACTAAGACCAGCAACTCGACACGGTGATGCAATCGATAATTCAACTATGCAATCAATGAAAAGAAAATTGCAAAGGCTCAGACTAGCTTGGACCAAGGATGAATAGATCTAACTCTTTTTTGTGGCTTTTTCTTGGACAATAGGTAAGAAAGTAAATCTAATCTAGCTGGAAATTCTCACCGAGCAACCTGAAAACTGATACCACTTGATAGAGGCGAGGGTCCCGATCTTTCGATGAGATGATAACTATCGATTTGGTGGAGACGACTTTGACGATCCGACTACAAACGTGCACGACGTTGCGCCTTAGCAATCGCTAAACCAACTCCGAGAGGTTATTGACCAAGCTGGAGCACGATCAACCTGACCACGAAGGTCTATTCCTGCAAGCAATCGAAGAACGAGCAAGAATATGATAAAGCAATCTGAATATTGCGAATATATATGAAGTATTGATAATGGTGGGGATCCGTAAGCGGTCTTGGTCTGGTCGTTGGACACAAACGAAGTACACGAAGTTGCAATGGCTAACTTTTAACTAAACAAATCCCAAGGAAAAAGCTACTAGATGGATCTACTTATATAGGAGCAAGGGGTGGAGGCCAAGGAGGTGGGAGGATGTCCCAAGGCAGCCTAAAACTAACCCTAGGTCGTACAAGGCTCATGGGCCCAAGTGGAGGTGATGTAACACCTTTGGACTTGTAGTTTGACTCGGATTCTGCTGCAGCATCAGATTGTTTCGTCCACAACTCAACGCTCCGGACGAATTTGAAGGTGATTCCAATTGGGTTGGAAAGTGCACGAAATCTAGTTTCCAACAAAAAAAGAATCACCCAATTCGGAGTCCGTATGAAAAACTTGTGTGCGTTTTGAGTCAGGTATGTCTGTGCAGTCCGAATCTGAATCCAGAACGTGAGAGACTTGGACTCTATCTTATCTTGGGCCAAAAGTGACGTGAGAGAACTTTTTGGACGGCAAATAAACATCTCTTTCTTCCTTATCTTCATATGTGGATTGTACAAATGTCCCATACACCTGCAATTAGACAAAACACAAAAGTGTGTGAAGTATTTTTGTTCTGGATAACATAAATAGATTATTGAATAGTTTGCACTAGAAATCACCTGACAAATATGCATATATGCAATATTTTTGGTCATATCCAAGGTAATCATGTCCTCATCAACGGCGCTGCACGTAAATAAGGGAAAAGCACACTCTAGAACTCTTTTTTTTCGCTCTTTTTTTTGCGCTCCTCTTTTTTTTATTGCGAAAAATCACTATAATGGCGAGTGTCTCAAAACTCTTCCCTCGTCAAAATGATAGGATGGGCACGAATTTTTTTTTTCACTTTTTTTTCAGAAATCAGGGCAGCGACGAGAAAAAAGTGCAACAAAAAATCACTATGATGGCACGTGGCTCAAAAGACTCAGAAAAGCCTAAAAATAGGATAGGGAAAAAATTTTGCCTGTGAAAACTTTGGCCTAAAAACTGCCCGGGGGTCTCCAGACTCTTTTTTTTTTCTGAGACCTACGCAGGCAAGGAAACACGAAAAAGAATTTAGATTGATCTCAAGAACAAACCTAATATGAGAAGAACTCGGATTGGTGGTGGATATATGGTTGTGGTATATGGCAGCGGTGGTGGTATATGGTAGCGGTGGTGGTATATGGATACAGATTGGTGGTGGTATATGGATACGGATTGGTGGTGGTATATGGATATGGATTCAGAGCGGTGGCGGATAAGCAAAAGTGGTAGATGGGCGATGATGATGGTGCGGCGGCGGCGTGACAACTTATGACCAGAACTCGAAACTCTAAAAGACTAGACTCTAAGACCAGCAACTTGACACGACGATGCAACCGCAAATTTAGAGTTTCGAGTTCTGGTCATAAGTTGTCACGCCGCCACCACACCATCATCATCGCCCCTGTCACCTACCACCACCGCTCCGAATCCGTATCCATATACCACCACCAATCCGTATCCATATACCACCACCGATCCATATCCATATATTACCACCGCTGCCATATACCACCACCGCTGCCATATACCACCACCATATATCCACCACCAATCCGAGTTCCTTGCATATTAGGTGTGTTTTTGAGATCCATCTAGATTCCAATTCGTGTTTCCTTGCCGGAGTAGGTTTCGGAAAAAAAAGAATCCGGAAACCACCCTCCGTTTAGGCCCAAAATTTTTTGAAAACGCATTTTTCGAAAAAAATTCTGGCTATCCTATTTTTAGGTGTTTCTGAGTGTTTTGAGACAGGTGCCATTATAGGAAGTTTTTTTTGACCCGTTTCCAGTTTTTGGGTCCGGCAGTCGAAAAAACGAAAAAAAAATTTGGTCGAAAAAAATTTCGTGCCCATCCTGTCAGTTTGACCTAGGAAGAGTTTTGCGACACTCGCCATCATAGTGATTTTTCACAAAAAAAAGCAGCGCAAAAAAAAGAGCGCACAAAAAAAGAGCGAAAAAAAATTCCAGAGTGTGCTTTTTCCTTGTTTACGTGCAGCGCCGTGATTTTGTTAGTGTTCTAGGCTCGCGTCTCTAGCACGGTCTAGCCTAGGACCAGCACAGTACCGTCGTTGAGCGTTTATTCAACTTTGCATCTCTGAATTGATTATTGCTGACCCTTTTTGCTACCATATTATAAGCCTTCCCAGCTCCACATACATCTACGTCGTGCGTTTGACTCTTCCTGGTAATCGCTCTATCCAAGCTTTGAGAGTTTTGACTATAACGGTTGCCGATCACCGCCTGCTGCTAGGTAAGAACTGGTAAGAATTTGAGTTTTGCTTGACGGGTTTGTGATACACCACCACCACTTCTTAGTAGTCTGTAGGATCATATTCTTGTGTGTTTCTATTTGCTTCTAACCATGGTAGGATCACAAGCCGATGAGACTGATTGGGAGAACCTGACGAACAAACAGCAAATGATGAGTGGACAGGTGCAAGATGTGCTAAACAGATTTGACGAGGCCATGGAGAAGATAGATGGCATGGAGAAGACGTTCGAAACAAAGCTTGATAGCAAGCTTAATGAATTGCTCGCGCGTTTACCACCACCACCGCCGGCTGCACCTATCGCACCTCTGCAACACCAACAACAACGCATCCTTCCGAAGCAGTATGGACGAGCGAAGCGTGTTCCTATTGAGGATGGCCAAACTTCTGGTGCTGCTGTTCCTGTTATTGATGCTTCTTTGGCTCCTGCTACTGCTGCTGCTGGTACCCAGGAGGATGATGAGTATGCGGGCGATTATGAGGATGAGGTTGATCAAAATCAGAACTACGTGCACCCACCAGCACCACCACCAGCAGGTCGACCTCAGGTATATATTCGTAATGGTAGGCCTGCACCACCACCTCAGGTACGAGATGATGTGCATATTCCTATACTGAAATTGAATATTCCACCATTTGAGGGTAGATATGTTCCTGATATATATCTTACTTGGGAGTTAGAAACTGAACAACGTTTTACATGTTTACAATATCCCGAGGAGAGACGGGTTGCTGCTGTTGTTTGTGCTTTCACTAGTTTTGCATGTGTATGGTGGTCTGAACATTGTAGATTATATCCTATTCCAACTACTTGGGCCGCTTTGAAAACTACTATGCGTACGCGTTGGGTTCCACCATATTATCAATGTGAAGTGGTTCAGAAATTGCAGCGTTTAAGACAAGGGAAAAATTCTGTAGAAGAATATTATCAGGAATTACAAACTGGCATGATTAGATGTGGTATTGTTGAGGAGAATGAAGCTATGCTTGCACGTTTTCTGGGTGGATTAAATAGAGAGATTCAGACCATTCTAGACTAAAAGGAGTATACTAATATCACTCGTTTATTCCATCTTGCTTGTAAAGCTGAACGCGAAGTGCAGGATCGACAAGCATTGGCGCGATCTAACTTTTCTGCAGGCCGACCTTCATCATGGACACCGCGTGCATCTTCTACTTCAACTGCACCAGCACCTCAATCAGGTGCCTCCTCCAGTCGTGATACAAGAAAACAGGCACAACCACCATTATCTGCCAAGAGCGCACCTGCTGGGCCTGCACAGAGTTCTTCTTCTTCCATGGCATCAATAGGGCACACAAGTGATATTATTTGTCGTCGTTGTAAGGGAGGAGGTCATTATGCGAGAGAATGCAAATCTCCGCGTGTGATGATTGCTACCACAGATGGTGGATATGAGTCCGCTAGTGACTATGATGAGGAGACTTTGGCTCTTATTACACGTGAAGAACATGGTGGAGATGATTCTGATCATGAGACGCAATACATGGCTCCTGAAGACGCTGACAGGTATGAATGTTTAGTTGCTCAACGTGTTTTGAGTGTGCAGGTCACACAAGCTGAGCAAAATCAGAGGCACAATTTGTTCCATACCAAGGGAGTTGTGAAGGAACGTTCTGTGCGCGTCATAATAGACGGAGGGAGCTGCAACAACTTGGCTAGCATGGAGATGGTGGAGAAGCTTTCTCTCACCACAAGACCACATCCACATCCTTACTACATCCAATGGTTCAACAACAGCGGCAAGGTTAATGTAACACGTACTGTTCGTGTGCATTTTAGTATCTCTACATATGCTGATTATGTTGATTGTGATGTGGTGCCTATGCAAGCATGTTCCTTATTACTTGGTAGACCATGGCAATTTGATAAAAAACTCTGTACACCATGGTAGAAACAATCACTATATTCTTGTTCATAAGGATAAAAATATTACTTTGCTTCCTATGACTCCTGATTCCATTTTGAAAGATGATATTAATAGAGCTAATAAAGCAAAACAGGAGAAGAATAAGAGTGAAAATCAGATTGTGGCAAAATAATTTGAGCAACAAATGAAGCCTAATAATAAACCATCTAGTGTTGCTTCTGAAATTAAATTGAAAAGTGCATGTTTATTTGCCACCAAATCTGATATTGATGAGCTAGATTTCAGCAAATCTGTTTGCTATGCTTTTGTGTGCAAAGAGGCATTATTTTCATTCGAGGACGTGCCTTCCTCTTTGCCTCCTGCTGTCACTAACATTTTGCAGGAGTTCGCTGACGTCTTTCCACAAGACGTGCCACCGGGATTACCGCCTATTCGAGGGATTGAGCATCAGATTGATTTAATTCCCGGTGCTTCACTGCCAAACCGTGCTCCATACCGTACCAATCCAGAGGAGACGAAGGAGATTATGCGTCAAGTACAAGAGCTTCTCGACAAAGGTTATATACGCGAATCCCTTAGTCCTTGTGCTGTTCCTATTATTCTAGTGCCGAAAAAGGATGGTACATCACGTATGTGTGTTGATTGTAGAGGCATTAATAATATTACTATTCGTTATCGTCATCCTATTCCTAGGCTCGATGATATGCTTGATGAATTGAGTGGCTCTACAATATTCTCCAAAGTTGATTTGCGTAGTGGATACCATCAAATTCGTATGAAATTGGGAGATGAATGGAAAACAGCATTTAAAACTAAGTTTGGATTATATGAGTGGTTAGTCATGCCTTTTGGGTTAACTAATGCACCTAGTACTTTCATGAGATTAATGAACGAAGTTTTACGTGCTTTCGTTGGACGATTTGTGGTAGTTTACTTTGATGACATATTGATTTATAGCAGATCTTTGGAAGAACATTTGGAACATTTACGTGCTGGTTTTATTGCTCTACGTGATGCACGTTTGTTTGGTAACCTTGGGAAGTGCACCTTTTGCACCGACCGAGTATCTTTTCTTGGCTATGTTGTTACTCCACAGGGAATTGAAGTTGATAAAGCCAAGATTGAAGCTATTGAGAGTTGGCCGCAGCCCAAAACGGTCACACAAGTGAGGAGTTTTCTTGGCCTCGCTGGATTCTATAGGCGTTTTGTGAGAGATTTCAGCACCATTGCTGCACCTCTCAATGAGCTTACAAAGAAAGATGTGCCTTTTCTTTGGGGTACCGCACAGGAAGAAGCCTTCTCGGTATTGAAAGATAAGTTGACACATGCTCCTTTACTCCAACTTCCTGATTTTAATAAGACTTTTGAGCTTGAATGTGATGCTAGTGGAATTGGATTAGGCGGTGTGTTATTACAAGATGGCAAACCTGTTGCATACTTTTCTGAAAAATTGAGTGGGCCTAGTCTGAATTACTCTACTTATGATAAAGAATTATATGCTCTTGTTCGGACTTTAGAAACATGGCAACATTATTTATGGCCCAAAGAATTTGTTATACATTCTGATCATGAATCTTTGAAACATATTAAAAGTCAAGCTAAATTGAATCGTAGACATGCTAAATGGGTTGAATTCATTAAGACTTTTCCTTATGTCATTAAACACAAGAAGGGAAAAGAAAATGTTATTGTTGATGCATTGTCTCGCCGCTATACTATGCTTTCACAACTTGACTTCAAAATATTTGGTTTGGAGACCATCAAAGATCAATATGTGCATGATGCTGATTTTAAAGATGTAATGCAGAATTGTAAAGAAGGAAGAATGTGGAACAAGTTCGTCGTTAACGATGGATTTGTGTTTCGTGCTAACAAGCTATGCATTCTAGCTAGCTCTATTCGTCTTTTGTTGTTGCAGGAGGTGCATGGAGGAGGATTAATGGGACACTTTGGCGTGAAGAAGACGGAGGACGTACTTGCTACACATTTCTTTTGGCCAAAGATGAGACAGGATGTTGAGCGTTTTATTGCTCGCTGCACTACATGTCAAAAAGCTAAGTCACGACTCAATCCTCATGGTTTATATATGCCTTTGCCTGTACCTAGTGTTCCTTGGGAGGATATATCTATGGACTTTGTTTTAGGTTTACCTCGAACAAAGAAGGGGAGGGATAGCATATTTGTTGTCGTGGATAGATTCTCGAAAATGGCACACTTCATACCATGTCATAAAAGCGATGATGCTGTTAATGTTGCTGATTTGCTCTTTCGTGAAATTATTCGCTTGCATGGTGTGCCAAATACTATTGTTTCAGATCGTGATACTAAATTTCTTAGCCACTTTTGGAGATGTTTATGGGCTAAGTTGGGGACTAAACTGCTTTTTAGTACTACTTGTCACCCCCAAACTGATGGACAAACTGAAGTAGTCAATAGAACATTGTCTACTATGCTTAGGGCTGTTTTGAAGAATAATAAGAAAATGTGGGAGGAATGCTTGCCTCATATTGAATTTGCTTATAATCGTTCATTGCATTATACTACTAAGATGTGCCCTTTTGAAGTTGTGTATGGTTTCCTACCTCGTGCACCTATTGATTTGTTGCCTCTTCCATCTTCGGAGAAGGTTAATTTTGATGCTAAACAACATGCTGAATTGATTTTAAAAATGCATGAGTTAACTAAGGAAAACATTGAGCGTATGAATGCTAAATATAAACTTGCTGGAGATAAGGGTAGAAAACATGTTGTGTTTGCACCTGGAGATCTTGTTTGGTTACATTTGCGTAAGGATAGATTTCCTGATTTGCACAAATCAAAGTTAATGCCACGTGCTGATGGTCCCTTTAAGGTGTTAGAGAAAATAAATGATAATGCATATAAACTTGAGCTGCCTGCATATTTTGGGGTTAGTCCCACTTTTAACATTGCAGATTTGAAGCCTTATTTGGGTGAGGAAGATGAACTTCCGTCGAGGACGACTTCATTTCAAGAAGGGGAGGATGATGAGGACATCAATACAATTGTTACACCCACAGCCCCTGTTGCTATACATACTGGACCAATTACTAGAGCTCGTGCACGCCAACTAAATTACCAGGTACTTTCGTTTCTTGGTAATGATTATAATGTTCATGAGAATATGATGCTGCCTAAATTGGATACATTTGTTTTGCTTACAAATGAAGGGCCTAGCTTGGAGAAGGATGAACATTGGAGCAAGAACAAGCATGGAGATGATGGCATGCGCAAGGGGAACAAGAACGGAGTTACAAGTGATGATTTCAGGACTTTGAAGCCACCATAATGGGTGCATGAAGCCTTGGACGAAATATACAAGATGCCACTTCATAAATTTCGTCCCGAGGCTATTTTAGGTGCTGCGTCACCTTATTATTGGGCCAGGCCCATGTAATTTCGAAATACATAAGTATAGGCTATTTTTAGAGTACGTATGTGTTGGGAAACAAGAGATAGGGTTGATTTCGGACCCCTCCACCAAGGGCCACGAAATTCCCCCCCTCTTCCTCCATATATACAGCCCTTAGGGCATCGTTTAGACGGCGGGTTTTGTTTAGATTAAAAGTTCGGCATAGCTGCAACTTCGCGTACTTCGTTTGTGTTCAACGACCAGACAAAGGCGTCACAGAACCCCACCTTGATCAATAAAGATTTCATCTTATATTCGCAATATCCAGATTGCAATCTCAGTTTCTTGCTTGTTCTTCATTTGCTCGCAGGAAACAGACCCTCGTGGTCAGGTTGATCGTGCTCCGGCGTGGTCAATAACCTCTCGGAGTTGGTTTAGCGATTGCTAAGGCGCGACGTCCTCGCACGTTCGTAGTCGGATCGTCAAAGTCGACTACCACCAAAGCGATATCCATCATCTCATCGAAAGACGGGACACCTTTGCCTCTATCACAAAGGCTCAGATTAGTTCGGATATGATGAACTAACCCTAAAATTTTTTTGTGGCTTTCTCGTGGATTGTAGGTATGAAGAACAGACTCGATCTAATCTACGAAAAACTGTAAAATCTCACCGAGCAACCTGGAAATCTGATACCACTTGATAGAGGCGAGGGTCTCGATGTTTCGATGAGATGGTGGCTATCGTTTTCTGTGGGAGTCGACTTTGACGATCCGACTACGAACGTGTGAGACGTCGCGCCTTAGCAATCGCTAAACCAACTTCCGAGGGTTATTGACCACGCCGGAGCACGATCAACCTGACCACGAGGGTCTGTTTCCTGCGAGCAAACGAAGAACAAGCAAGAAACTGAGATTGCAATCTGGATATTGCGAATATAAGATGAAAGCTTTATTGATCAAGGTGGGGTTCTGTGACGTCTTGGTCTGGTCGTTGGACACAAACGAAGTACGCGAAGTTGCAGCTATGGCGAACTTTTGATCTAAACAAAACCCAAAGTCTAAACGACGCCCTAAGGGCTGTATATATGGAGGAAGAGGGGGGAATTTCGTGGCCCTTGAGGGTGGGGTCCGAAACCAACCCTAACTCTTGTTTCCCCACACATACAGACTCTAAAAATAGCCTATACTTAAGTATTTCGAAATTACATGGGCCTGGCCCATTAATAAGGTGACGCAGCACCTAGAATAGCCTATGGACGAATATTATGAAGTGACATCTTGTATATTTCGTCCAAGGCTTCATGCACTCCTTATGGCGGCTTTAAAGTCCTGAAATCATCACTTGTAACTCCGTTCTTGATCCCCTTGCGCATGCCATCAACTCCATGTGTGTTCTTGCTCCAATGTTCATCCTTCTCCATGCTAGGCCCTTCATTTGTAAGCAAAACAAATGTATCCAATTTAGGCAGCATCATAATCTCATGAACATTAGAATCATTACCAGGAAACGGAAGTATCTGGTAATTTAATTGGCGTGCGCGAGCTCTAGTAATTGGTTCAGTATATGTAACAGTAGGGGCTGTGGGTGTAACAATGTGATAGAGGCAAAGGTGTCCCGTCTTTCGATGAGATGTTGGATATCGCTTTGGTGGAAGTCGACTTTGACGATCCGACTACGATCGTGCGAGGACGTCGCGCCTTAGCAATCGCTAAACCAACTCCGAGAGGTTATTGACCACGCTGGAGCACGATCAACCTGACCACGAGGGTCTGTTTCCTGCGTGCAAACGAAGAACAAGCAAGAAACTAAGATTGCAATCTGGATATTGCGAATATAAGATGAAAGCTTTATTGATCAAGGTGGGGTTCTGTGACGCCTTTGTCTGGTCGTTGAACACAAACGAAGTACGCGAAGTTGCAGCTATGGCGAACTTTTAATCTGAACAAAACCCAAAGTCTAAACGATGCCCTAAGGGCTGTATATATGGAGGAAGAGGGGGGGAATTTCGTGGCCCTTGGTGGAGGGGTCCGAAATCAACCCTATCTCTTGTTTCCCCACACATACGGACTCTAAAAATAGCCTATACTTATGTATTTCGAAATTACATGGGCCTGGCCCAATAATAAGGTGACGCAGCACCTAAAATAGCCTCGGGACGAAATTTATGAAGTGGCATCTTGTATATTTCGTCCAAGGCTTCATGCACCCGTTATGGTGGCTTCAAAGTCCTGAAATCATCACTTGTAACTCCGTTCTTGTTTCCCTTGCGCATGCCATCATCTCCATGCTTGTTCTTGCTCCAATGTTCATCCTTCTCCAAGCTAGGCCCTTCATTTGTAAGCAAAACAAATGTATCCAATTTAGGCAGCATCATATTCTCATGAACATTAGAATCATTACCAAGAAACGAAAGTACCTGGTAATTTAGTTGGCGTGCACGAGCTCTAGTAATTGGTATGTATAGCAGCAGGGGCTGTGGGTGTAACAATTGTATTGATGTCCTCATCACAATGGTATTGATGTCCTCATCATTTCATGAAGTGCGGCAATTGCTAACATGATTCAGACAGACTTAAGCATCGCTATGAGTGAGAAAATCTCATCGTAGTCAACACCTTGAACTTGTTAAAAACCTTTTGCGACAAGTCGAGCTTTGTAGATATTAACACTACTATCAGTGTCTGTCTTCCTCTTGAAGATTCATTTATTCTCAATGTCTTGCCGGTCATTGGGCATGTCCACAAAGTTCACACTTTGTTCTCATACATGGATCTTGTCTCAGATTTCATGGCCCCAAGCCATTTGTCGAAATCTAGGCTCATCATAGCTTCTTCATAGTCGTAGGTTCGCCATGGTCTAATAACATGACTTCCAGGACAGGATTACCGTACCACTCTGGTGCGGAACGTGCTCTGTTCGACCTACGAGGTTCAGTAGAAGCTTCATCTAAAGTTTGATGACCGTTATCCTTAGCGACCTCTCTAGTTGGTGTAGGCATCACGGGAAAGGATTTCACTGATGTGCTACTTTCCAATTTTAGGGAAGGTACAATTACCTCATCAAGTTCTACTTTCCTCCCACTCACTTCTTTCGAGAGAAACTCCTTCTCTAGAAAGCTTCCATTCTCGGCAACAAAGATCTTGCCTTCGGATCTGTGGTAGAAGGTGTACCCAATTGTTTCCTTGGGTATCCTATGAAGATGCACTTCTCCGATTTGGGTTTGAGCTTATCAGGATGAAGCCTTTTGACATAAGTTTCACAAACCCAAACTTTAAGAAACAACAGCTTAGGTTTCTTGCCAAACCATAGTTCATACGGTGTCATCTCAACGGATTTAGACGGTGCCCTATTTAATGTGAATGCAGTTGTCTCTAATGCATAACCCCAAAACGATAGTGGTAAATCGGTAAGAGACATCATAGATCGCGCCATATCTAATAAAGTACGGTTACGACGTTCAGACACACCATTAAGTTGTGGTGTTCTAGGTGGCGTGAGTTGTGAAACTATTCCACATTGTTCTACAGGAAGGGCAAACTCGTAACTCATATATTCGCCTCCGCGATCAGATCCTAGAAACTCTATTTTCTTGTTACGATGATTCTCCACTTCACTCTGAAATTCTTTGAACTTCTCAAATGTTTCAGACTTGTCTTTCATTAAGTAGATATACCCATATATGCTCAAATCATCTATGAAGGTCAGAAAATAACGATACTCACCGCATGCCTCAACACTCATTGGACCACATACATTAGTATGTATTATTTCCAATAAGTAATTGGCTCGCTCCGTTGTTCCGGAGAACGTAGTTTTAGTCATCTTGCCCATGAGGGATGGTTCTGTAACACCCCGTATGTAACTTGCCATATTTGTATTCCAACTCTTGCCATTTTCAGCACTAAGTTATGATATTTCCTCGTGTCGGGTTTTTGTCTCCGTGTTGCTTTTGTCTTTGTCATGCATCTCATATCATGTCATCATGTGCATCGCATTTGCATACGTGTTCGTCTCATGCATCTGAGCATTTTCCCCGTTGTCCGTTTTGCATTCCGGCGCTCCTATGTCCTCCGGTGTCCCATTTTACCTCTTTTCGTGTGTGGATGTTAAACATTTTCGGATTGGACTGAGACTTGTCATGCAGCCTTGGTTTACTACCGGTAGACCGCCTATTAAGTTTCGTGCCATTTGGACTTCGTTTGATGCTCCAACGGTTAACCGAGGAACCCAGAAGGCCTCGTATGTGTTGCAGCCCAACACCCCTCCAAAGTGGCCCAAAACCCACCTAAACCCCCTCCATCATCTTGGTCGTTCGATCACAATCGCGTGGCCGCAAACCGTGCTCAATTTGGAGCCTCCTAGCTCCCTCTACCTATAAAAATGCACCCCCCCCCCGAACTTTTCGGACCAAACCCTAGATCCCACTCCCCTCCGCGCGGCCGGACGTGTCCACCCGCCGCCGGACGAAATCGCCGCCGCGTCTGGACCAATCAAGGAGCGCCGCGTGTCCCGCCGGCCGCCTCCCGCGCCGCGGCCCACCTGGGCCCCCGAGGCCCATCCGGCGCCCCGTGCCGCCCTGTCGTCTACCCGCCGCCCGACGACCCGCGCCGCCCTCCGCCTCGCCACCGTTCGCCTTCTCCGCCGCCAGCCACCGCAGCCGACCTCGCCGGTCGGCATCGACGCCGGCAAGCGCCGCCGACCCCGCGCCGCCCCGACGTCGCGCCCAGCCGCCGCCCGACCGCGTCCAAGCGCCGCCACGCCTCGCCGGTCTCCGCCGGCGTCGCCCCGTCGTCTCTCCGGCGAGCCCCGGCCGGGATCTACCTCAGCTCCGGCGAGCTCGAGCTGCCTCGGTTCGCGTGTGCCCGACCGCTACAGTAAACCCTAGATCTAGAGAGGTTGACCTCATTTTTTCTCCTAAGTCCCCAGCCTTTTAGCATATTTCATCATGTCATAACTTTGCACCCGTGGCTCCGTTTTGGGCGTGTAGCATATCAAATTGTTCGTCTCGATGAGTACTTCATTTCATTCCATTACACCATGTTCATTTGAGCTCATCTTGATGCCCTAAATGTTTTTGCAAGAGTGCTATGTAATGTTAGTTTCAGATTCTTATCAGAATTTGGACATTTGTCATTTTTGCCATGATTAATGTGTGCCTCCTATGATCTTGAGCCCTACATGTGTCTTGAAGTATGCCATGCCATCTTTCCAGGGGTGTATGCCATGTATTTTTGTGATCTTTGTGGTGACTAGCACAAGCATGCAAAGTAGCTCTCGTAATGTTGCTGATTTCAGGGACTTAGAAATCTTCTAAGTCTTTTCCCTGATAATATTTTTATGCCATGTATTCTTGTTGCTACAGAGTGATCCATGCCTCTTTTGAGCATGATAAGTAATGATGTTTTGGAGATACTGTTATGCTCTATCCATCCATGTCTTTGTTTGCAATTATGGAGTCCCGTAGCTTGACTCAATCGTGGTCTACTTTTGCTATAAAATGTTCCTGGCAGATTGTTTACGTGTTAAGCAATTTTGCCGAGGTTGTTGTAGTTGATCCATTCATGCTAGGAGGTTGTTCTTGCCATGTTTAGCTTCTTTGCCATGTCTACTTTTTGGGTGTATGCTTAGTTTGTCACGCAATACCTTGTGGTGAGTGCATCGAGCTCGTAAACATGCCTACTTAATATCTGTTTTGCCTTGTTCCAGTTTTCTGCTAAGTCTGAATCTGTTAACGAAACTTGCTATGTTCACATGGATGCCATTGTATTTCCTTATCCCTTTTGGCTTATGGTCAGTAAGGGACTTTTGTTGTATGCTTTGAGTAGCTTCATTCCATGCCTTGCTTTTCCATGATATGTTCCTGTAGCATGTTGTTATCTTGCTCTAAACATGACTTCCTGATATTAAATTCCTGACATGTTATTTTCTCTAAGTCTGTAACCTGATATCTTTTGCACTTTTGCCATGCTTGTTTGAACCTGCTATTGTGTGAATTAGCCGTAGCTCAGTGTTCATATTTTGTCAAGCATCTTGAGTGGATCACTGCCATGTGATTTGTTGCTATGTCAGAGTGCAGTAGCTTGTTGTTCTTGATGCATTTAGATGGCCTCGTGCTGTTAATCGCAGATCGGTGCCATGTTTGTTTTGCTTGCCATTTGCAAACCGTGCATCCGATTCCGGTGATTATTTATATCGATTTCGATCGAAATCAACTCATCTTTCTAGTGGCACTCTTGGTTTTCCAAGTTGAGGCCTGGTTCAATCTTTCCTTTCTGAAACATGCATATGCATCGCATATCACATCCCGCATATCATGCCATGTTTTGCATCATGTTGGTTGCGCATTGCACCATGGTTGATTGTGTCTCCCTTTGCTTGTGTTCTTGCATGGGTAGAGCCAGGAGACGAGTATGTGAGCGAGGAACACGTTGAGAACGTTTACGAGGATCAAGCTTACGTCAACTCGGAGAACTTTGCAGGCAAGATGACCATACCCTCGAAATCACTTCTATCTTTGCTTGCTAGATGCTCGCTCTATTGCTATGCCTATGCTACGATATGTACCACATGCTTTATCATGCCTCCCTAATTGCCATGTCAAACCTCTAACCCACCTTGTCCTAGCAAACCGTTGTTTGGCTATGTTACCACTTTGCTCAGCCCCTCTTATAGCGTTGCTAGATGCAGGTGAAGATTGGAGTTTGTTCCTTGTTGGAACATGTTTATTGTTGGGATATCATTATATTATCTTGTTTACCTTAATGCATCTATTTACTTGGTAAAGGGTGGAACGCTCGGCCTTATACCTGGTGTTTTGTTCCACTCTTGCCGCCCTAGTTTCCGTCATACCGGTGTTATGTTACTTGATTTTGTGTTCCTTACACGGTTGGGTTATAATGGGAACCCCTTGACAGTTCGCCTTAAATAAAACTCCTCCAACAATGCCCAACATTGGTTTTACCATTTGCCACCTAGCCTCTTTTCCCTTGGGTTCCGCGGACTCAAGGGTCATCTTTATTTTAAACCCCCGGGCTAGTGCTCCTCTGAGTGTTGGGCCAACCTGTCAGCTGCCGGTGGCCACCAAGGGCAACTCTGGGCTGGCCTACCGGAACCTTAGATAATCCGGTGTGCCTTGAGAACGAGATATGTGCAGCTCCTATCGGGATTTTTCGGCAAATTCAGGTGGCTTTGCTGGTTTAGTTTTACCATTGTCGAGATGTCTTGTAACCGGGATTCAGAGTCTGATCGGGTTGTCTTGGGAGAAGGAATATCCTTCGTTGATCGTGAGAGCTTGTGATGGGCTAAGTTGGGACACCCCTGCAGGGATTTGAACTTTCGAAAGTTGTGCCCGCGGTTATGGGCAGATGGGAATTTGTTAATGTCCGGTTGTAGAAAACCTGAAACTTTCCTTAATTAAAATGAATCAACAGCGTGTGTAGCCGTGATGGTCTCTTTTCGGCAGAGTCCGGGAAGAGAACACGGTCTCGTGTTATGCTTGAACGTAGGTTGTTCTAGGATTACTTCTTGATCATAGTTTATCGACCGTGCCTTTGCCTTCTCTTCTCGCTCTCTTTTGCGTATGTTAGCCACCATATAAGCTAGTGCTTGCTGCAGCTCCACCTCATACCTCTTCCATACCTATAAGCTTAAATAGTCTTGATCGTGAGGGTGTGAGATTGCTGAGTCCCCGTGACTCACAGATTACTTCCAAAACCATTTGCAGGGGCCGATGATGTCATTCCAGGAGATTCGACTGAGCTCAAGTGGGAGTCGATGAGGACTCAGGACGATACTACGTTTCTTCTCCAGACGATCTGTAGTGGTGCCCAGTTGGGTCGATCGTGGACATTACGCATTTGGGGTTGTCTTTATTTTGGTTCCGTAGTCGGACCTTGATTGTGACTGGATGATTGTAATGATATATTTATGCTTTTGTGTGACGTGGCGATTGTAAGCCAACTATGTAACTCTTTCCTTATTCAGTACATGGGTTGTGTGAAGATTACCCCACTTGCGAAATTTCTTACAATGCGGTTATGCCTCTAAGTCGTGCTTCGACACGTGGGAGATATAGCCGCATCGTGGGCGTTACAAGTTCGTAATCAGAGCCAGCCCACACTTAGGAGTCCCCTGCTTGATCAAATCGTTGGCGTTGCTGTGTCTAGAAAAAATGTTTTGAGTCTTTTAGGATTATATATATCGGAGAGTAGGATTCTTTTTTCTCCTCAGTCCCGTCGTTGCTCTGGTGAGGCATTGTGACGTAGAGTTTTGACTCTTCTCTTCTCAAATTTCACTAAAAAATTAGGATCACGTGGGTATCTTGGAATCATTTCGATGGTTTTGTGACGAGAACATTGTTCTTGGTGCTTCCTGACATTTAGGGGTTGTGGCAGTGTCCCGGGGAGTTGAGCTCCGAGGTGTTGTCTTCACAATTTTATTGTTGCAGTTCTGGAATACCTGAGCTCGCCGACATCGAAAATCTCTTTTATGCAGTTGTTGGTGAGATAACCTCGATGCCACCCAGTACTGGGGCAGGAGTTCGGGAGTATTGTCATGACTCGTATAACGGATGCTTTTCGAAGGTTGAGGTAAATGATTTCCGAAGGTTTCTTGGTTATGTGTTGAAGGATGGATACAGCTGGATGTAGGATTTGCTAGCTTTGGGTGAGATATTATGCTTCCCCTGTATCCCCAACACCCGATTGCATAATCGGGAAAATTTCAGGAGTTTCATAGGTGGGAATTCATGTAGCTCTAGTATTTCTTCCGCGAATATTTGGTTTGTCATTGGGTAATCCTCACCAAGTATTTGTTCTTGTCCGTACCTTGTTGTTTTATTCATCTACCTCTATCTAAGTGGCTTATCAATTTATGGAAGTGTGACCATTTAATTTGGATTGCATTCGTTCATTCTTGTTCGAATGTTGAGGCTATATGTTGCAATTTCAATCCATTGATTCAGCTTCATTATATATCTGTCATGATGCTAACGGATGTCACCCTCTTCAGGATGGCTCCTGCAACGCGTCAGAATCCTGAACCGCCACAACCACCTCCACCTCCGGAGGCATCGCAAGCTGTGATGGCCTCTACCAATGCCAACACGCCGATGCTTATGCAACTCTTGCAAGAGCGCAACCAAGGAAATCAAGGCCATGGCAACAATCAGAATCAGTTTGCTACACTGAACCAGTTCCTCACAAACCAGCCAAAGACCTTTAGTAACTGTGTTGAGGCAACAGAAGCTGATGATTGGCTTGTGGATATCTGCAAGCATTTCGAGTGTAGCAACGTCAAGCCTGAGGACTGTGTCAAATTTGCCTCGTACCAACTCAAAGACCAAGATGCTGAGTGGTATCAGCAATACAAAGATTCCAGAGGAGGTCGTGTGATTACCTGGGATGAATTCCGTTAAGACTTGAAAGTTCACCACATTCCTCAGAGTGTTGTTGAGAGCAAGTGTGAGGAGTTACGCAACCTGAAGCAAGGCAGTTTGTCTGTTTACCAATATAACATCATGTTCCAGAAGCTCGCTCGTTTCGCTAAGCGAGACGTCCCTGACGAGAAGAGCATGATTTATCAGTTCAGAGGTGGCCTCAGAGAAGATCTCCAACTAGCTCTCATGCTTTTTGAGCCGAAGAAGTACGATGAGTTCTACAACATGGCACTGAAACAAGAGACTGCTAAGCTTAAGTGCGATGCTTCCAAGAAGCGAGTCAGGGATGCAACTCCTTCTTCCTCAACTCAAGTGGCAACTAAGCAGCAAAAGTATTGGTTGCCTCCTCCTCCTCCGTTCCGTCAGCCTTATCAGCAGAAGAGCAAAGGTGGCAATGGATCTTCCCACCCACCCAACCCAGGCTTTCAGAACAAGACTTCGTCTCATGCTCCAAGAACAAGTGCTCCGTATCACCGTCCGCTCTCGGAGGTCAGGCGCAACAAGTGTCAGCAGAAGGGTCACTATGCCAACAAATGCTTCAATCAGAGGCTTCTTCCTCCTCCTCCTGTGAGATCTGCTAGTACCGCAGTGGTCAAGCATAATCCCAAGTTCGCAAAGGTCAACATGATGAACGCAGCTCAGGCAGAGGACTCGTCAGATGTGATTATGGGTAACCTTCCTGTTAACGATATTCCTGCAAAAGTTCTTTTGCACACTGGTGCATCGCATTGTTTCATCTCAAGACAATTTGCATCTAAGCATGAGTTGGCTTTCCAAGTTTTGCCTAGTCCGCTAGCAGTTGTCTCACTGGGTAAACGCATGAACGCTAACTCCATGGTTCCGGATGTTACCATCATGATGGGCGACTATAAGTTTCTGTCTTCTCCTAATGTTCTTGGTGACTCGGATATTGATCTTATTCTCGGAATGGACTAGCTTTCTAAGCACAAGGAGGCTTGATTGTGCTGTCAGGCAGATTCAAATAACACATTCGTCTGAGGATGTAATCGTCTTTGCTGCTCGTGATGATACCATTCGACTGTTTTCTCTCAACGAGAAGGGCGAGTTGGATGCCATATCTCAGATTCCAGTCATGTGTGAATATCAAGACGTCTTTCCAGAAGAGCTTCCAGGAATGCCTCCTCACCGGCCAGTTGAATTCGTCATCGATCTTGAGCCTGGCACAGAACTTGTTTGCAAACGTCCTAGCAAGCTTGGACCTGAAGAGTTGAAGGAGCTGAAGAAGCAACTCGATATTCAAGAGCGTATGGGTCTTATCCGACCAAGTTCTTCTTCATGGGGCTGTGGTGTTCTTTTTGCCAAGAGGAAGGATGGAACGGACCAACTTTGTGTCGACTACTGTCCATTGAACAAGAAGACCATAAAGAAGAAGTAGCCACTTCCCAACATCAATGAGCTTTTCGAACAACTCAAAGGTGCTCAAGTATTCTCCAAGCTTGACCTCCATATGGGCTATCATCAGATTCGTATTCGTGAAGAGGATATCCCCAAGATGGCGTTCAGAATAAGCTATGGTACATATGAATACACGGTCATGTCTTTAGGCCTCGTCAATGCTCCTCCAACATTCTCTCGCATGATGAACTTCATCTTCAACGCCTACACAAATGACTTCGCCTTGGTCTACCTCGATGACATTTTGGTCTTTTCCAAGAACAAGGAGGATCATGCCAAACACTTGAGATTGGTGCTGGATAAGCTCGGAGAACATCAGTTCTATGCGAAGTTTTCAAAGTGCGAGTTTTGGCTCGATGAGGTTCTCTACCTTGGGCATATCATCTCTGCCAAGGGCATAGCTGTTAATCCTGAGAAGGTGTCTGCAATTGTGAATTGGGAACCGCCTCAGAATGTGAAGCAACTCCACAGCTTCCTTGGGCTCGCAGGCTATTGTCGAAGGTTCGTTGAGAACTTCTCTAAGATCGCGAAGCCTCTTTCCAACCTTCTCCAGAAGCATGCGAAGTATGTCTGGTCGCCTGAATGCGACATCGCTTTCAACACCCTCAAAGAGAAGTTAGTCAATGCTCCAGTTCTGACTCCTCCTGATGAATCCAAATCGTTCGAGGTCTTCTGTGATGCTTCCCTTCAAGGTCTCGGTGCAGTGTTGATGCAAGAGAAGAAAGTTGTGGCCTATACCTCTCGCCAGTTGAAGCCCAACGAAAAGAACTACCCCACTCATGACCTCGAGTTGGCGGCAGTTGTCCATGCTCTGTTAACATGGAGACATCTCTTATTGGGAAGAAAGGTGGACATCTTCACTAATCATAAGAGCCTCAAGTACATCTCCACTTAGCCAAACCTCAACCTTAGGCAGACTCATTGGGTCGAAATGATTCAAGAGTATAATCCGAGTATTGAATATACTCCAGGCAAGGCCAATGTAATTGCTGACGCATTGAGCGGGAAGGCTTACTGCAACAGTTTGATTCTCAAGCCCTACCAACCAGAGCTTTGTGAAGCTTTCCGCAAACTTAATCTCCAAGTTGTTCCTCAAGGATACCTTGCCAACCTCCAAGTCTCTCCTACTTTGGAAGATCAGATTCGCGATGCTCAACTTCTTGATGCTATGGTGAAGAAGGTGAAGATTGGGATTGCCAAGAGTCAACCCAAGTACAAGTGCTATCGCCTTGATGACAAGGATACTCTATTCTTCGAGGATCGCATTGTTGTTCCTAAAGGTGACCTTCGTAAAGTCATTATGAACAAGGCTCACAATTCACTCCACTCTATTCACCCTGGAAGTACAAAGATGTACCAGGACCTCAAGCAGTCGTTTTGCTGGACTCGAATGAAGTGCGAGATTGCTCAGTTTGTGAATGAATGTGATGTCTGCAGAAGAGTGAAAGCAGAACACCAATGACCAGCTGGTCTCCTCCAACCTCTCGCCATTCCAGAATGGAAGTTTGACCATATTGAGATGGACTTCATGACTGGATTTCCAAATTCCAAGCATGGCAATGATGCTATCTTTGTTGTCATCCACAAGCTCACTAAAGTGGCTCATTTTCTTCCTATCAAAGAATCTATCACAGCAGCTCAGTTGGCAGAGCTATATACCTCCAGGATTTTCTCTCTGCACGGCATTCCATAGTTGATATCTTCAGATCGTGGTAGCATCTTCACCTCTAAGTTCTGGGATTCCTTTCAGAAGGCCATGGGCACCAACATTCGCTTCAGCACAACTTTTCATCCTCAAACTAGTGGCCAAGTAGAGCGAGTCAATCAAATTCTTGAAGATATGCTCAGGGCTTGTGTCATTTCCTTCGGTGTGAAGTGGGAAGATTGTCTTCCATATGCGAGTTCTCCTACAACAACAGCTTCCAAGCAAGTTTGGGCAAGGCCGCATTCGAGATTCTCTATGGCAGGAAGTGCCGTACTCCTCTAAACTGGTCAGAGACTGGTGAACGCCAACTTCTTATAAATGACTTGATCAAAGAGGCTGAAGAAATGTGCAAAGTCATTCGTGAAAATCTCAAAGCCGCGCAATCGCGCCAGAAGAGTTACTATGATAGCAAGCATCGTGACTTGGCTTTCGAGATCGGAGACCATGTCTACCTCCGCGTCTCTCCAATGAAAGGTACTCGTCGCTTCGGTATCAAAGGGAAGCTTGCCCCTAGATACGTGGGTCCTTTCAAGATCATTGGCAAAAGAAGCGATCTCGCCTATCAACTTGAGCTTTCATCCAACTTTGCAAATGTGCACGACGTGTTTCACGTGTCTCAACTCTGCAAGTGTTTCAAAACTCCTGACCGCACCAACAACTTCGAAGAGATTGATCTCCAAGAAGACATGTCTTATCATGAGCACCACGTTGCTATTCTTGAAGATACTGAGCGCAAGACTCGCAACAAGTCTATCAAATTCCTGAAAGTGAAGTGGTCACATCATTCCGACCGTGAATCCACCTGGGAACGCGACGACCACCTTCGTTCCGAATATCCGGAGTTTTTCCAGTCCTAGATCTCGGGACGAGATCCTTTCGTAGTGGTGGAGTGTTGTAACACCCCGTATGTAACTTGCCATATTTGTGTTCCAACTCTTGCCATTTCCGGCACTAAGTTATGATATTTCCTCGTGTCAGGTTTTTGTCTCCGTGTTTCTTTTGTCTTTGTCATGCATCTCATCTCATGTCATCATGTGCATCGCATTTGCATACGTGTTCGTCTCATGCATCCGAGCATTTTCCCCGTTGTCCATTTTGCATTCCGGCGCTCCTATGTCCTGCGGTGTCCCCTTTTACCTCTTTTCGTGTGTGGATGTTAAACATTTTCGGATTGGAGCGAGACTTGTCATGCGGCCTTGGTTTACTACCGGTAGACCACCTGTCAAGTTTCGTGCCATTTGGACATCGTTTGATGCTCCAACGGTTAACCAAGGAACCGAGAAGGCCTCGTGTGTGTTGCAGCCCAAAACCCCTCCAAAGTGGCACAAAACCCACCAAAACCCACTCCATCATCTCGGTCGTTCGATCACGATCGCGTGGCCGCAAAACGTGCTCAATTTGGAGCCTCCTAGCTCCCTCTACCAATAAAAAGGCATCTCCCCCGAAATTTTCGGACCAAACCCTAGATCCCTCTCCCCTCCACACGGCCGGACGTGTCCGCTCGCCGCTAGACGAAATCGCCGCCACGCCCGGACCAATCAGAGAGCGCCGCGTGTCCCGCCGGCCGCCTCCCGCGCCGTGGCCCGCCTGGGCCCGAGGAGGGCCCCCGAAGCCCATCCGGCGCCCCGCGCCGCCCAGTCTTCTCCCCGCCGCCCGACGACCCGTGCCGCCCTCCGCCTCGCCACTGTTCGCCTTCTTCACCGCCAGCCACCACAACCGACCTCGCCGGTCGCCGTCGACGCCGGCAAGCGCCGCCGACCCCGCGCCGCCCCGATGCCGCGTCCAGCCGCCGCCCGACCGCGTCCAAGCTCCGCCGCGCCTCGCCGGTCTCCGCCCACGCCGCCCCGTCGTCTCTCCGGCGAGCCCCGGCCGGGATCTACCTCAGCTCCAGGGAGATCGAGCCGCCTCGGTTCGCGTACGCCCGACCGCTACAGTAAACCCTAGATATGGAGAGGTTGACCTCATTTTTTCTCCCAAGTCCCCAGCCTTTTTAGCATATTTCATCATGCCATAACTTTGCACCAGTGGCTCTGTTTGGGCATGTAGCATATCAAATTGTTCGTCTCGATGAGTACTTCATTTCATTCCATTGCACCATGTTCATTTGAGCTCATCTTGATGCCCTAAATGTTGTTGCAAGAGTGCTATGTAATGTTAGTTTCAGATTCTTATCAGAATTTGGACATTTGTCATTTTTGCCATGATTAATGTGTTCCTCCTATGATCTTGAGCCCTACATATGTTTTGAAGTATGCCATGCCATCTTTCCAGGGGTGTATGCCATGTATTTTTGTGATCTTTGTGGTGACAAGCTGATAGAGGCTAAGGTGTCCCGATGTTTCGATGAGATGGTGGCTATCGTTTTCTGTGGGAGTCGACTTTGACGATCCGACTACGAACGTGCGAGACGTCGCGCCTTAGCAATCGCTAAACCAACTTCCGAGGGTTATTGACCACGCCGGAGCACGATCAACCTGACCACGAGGGTATGTTTCCTGCGAGCAAACGAAGAACAAGCAAGAAACTGAGATTGCAATCTGGATATTGCGAATATAAGATGAAAGCTTTATTGATCAAGGTGGGGTTCTGTGACGTCTTGGTCTGGTCGTTGGACACAAACGAAGTACGCTAAGTTGCAGCTATGGCAAACTTTTAATCTAAACAAAACCCAAAGTCTAAACGACGCCCTAAGGGCTGTATATATGGAGAAAGAGGGGGAATTTCGTGGCCCTTGAGGGTGCGGTCCGAAACCAACCCTAACTCTTGTTTCCCCACACATACGGACTCTAAAAATAGCCTATACTTAAGTATTTCGAAATTACATGGGCCTAGCCCATTAATAAGGTGACGCAGCACCTAGAATAGCCTATGGACGAATATTATGAAGTGGCATCTTGTATATTTCGTCCAAGGCTTCATGCACTCCTTATGGCGGCTTTAAAGTCCTGAAATCATCACTTGTAACTCCGTTCTTGATCCCCTTGCGCATGCCATCAACTCCATGTGTGTTCTTGCTCCAATGTTCATCCTTCTCCAAGTTAGGCCCTTCATTTGTAAGCAAAACAAATGTATCCAATTTAGGCAGCATCATAATCTCATGAACATTAGAATCATTACCAAGAAACGAAAGTACCTGTTAATTTAATTGGCGTGTGCGAGCTCTAGTAATTGGTCCAGTATATGTAACAGTAGGGGCTGTGGGTGTAACAATGGTATTGATGTCCTCATCATCCTCCCCTTCTTGAAATGAAGTCGTCCTCGACGGAAGCGCATCTTCCTCACCCAAATAAGGCTTCAAATCTGCAATGTTAAAAGTGGGACTAACCCCAAAATCTACAGGTAGCTCAAGTTTATATGCATTATCATTTATTTTCTCTAAGACCTTAAAAGGACCATCAGCACGTGGCATTAGCTTTGATTTGCGCAGATTAGGAAATCTATCTTTACGCAAATGTAACCAAACAAGATCTCCAGGCGCAAACACAACATGTTTTCTACCCTTATCTCCAGCAAGTTTATATTTAGCATTCATACGCTCAATGTATTCCTTAGTTAACTCATGCATTTTTAAAATAATTCAGAACATTCTTTAGCATCAAAATTAACCTTCTCTGAAGATGGAAGAGGCAACTATTCAATAGGTGCACGAGGTAGGAAACCATACACAATTTCAAAAGGGCACATCTTAGTAGTAGAATGCAATGAACGATTATAAGCAAATTCAATATGAGGCAAGCATTCTTCCCATATTTTCTTGTTATTCTTCAAAACAGCCCTAAGCATAGTAGACAATGTTCTATTGACTACTTCAGTTTGTCCATCAGTTTGGGGGTGACAAGTAGTACTAAAAAGTAGCTTAGTCCCCAACTTAGCCCATAAACATCTCCAAAAGTGGCTAAGAAATTTAGTATCACTATCTGAAACAATAGTATTTGGCACACCATGTAAGCGAATAATTTCACGAAAGAAGAAATCAGCAACATTAACAGCATCATCGCTTTTATGACATGGTATAAAGTGTGCCATTTTCGAGAACCTATCCACGACAACAAATATGCTATCCCTCCCCTTCTTTGTTCGAGGTAAACCTCAAACAAAGTCCATAGATATATCCTCCCGAGGAACACTAGGTACAGGCAAAGGCATATATAAACCATGAGGATTGAATCGTGACTTAGCTCTTTGACATGTAGTGCAGCGAGCAACAAAACGCTCAACATCCCGTCTCATCTTTGGCCAAAAGAAATGTGTAGAAAGTATATCCTCCGTCTTCTTGATGCCAAAGTGTCCCATTAATCCTCCTCCATGCGCCTCCTGCAACAACAAAAGACGAACGGAGCTAGCTGGAATGCATAGCTTGTTAGCACGAAACACAAATCCATCGTTAAGAACGAACTTGTTCCAAGTTCTCCCTTCCTTACAATTCTGCAATACATCTTTAAATTCAGCATCATGAACATATTGATCTTTGATGGTCTCCAAACCAAATATTTTAAAGTCAAGTTGTGAAAGCATAGTATAACGACGAGACAAGGCATCAGCAATAACATTTTCTTTACCCTTCTTGTGTTTAATGACATAAGGGAAAGTCTCAATGAATTCAACCCATTTAGCATGTCTACGGTTCAGTTTTGCTTGACTTTTAATGTGTTTCAAAGATTCATGATCAGAATGTATAACAAATTCCTTGGGCCATAAATAATGTTGCCACCTTTCTAAGGTCCGAACAAGAGCATATAATTCTTTATCATAAGTAGAATAGTTCAGACTGGGCCCACTCAATTTTTCAGAAAAGTATGCAACAGGTTTTCCATCTTGTAATAACACACCTCCTAATCCAATTCCACTAGCATCACATTCAAGCTCAAAAGTCTTATTGAAATTAGGAAGTTGGAGTAAAGGAGCATGTGTCAACTTATCTTTCAATACCGTGAAGGCTTCTTCCTGTGCGATACCCCAAACAAAAGGCACATCCTTCTTTGTAAGCTCGTTGAGAGGTGCAGCAATGGTGCTGAAATCTCTCACAAAACGCCTATAGAAACCAGCGAGGCCAAGGAAACTCCTCACTTGTGTGACCGTTTTGGGCTGCGGCCAACTCTCAATAGCTTCAATCTTGGCTTTATCAACTTCAATTCCCTGTGGAGTAACAACATAGCCAAGAAAAGATACTCGGTCGGTGCAAAAGGTGCACTTTCTAGGGTTTCCAAACAAACGTGCATCACGTAGAGCAATAAAAACAGCACGTAAATGTTCCAAATGTTCCTCCAAAGATTTGCTATAAATCAATATGTCATCAAAGTAAACTACCACAAATCGTCCAATGAAAGCACGTAAAACTTCGTTCATTAATCTCATGAAAGTACTAGGTGCATTAGTTAACCAAAAAGGCATGACTAACCACTCATATAATCCAAACTTAGTTTTAAATGCTGTTTTCCATTCATCTCCTAATTTCATACGAATTTGATGGTATCCACTACGCAAATCAACTTTGGAGAATATTGTAGAGCCACTCAATTCATCAAGCATATCATCTAGCCTAGGAATAGGATGACGATAACGAATAGTAATATTATTTATGCCTCTACAATCAACGCACATACGCGACGTACCATCCTTTTTCGGCACTAAAATGATTGGAACAGCACAAGGACTAAGGTGTCCCGATGTTTCGATGAGATGGTGGCTATCGTTTTCTGTGGGAGTCGACTTTGACGATCCGACTACGAACGTGCGAGACGTCGTGCCTTAGCAATCGCTAAACCAACTTCTGAGGGTTATTGACCACGCCGGAGCACGATCAACCTGACCACGAGGGTCTGTTTCCTGCGAGCAAACGAAGAACAAGCAAGAAACTGAGATTGCAATCTGGATATTGCGAATATAAGATGAAAGCTTTATTGATCAAGGTGGGGTTCTGTGACGTCTTGGTCTGGTCGTTGGACACAAATGAAGTACGCGAAGTTGCAGCTATGGCGAACTTTTAATCTAAACAAAACCCAAAGTCTAAACGACGCCCTAAGGGCTGTATATATGGAGAAAGAGGGGGAATTTCATGGCCCTTGAGGGTGGGGTCCGAAACCAACCCTAACTCTTGTTTCCCCACACATACAGACTCTAAAAATAGCCTATACTTAAGTATTTTGAAATTACATGGGCCTGGCCCATTAATAAGGTGACGCAGCACCTAGAATAGCCTATGGACGAATATTATGAAGTGGCATCTTGTATATTTCGTCCAAGGCTTCATGCACTCCTTCTGGCGGCTTTAAAGTCCTGAAATCATAACTTGTAACTCCGTTCTTGATCCCCTTGCGCATGCCATCAACTCCATGTGTGTTCTTGCTCCAATGTTCATCCTTCTCCAAGCTAGGCCCTTCATTTGTAAGCAAAACAAATGTATCCAATTTAGGCAGCATCATAATCTCATGAACATTAGAATCATTACCAAGAAACAAAAGTACCTGGTAATTTAATTGGCGTGCGCGAGCTCTAGTAATTGGTCCAGTATATGTAACAGTAGGGGCTGTGGGTGTAACAATGGTATTGACGTCCTCATCACAAGCACAAGCATGAAAAGTAGCTCTCGTAATGTTGCTGATTTCACGGACTTAGAAATCTTCCAAGTCTTTTCCCTGATAATATTTTTATGCCATGTATTGTTGTTGCTAGAGAGTGATCCATGCCTCTTTTGAGCATGATCAGTAAGGATGTTTTGGAGATACTGTTATGCTCTATCCATCCATGTCTTTGTTTGCAATTATGGAGTCCCCTAGCTTGACTCAATCGTGCTCTACTTTTGCTATAAAATATTCCTGGCAAATTGTTTACGTGTTAAGCAATTTTGTCGAGGTTGTTGTAGTTGATCCATTCATGCTATGAGGTTGTTCTTGCCATGTTTAGCTTCTCTGCCATGTCCACTTGCTGGGTGTATGCTTAGTTTGTCATGCAATTCCTTGTGGTGAGTTCATCAAGCTCGTAAACATGCCTACTTAATATCTATTTTGCCTTGTTCCAGTTTTCTGCTAAGTCTGAATCTGTTAACGAAACTTGCTATGTTCACATGGATGCCATTGTATTTTCTGATCCCTTTTGGCTTATGGTCAGTAAGGGACTTTTGTTGTATGCTTTGAGTAGCTTCATGCCATGCCTTACTTGGCCATGATATGTTCCTGTAGCATGTTGTTATCTTGCTCTAAACATGGCTTCCTGATATTAAATTCCTGACATGTTATTTTCTCTAAGTCTGTAACCTGGTATCTTTTGCACTTTTGCCATGCTTGTTTGAACCTGCTATTTTGTGAATTAGCCATAGCTCAGTGTTCATCCTTTGTCAAGCATCTTGAGTGGATCACTTCCATGTGATTTTTTGCTATGTCAGAGTGAAGTAGCTTGTTGTTCTTGATGCATTTAGATGGCCTCGTGCTGTTAATCGTAGATCGGTGCCATATTTGTTTTGCTTGCCATTTGCAAACCGTGCATCCGATTCTGGTGATCTTTATATCGATTTCGACCGAAATCAACTCATCTTTCCAGTGGCCAGGTTCAATCTTTCCTTTCCGAAACATGCATATGCATCGCATATCACATCCCGCATATCATGCCATGTTTTGCATCATGTTGGTTGCGCATTGCACCGTGGTTGATTGTGTCTCCCTTTGCTTGTGTTCTTGCTTGGGTAGAGCCGGGAGACGAGTACGTGATCGAGGAACATGTTGAGAATGTTTATGAGGATCAAGCTTACGTCAACTCGGAGAACTTTGCAGGCAAGATGACCATACCCTCGAAATCACTTCTATCTTTGCTTGCTAGTTGCTCGCTCTATTGCTATGCCTATGCTACGATACGTACCACATGTTTTATCATGCCTCCCTAATTGCCATGTCAAACCTCTAACCCACCTTGTCCTAGCAAACCGTTGTTTGGCTATGTTACCGCTTTGCTCAGCCCCTCTTATAGCGTTGCTAGTTGCAGGTGAAGATTGGAGTTTGTTCCTTGTTGGAACATGTTTATTGTTGGGATATCATTATATTATCTTGTTTACTTTAATGCATCTATATACTTGGTAAAGGGTGGAAGGCTCGGCCTTATGCCTGGTGTTTTGTTCCACTCTTGCCGCCCTAGTTTTCGTCATACCGGTGTTATGTTCCTTGATTTTGCGTTCCTTACATGGTTGGGTTATAATGGGAACCCCTTGACAGTTCGCCTTGAATAAAACTCCTCCAGCAATGCCCAACATTGGTTTTACCATTTGCCACCTAGCCCATTTTTCCCTTGGGTTCCGCGGACTCAAGGGTCATCTTTATTTTAAACCCCCGGGCCAGTGCTCCTCTAAGTGTTGGTCCAACCTGTCAGCTGTCGGTGGCCACCAGGGGAAACTCTGGGCTGGCCTACCGGAACCTTGGACAATTCGGTGTGCCCTGAGAATGAGATATGTGCAGCTCCTATCAAGATTTGTCGGCACATTCGGGTGGCTTTGCTGGTTTAGTTTTACCATTGTCGAGATGTCTTGTAACCGGGATTCCGAGTCTGATCGGGTTGTCTTGGAGAAGGAATATCCTTCGTTAACCGTGAAAGCTTGTGATGGGCTATGTTGGGACACCCCTGCAGGGATTTGAACTTTCGAAAGCCATGCTCACGGTTATGGGCAGATGGGAATTTGTTAATGTCCGGTTGTAGAAAACCTGAAACTTAACTTAATTAAAATGAATAAACAACGTGTGTAGCCGTGATGGTCTCTTTTCGGCGGAGTCCGGGAAGAGAACACGGTCTCGTGTTATGCTTGAACGTAGGTTGTTCTAGGATCACTTCTTGATCATAGTTTATCGACCGTGCCTTTGCCTTCTCTTCTCGCTCTCTTTTGCGTATGTTAGCCACCATATAAGCTAGTGCTTGCTTCAGCTCCACCTCATACCTCTTCCGTACGTATAAGCTTAAATAGTCTTGATCGCGAGGGTGTGAGATTGCTGAGTCCCCGTGACTCACAGATTACTTCCAAAACCATTTGCAGGGACCGATGATGTCAATCCAGGAGATTCGACTGAGCTCAAGTGGGAGTTCGATGGGGACTCAGGACGATACTATGTTTCTTTTCCAGACGATCAGTAGTGGTGCCCAGTTGGGTCGATCGGGGACATTACGCATTTGGGGTTGTCTTTATTTTGATTCCATAGTCGGACCTTGATTGTATCTGGATGATTGTAATGATATATTTATGTTATTGTGTGACGTGGCAATTGTAAGCCAACTATGTAACTCTTTCCTTATTTAGTACAAGGTTTGTGTGAAGATTACCCCACTTACGACATTGCTTACAATGCGGTTATGCCTCTAAGTCGTGCTTCGACACATGGGAGATATAGCCGCATCGTGGGCGTTACAGGTTCGCGTGTATCAAATGATTTATAATCAAGTGATTCCAAATGCCCATCTGCATGGAGTTTCTTCATGCGCTTTACACCAATATGACCTAAACGGCAGTGCCACAAGTATGTTGCACAATCATTATCAACTTTGCATCTTTTGGCATCAATATTATGAATATGTTTATCACTACGATCGAGATTCAAGAAACCATTTACATTGGGTGTATGACCATAGAAGGTTTTATTCATGTAAACAGAACAACAATTATTCTCTGAGTTAAATGAATAAACGTATTGCAATAAACATGATCCAATCAAATTCATGCTCAACACAAACACCAAATAACATTTATTTAGGTCCAACACTAATCCCGAAGGTAGAGGGAGTGTGCGATAGTGATCTTATCAACCTTGGAATCAATTCCAACACACATCGTCACCTCGCCCTTAACTAGTCTTTGTTCATTTTGCAACTCCTGTTTTGAGTTACTAATCTTAGCAACTGAACCGGTATCAAATACCCTGGGGTTACTATCAACACTAGTAAACTACACATCAATAACATGTATATCAAACATACCTTTTTTTACTTTTCCCTCCTTCTTATCCGCCAAGTATTTGGGGTAGTTCCATTTCCAGTGACCATTCCCTTTGCAGTAGAAGCACTCAGTTTCGGGCTTAGGTCCAGCTTTGGGCTTCTTCACAGGAGTGGAAACTTGCTTTTCATTCTTCTTGAAGTTCCCTTTCTTTTCCTTCGCCCTTTTTCTTGAAACTATAGGTCTTGTCAACCATCAACACTTGATGCTTTTTCTTGATTTCTACCTTCGCCGATTTCAGCATCACGAAGAGCTCGGGAATCGTTTCCGTCATCCCTTGCATATTATAGTTCATCAAGAAGTTCTAGTAGCTTGGTGATAGTAACTAGAGAACTCTGCCAATCACTATCTTATCGAGAAGATTAACTCCCATTTGATTCAAGCGATTGTACTACCTAGACATTCTAAGTACATGCTCACTGGCGGAGCCATTTTCCTCCATCTTGTAGGCAAAGTACTTGTCAGACATCTCATACCTCTCGACATGGGCATGAGTCTGAAATACCAATTCATCTCTTGTTACATCTCATGTGCTCCTATGGCGTTCAAAACATTTTTTGAAGTCCTGGTTCTAAGACATAAAGCATGGCGCACTAAACTATTAAGTAGTCATCATATTGAGCTTGCCAAATGTTCATAAGGTCTTCATCTGCTCCTACAATAGGTCTGTCACCTAGCGGTGCATCAATGACATAATTCTTCTATGCAGCAATGAGGACAATCCTCAGATCACGGACCCAGTCCGCATCATTGCTACTATCATCTTTGGACTTATTTTTCTCTAGGAACATATCAAAAATAAGGGAGCTTTATTGTGAGCTATCGATCTACAACATAGATTTGCAAATACTATCAAGACTAAGTTCATGATAAATTAAGTTCATATTAATCAAATTACTTAATAACTCCCACTTAAATAGACATCCCTCAAGTCATCTAAGTAACACGTGATCCAAATCAACTAAACCATATCCGATTATCATGTGAGATGGAGTAGTCATCAATGGTGAACATCTCTACATTGATCATATCTACTATATGATTCACGTTTGACCTGTAGTTCTCCAGTGTTCCGAGGCCATGTCCGTACATGCCAAGCTCGTCAAGTTTAACCCAAGTATTCTACATGTGCAAAACTGTCTTGCACCCATTGTATGTGAACGTAGAGTCTATCACACCCGATCATCACGTGGTGCCTCGAACGAAGAACTGTAGCAACGGTGCATACTCAGGGAGAACAATTTTACCTTGACATTTAGTTAAGGGATCATCTTATAATGCTATCGCCGTAATAAGAAAAATAAGATGCATAAAAGATAAACATCACATGTGATCAAAATATGTGACATGATATGGCCATCATCATCTTGTGCTTTTGATCTCCATCTCTAAAGCATTGTCATGATCTCCATCGTCACTGGCTTGACACCTTGATCTCCATCTTAGCGTCGTGGTCATCTCGCCAACTATTGCTTCTACAACTATCACTAACGCATAGTGATAAAGTAAAGCAATTACATGGCATTTGCAATTCATACAATAAAGAGACAACCATAAGGCTCCTTCCAGTTGCTACTAATTTTTTACAAAACATGATCATCTCATACAATAATGTATATCACATCATGTCTTGACCATATCACATCACAACATCCCTACAAAAACAAGTTAGACGTCCTCTACTTTGTTGTTGCAAGTTTTACGTGGTTGCTACGACCTTCTAGCAAGAACCCTTTTTACCTACGCATCAAAACCACAACGGTGATCTATCAAGTTTGCTATTTTAACCTTCAACAAGGACCGTCCGCAGTCAAATTTGATTCAACTAAAGTTGGAGAAAAAGACACCCGCCAGCCACCTTTATGCAAAACTAGTTGCATGTTTGTCGGTGGAACCGATCTCGTGAACGTGGTCATGCAAGGTTGGTCCGGGCCGCTTCATCCAACAATACTGCCGAATCAAGATAAGACATTGGTGGTAAGCAGTATGACAATCACCGCCCGTAACTCTTTGTGTTCTACTAGTGCATATCATCTACACATAGACCTGGCTCGGATGCCACTGTTGGGAAATGTAGCATGCAATTTCAAAAATATTCCTAGGCTCACACAAGATCTATCTAGGAGATGCATAGCAACGAGAGGGGGAGAGTGCGTCTACGTACCCTCGTAGACCGAAAGCGGAAGCGTTTGACAACGCGGTTGATGTAGTCAAACTTCTTCTCGTTCTGACCGATCAAGCACAGAACGTATGCACCTCCGAATTCTGCACATGTCCCTCGAACTCTTGATCTAGCAAAGTGTCGAGGAAGTAGGTGAGTTCCGTCAGGATGATGGCGTGGTGCCGGTGATTGTGAAGTGATCCGTGCAGGGCTTCGCCTAAGCACTACGAAGATACGACCAGAGGCGTAAACTGTTGAGGGGGGCGCCGCACACGGCTAACAATTGTTGGTGTGTGTTCTAGTTATGCCCCCCCCCCACATATATATAGGTTGGAGGGAAGGAGAGGCAGCTAAGGGGGTTCCCCAAGTAGGAGGAATCCTACTTGGAGTCCCTCCCTAGCCGCGCGCGCCCCATGCCATATGATAGAGGCAAAGGTGTCCCGTCTTTCGATGAGATGATGGATATCGCTTTGGTGGCAGTCGACTTTGACGATCCGACTACGAACGTGCGAGGACGTCGCGCCTTAGCAATCGCTAAACCAACTCTGAGAGGTTATTGACCACGCCGGAGCACGATCAACCTGACCACGAGGGTCTGTTTCCTGCGAGTAAACGAAGAACAAGCAAGAAACTGAGATTGCAATCTGGATATTGCGAATATAAGATGAAAGCTTTATTGATCAAGGTGGGGTTCTGTGACGCCTTTGTCTGGTCATTGAACACAAACGAAGTATGCGAAGTTGCAGCTATGGCGAACTTTTAATCTAAACAAAACCCGAAGTCTAAACGATGCCCTAAGGGCTGTTTATATGGAGGAAGAGGGGGGAATTTCTTGGCCCTTGGTGGAGGGGTCCGAAATCAACCCTATCTCTTGTTTCCCCACACATACGTACTCTAAAAATAGCCTATACTTATGTATTTCGAAATTACATGGGCCTGGCCCAATAATAAGGTGACGCAGCACCTAAAATAGCCTCGGGACGAAACTTATGAAGTGGCATCTTGTATATTTCGTCCAAGGCTTCATGCACCCATTATGGTGGCTTCAATGTCCTGAAATCATCACTTGTAACTCCATTCTTGTTCCCCTTGCGCATGCCATCATGTCCATGCTTGTTCTTGCTCCAATGTTCATCCTTCTCCAAGCTAGGCCCTTCATTTGTAAGCAAAACAAATGTATCCAATTTAGGCAGCATCATATTCTCATGAACATTAGAATCATTACCAAGAAACGAAAGTACCTGGTAATTTAGTTGGCGTGCACGAGCTCTAGTAATTGGTCCAGTATGTATAGCAGCAGGGGCTGTGGGTGTAACAATTGTATTGATGTCCTCATCATCCTCCCCTTCTTGAAATGAAGTCGTCCTCGATGGAAGTGCATCTTCCTCACCCAAATAAGGCTTCAAATCTGCAATGTTAAAAGTGGGACTAACCCCAAAATCTGCAGGCAGCTCAAGTTTATATGCATTATCATTTATTTTCTCTAACACCTTAAAGGGACCATCAGCACGTGGCATTAACTTTGATTTGCGCAAATCAGGAAATCTATCCTTACGCAAATGTAACCAAACAAGATCTCCAGGTGCAAACACAACATGTTTTCTACCCTTATCTCCAGCAAGTTTATATTTAGCATTCATACGCTCAATGTTTTCCTTAGTTAACTCATGCATTTATAAAATCAATTCAGCACGTTGTTTAGCATCAAAATTAACCTTCTCCGAAGATGGAAGAGGCAACAAATCAATAGGTGCACGAGGTAGGAAACCATACACAACTTCAAAAGGGCACATCTTAGTAGTAGAATGCAATGAACGATTATAAGCAAATTCAATATGAGGCAAGCATTCCTCCCACATTTCTTATTATTCTTCAAAACAGCCCTAAGCATAGTAGACAACGTTCTATTGACTACTTCAGTTTGTCCATCAGTTTGGGGGTGACAAGTAGTACTAAAAAGCAGTTTAGTCCCCAACTTAGCCCATAAACATCTCCAAAAGTGGCTAAGAAATTTAGTATCACGACCTGAAACAATAGTATTTGGCACACCATGCAAGCGAATAATTTCACGAAATAACAAATCAGCAACATTAACAGCATCATCGCTTTTATGACATGGTATAAAGTGTGCCATTTTCGAGAATCTATCCACGACAACAAATATGCTATCCCTCCCCTTCTTTGTTCGAGGTAAACCTAAAACAAAGTCCATAGATATATCCTCCCAAGGAACACTAGGTACAGGCAAAGGCATATATAAACCATGAGGATTGAGTCGTGACTTAGCTTTTTGACATGTAGTGCAGCGAGCAATAAAACGCTCAACATCCTGTCTCATCTTTGGCCAAAAGAAATGTGTAACAAGTACGTCCTCCGTCTTCTTCACGCCAAAGTGTCCCATTAATCCTCCTCCATGCGCCTCCTGCAACAACAAAAGACGAATAGAGCTAGCTAGAATGCATAGCTTGTTAGAACGAAACACAAATCCATCGTTAACGACAAACTTGTTCCACATTCTTCCTTCTTTACAATTCTGCATTACATCTTTAAAATCAGCATCATGCACATATTGATCTTTGATGGTCTCCAAACCAAATATTTTGAAGTCAAGTTGTGAAAGCATAGTATAGCGGCGAGACAATGCATCAGCAATAACATTTTCTTTTCCCTTCTCGTGTTTAATGACATAAGGAAAAGTCTTAATGAATTCAACCCATTTAGCATGTCTACGATTCACTTTAGCTTGACTTTTAATATGTTTCAAAGATTCATGATCAGAATGTATAACAAATTCTCTGGGCCATAAATAATGTTGCCATGTTTCTAAAGTCCGAACAAGAGCATATAATTCTATATCATAAGTAGAGTAATTCAGACTAGGCCCACTCAAATTTTCAGAAAAGTATGCAACAGGTTTGCCATCTTGTAATAACACACCGCCTAATCCAATTCCACTAGCATCACATTCAAGCTCAAAAGTCTTATTAAAATCAGGAAGTTGGAGTAAAGGAGCATGTGTCAACTTATCTTTCAATACCGAGAAGGCTTCTTCCTGTGCGGTACCCCAAAGAAAAGGCACATCTTTCTTTGTAAGCTCATTGAGAGGTGCAGCAATGCTGCTGAAATCTCTCACAAAACGCCTATAGAATCCAGCGAGGCCAAGAAAACTCCTCACTTGTGTGACCGTTTTGGGCTGCGGCCAACTCTCAATAGCTTCAATCTTGGCTTTATCAACTTCAATTCCCTGTGGAGTAACAACATAGCCAAGAAAAGATACTCGGTCGGTGCAAAAGGTGCACTTCCCAAGGTTACCAAACAAACGTGCATCACGTAGAGCAATAAAAACAGCACATAAATGTTCCAAATGTTCTTCCAAAGATCTGCTATAAATCAATATGTCATCAAAGTAAACTACCACAAATCATCCAATAAAATCACGTAAAACTTCGTTCATTAATCTCATGAAAGTACTAGGTGCATTAGTTAACCCAAAAGGCATGACTAACCACTCATATAATCCAAACTTAGTTTTAAATGCTGTTTTCCATTCATCTCCCAATTTCATACGAATTTGATGGTATCCACTACGCAAATCAACTTTGGAGAATATTGTAGAGCCACTCAATTCATCAAGCATATCATCGAGCCTAGGAATAGGATGACGATAACGAATAGTAATATTATTAATGCCTCTACAATCAACACACATACGTGATGTACCATCCTTTTTCGGCACTAGAATAATAGGAACAACACAAGGACTAAGGGATTCGCGTATATAACCTTTGTCGAGAAGCTCTTGTACTTGACGCATAATCTCCTTCGTCTCCTATGGATTGGTACGGTATGGTGCTCGGTTTGGCAGTGAAGCACCAGGAATTAAGTCAATCTGATGCTCAATCCCTCGAATAGGCGGTAATCCCGGTGGCACGTCTTGTGGAAAGACGTCAGTGAACTCCTGCAAAATGTTAGTGACAGCAGGAGGCAAAGAGGAAGGCACGTCCTCGAATGAAAATAATGCCTCTTTGCACACAAAAGCATAGCAAATAGATTTGCTGAAATCTAGTTCATCAATATCAGATTTGGTGGCAAATAAACATGCACTTTTCAATTTAATTTCAGAAGTAACACTAGATGGTTTATTATTAGGCTTCATTTGTTGCTCAAATTCTTTTGCCACAATCTGATTTTCACTCTTATTCTTCTCCTGTTTTGCTTTATTAGCTCTATTAATATCATCTTTCAAAATGGAATCAGGAGTCATAGGAAGCAAAGTAATATTTTTATCCTTATGAACAAGAGTATAGTGATTGTTTCTACCATTGTGTACAGAGTTTTTATCAAATTGCCATGGTCTACCAAGTAATAAGGAACATGCTTGCATAGGTACCACATCACAATCAACATAATCAGCATATGTAGAGATACTAAAATGCACACGAACAGTACGTGTTACCTTAACCTTGCCGCTGTTGTTGAACCATTGGATGTAGTAAGGATGTGGATGTGGTCTTGTGGTGAGAGAAAGCTTCTCCACCATGTCCATGCTAGCCAAGTTGTTGCAGCTCCCTCCGTCTATTATGACGCGCACAGAACGTTCCTTCACAACTCCCTTGGTATGGAACAAATTGTGCCTCTGATTTTGCTCAGCTTGTGTGACCTGCACACTCAAAACACGTTGAGCAACTAAACATTCATACCTGTCAGCGTCTTCAGGAGCCATGTATTGCGTCTCATGATCAGAATCATCTCCACCATGTTCTTCACGTGTAATAAGAGCCAAAGTCTCCTCATCATAGTCACTAGCGGACTCGTATCCACCATCTGCGGTAGCAATCATCACACGCGGAGATTTGCATTCTCTCGCATAATGACCTCCTCCCTTACAACGACGACAAATAATATCACTTGTGTGCCCTGTTGATGCCATGGAAGAAGAAGAATTCTGTGCAGGCCCAGCAGGTGCGCTCTTGGCAGATAATGGTGGTTGTGCCTGTTTTCTTGTATCACGACTGGAGGAGGCACCTGATTGAGGTGCTGGTGCAGTTGAAGTAGAAGATGCACGCGGTGTCCATGATGAAGGTCGGCCTGCAGAAAAGTTAGATCGCGCCAATGCTTGTCGATCCTGCACTTCGCGTTCAGCTTTACAAGCAAGATGGAATAAACGAGTGATATTAGTATACTCCTTATAGTCTAGAATGGTCTGAATCTCTCTATTTAATCCACCCAGAAAACGTGCAAGCATAGCTTCATTCTCCTCAACAATACCACATCTAATCATGCCAGTTTGTAATTCCTCATAATATTCTTCTACAGAATTTTTCCCTTGTCTTAAACGCTGCAATTTTTGAAGCAATTCACGTTGATAATATGGTGGAACCCAACGCGTACGCATAGCAGTTTTCAAAGCAGCCCAAGTAGTTGGAATAGGATATAATCTACAATGTTCAGACCACCATACACATGCAAAACTAGTGAAAGCACAAACAGCAGCAGCAACCCGTCTCTCCTCGGGATATTGTAAACATGTAAAACGTTGTTCAGTTTCTAACTCCCAAGTAAGATATATATCAGGAACATATCTACCCTCAAATGGTGGAATATTCAATTTCAGTTTAGGAATATGCACATCATCTCGTACCTGAGGTGGTGGTGCAGGCCTACCATTACGAATATATACCTGAGGTCGACCTGCTGGTGGTGGTGCTGGTGCGTGCACGTAGTTTTGATTTTGATCAACCTCATCCTCATAATCGCCCGCATACTCATCATCCTCCTGGGTACCAGCTGCAGCAGTAGCAGGAGCCAAAGAAGCATCAATAACAAGAACAGCAGCACCAGAAGTTTGGCCATCCTCAATAGGAACACGGTTCGCTCGTCCATACTGATTCGGAAGGATGCGTTGTTGTTGGTGTTGCAGAGGTGCGATAGGTGCAGCCGGCGGTGGTGGTGGTAATCGCGCGAGCAAATCATTAAACTTGCTATCAAGCTTTGTTTCGAATGTCTTCTCCATGCCATCTATCTTCTCCATGGCCTCATCAAATCTGTTTAGCACATCTTGCACCTGTCCACTCATCATTTGCTGAAATTTATCATGTAGCTGTTTGTTCGTCAGGTTCTCCCAATCAGTCTCATCGGCTTGTGATCCTACCATGGTTAGCAGCAAATAGAAACACACAAGAATATGATCCTACAGACTACTAAGAAGTGGTGGTGGTGTATCACAAACCCGTCAAGCAAAACTCAAATTCTTACCAGTTCTTACCCAGCAGCAGGCGGTGATCGGCAACCGTTGTAGTCAAAACTCTCAAAGCTTGGATAGAGAGATTACCAGGAAGAGTCAAACGCACGACGTAGATGTATGTGGAGCTGGGAAGGCTTATAATATGGTAGCAAAAAGGGTCAGCAATAATCAATTCAGAGATGCAAAGTTGAATAAACGCTCAACGACGGTACTGTGCTGGTCCTAGGCTAGACCGTGCTAGAGACGCGAGCCTAGAACACTAACAAAATCACGGCGCTGCACGTAAACAAGGAAAAAGCACACTCTGGAATTTTGTTCTCGCTCTTTTTTTTTGCGCTCTTTTTTTGCGCTGCTTTTTTTTTTGCGAAAAATCACTATAATGGCGAGTGTCTCAAAACTCTTCCTAGGTCAAACTGACAGGATGGGCACGAAATTTTTTCGACCAATTTTTTTTTTCGTTTTTTTGACTGCCCGGACCCAAAAACTGGAAACGGGTCAAAAAAAACTTCCTATAATGGCACGTGTCTCAAAACACTCAGAAACACCTAAAAATAGGATAGCCAATTTTTTTTCGAAAAATGCGTTTTCGAAAAATTTTGGGCCTAAACGGAGGGTGGTTTCCGGACTCTTTTTTTTCGAAACCTACTCCGGCAAGGAAACACGAATCGGAATCTAGATGGATCTCAAAAACACACCTAATATGCAAGGAACTCGGATTGGTGGTGGATATATGGTGGTGGTATATGGCAGCGGTGGTGGTATATGGCAGCGGTGGTAATATATGGATATGGATCAGTGGTGGTATATGGATACGGATTGGTGGTGGTATATGGATACGGATTTGGAGCGGTGGTGGTAGGTGACAGGGGCGATGATGTTGGTGCGGTGGCGGCGTGACAACTTATGACCAGAACTCGAAACTCTAAAAGACTAACGCTAAGACCAGCAACTAGACAGGACGATGCAACCGCAAATTCAACAAAGCAAAACCCTAAAAAGATTATGCAAAGGCTCAGATTGGTTCGGATATGATGAACTAACCCTAATTTTTTTTGGCTTTTTCGTGGACTGTAGGTATGAAGAATAGACTCGATCTAAACTACGAAAAACTGTAAAATCTCACCGAGCAACCTGGAAATCTGATACCACTTGATAGAGGCAAAGGTGTCCCGTCTTTCGATGAGATGATGGATATCGCTTTGGTGGCAGTCGACTTTGACAATCCGACTACGAACGTGCGAGGACGTCGCGCCTTAGTAATCGCTAAACCAACTCCGAGAGGTTATTGACCACACCGGAGCACGATCAACCTGACCACGAGGGTCTGTTTCTTGCGAGCAAACGAAGAACAAGCAGGAAACTGAGATTGCAATCTGGATATTGCGAATATAAGATGAAAGCTTTATTGATCAAGGTGGGGTTCTGTGACACCTTTGTCTGGTCGTTGAACACAAACGAAGTACGCGAAGTTGCAGCTATGGCGAACTTTTAATCTAAACAAAACCCGAAGTCTAAACGATGCCCTAAGGGATGTATATATGGAGGAAGAGGGGGGGAATTTCGTGGCCCTTGGTGGAGGGGTCCGAAATCAACCCTATCTCTTGTTTCCCCACACATACGTACTCTAAAAATAGCCTATACTTATGTATTTTGAAATTACATGGGCCTGGCCCAATAATAAGGTGACGCAGCACCTAAAATAGCCTCGGGACGAAATTTATGAAGTGGCATCTTGTATATTTCGTCCAAGGCTTCATGCACCCATTATGGTGGCTTCAAAGTCCTGAAATCATCACTTGTAACTCCGTTCTTGTTCCCCTTGCGCATGCCATCATCTCCATGCTTGTTCTTGCTCCAATGTTCATCCTTCTCCAAGCTAGGCCCTTCATTTGTAAGCAAAACAAATGTATCCAATTTAGGCAGCATCATATTCTCATGAACATTAGAATCATTACCAAGAAACGAAAGTACCTGGTAATTTAGTTGGCGTGCACGAGCTCTAGTAATTGGTCCAGTATGTATAGCAGCAGGGACTGTGGGTGTAACAATTGTATTGATGTCCTCATCACCATATATAACCGAGGGGGAGGAAAGAGGGGGGAGAGGGAAGGAAGTAGGAATACTAATCCACACTTTCCTTGCCCTCCCCTATTTCCTTCTCCTCCTCATAGGGCTGGCCTCTGTAGGGGCGCACTAGGGCTGGTGTGTTCCCTCACTTGGCCCATAAGGCCCATATCTTTGCCGGGGGTGCCCGAAACTCCTTTCCGGTGACCCGATAAGTAGCCGGTACCCTCCGAAACACTTCCGGTGTCCGAATACCATCGTCCTACATAGCAATCCTTACCTCTCGACCATTTCGAGACTCCTCGTCATGTCCGTGATCTCATTCGGGACTCCGAACAATATTCGGTTACCAAATCATATAACTCATATTAAATCGTTATCGAACGTTAAGCGTGCGGACCCTACGGGTTCGAGAACTATGTATAGATGATCAAGACACCTCTCCAGTCAATAACCAATAGAGGAACCTGGATGCTCCTATTGTATCCTACATATTCTACGAAGATCTTTATCGGTCGAACCGTTATGACAACATACGTTATTCCCTTTGTCCATCGGTATGTTACTTGCCCGAGATTCGATCGTCAGTATCTTCATACCTAGTTCAATCTCGTTACTGGAAAGTCTCTTTACTCGTTCCATAATACATCATCCCGCAACTAACTCATTAGTCACTTTTCTTCCAAGGCTTCTTATGATGTGTATTACCGAGAGGGCCCAAATATACCTCTCCGATACTCAGAGTGACAAATCCCAATCTCGACCTATGCCAACCCAACAAACACCTTCGGAGATACCTGTAGAGCATCTTTATAATCACCCAGTTAAGTTGTGACATTTGATAGCACACAAGGTTTTCCTTCGGTATCTGGGAGTTGCATAATCTCATAGTCGAAGGAATATGTATTTTACATGAAGAAAGCAATAGCAATAAAACTGAACGATTAATATGCTAAGCTAACGGATGGGTCTTATCCATCACATCTTTCTCCTAATGATGTGATCCCATTCATCAAATGACAACACATGTCTATGGTTAGGAAACTTAACCATCTTTGATTAGTGAGCTAGTCTAGTAGAGGCTTACTAGGGACACGATGTTTTGTCTATGTATTCTCACATGTATCAAGTTTCCGGTTAATACAATTCTAGCCTGAATAATAAACATTTATCATGATATAAGGAAATATAAAATAACAACTTTATTATTGCCTCTAGGGCATATTTACTTCACAAGGAACCTGAAACTGACGATGAAGCTGCCAAGGCTCAAGCAAGAAATGACACCTACAAGGGAGAACATTCGCAGCCAGTTAGAAGGAGCTCAAGACTAAAGAATCCATAGTGGTTGTACTGCTGCGTCAATTCAAGAAACGAGCATGTGCTCTTGGTTGCCTCGGTACACAATGAAGAAGCATATCAGAAACAACATCGTTACCAAAACTTATTTAGCTTTATCATCGATTTCTGGATCAATACTATAGTTAAGATACAATTTGTGTTTTGTGCCTGCTGGACCAGTGACATTATTATGTAAACCATTTCATAAACCTTTCGAATGCACTCACAAAATATATTTGAATTGATTTGGATTTATGTAACATCAACACTACTGTTGACCAGTAACTCAGCAAAATTTTGTTAAAAAATTGGAACTCTGATAGTACATCAGTACTAATAAGTCTGGCATGTCAGTTCAAGGCACAGCAACCAAACACACCCATGAACACCTCAAAAACATCCTTCAACAACTATGACCGGTCTGCCAGTCCTAGATCAAAACTCCCACCAGTACATAAAAGAATTACCTCAAGCGAACAGAAAAATTAGATGTACAAATATAATACAACTATACTAATGAAAACAAATTTATCTGTAAAAAATACTTTCAAAAATTATGTTGATTTAAACAATCATTTTAAAAAACAATGTTTAAAAAAATTAGCATCACACACATAGTCTGAACATGTATTGGTAAGTACAACCACACGTCAATCACCAGTCCAAGTACTCCACAATCGAGCAGTACAAGTGCCATCATTACCGACTCTGAGATGCGCAAGTGAGTCAAGCAACTAATAAGTTCACCTTAGCAAGACGGATCAGTGCTACAGTAAAAAAACCTGCAAAGAATTACTATTGGACGGTTGGTTTTTCCTGGACACCGCCTGCGCCATCCACTAGGCGGTTGCCCATGACGTGCTGCAACGGCAGACACCACGACCACTACCCCCCACTATCACAGCGAGCTCGCTTCAAAACCGCCTCCCCATGTCCCCAACCATGCTTTGAAATACACCATTCGACTGCATCTCTGCCTCATTCCGAGAACCATTGTCGCTCCATCTCCACTACAAACAACCAACAACATCTCTCTTTGAAGCCCACCGTCGCTCGAGGAGGGCAATGGCGGAGGAACCGTCTGCCAAGTGTCAGCATGGCGAGACGCCCGACCAAAGCAGCAACGACGAAAACATTCAGGTCCTCCATGAGAAGCTCGACTACACCATCATGCTCAACAAGGTGGAACTCCATGGAAAGGAGATACTAGAGGTCGTCTGCACCAGCAAACCAGACAAGGCCGACGAGATGATCTGTAGGCTCTGGAAATCCGCAATCATAGCAGCAAAATCTAGAACATGAATCATCATCATCATCGTCTGCACGACTGTCTTGGTTTTCAAGTGCGGGTTTTGGCTTTTCGGTGTTCCATTGGTAGCTTGACGCCTCAGCCCCGATGTTAGATTCAACATCCATGTGACTCTGACCGGGGTTTGGCATCTCGTAGCCCTGGGTATATTAATCCATGACCTGCTCTTCATCGTGTCTGGTCCAACGTGTATATCCATCCATGAATCCCCGAGAGAGTAAGTGCCACTTGGCATCTGTAAGTTCATGTGACTCTGTATTGGCACAATGACTGCATGGACACAGGATGTAATCCTCATCACCAATTATCTACTTTGTACTTTTAGCCAAATTCATGAACTCTATCACGCCACTGATAAAATCTGAGCTTCTCTGATTCTTCATCCATTCAGATCGTTCCATTTGCACCACACGAAGGGTAATTAAAAACAAAACAACAACATTAATACATGGATTAACTGATGCCCAAAGATGCGTGAATAAATCACAAGATTTTATTTTCATAATTACCGAGGGTGCTCCATATTATTATCCAGATGTGTGAAGACAAAAATTAATGGCCAGTAAATTTACATGCAGAGTACTACACCACTATCCTTAGGAATTGAATACCTTAATTAAGCCACTCAAAAAAAGAATACCTTAATTAATTAGCTACGCGGCGACCTCCACCCAGTAGACAGAGAAGCACAATGCGGCGGCACGCTGAGATAGTAGAGTCAAGGAGCAAAGCTTAGTGTGGCTACCACCTGAAGTTTGACCACCACTATCCCGCCATCGACCGTGATGGATGTGCTCCAATCATGCCGTTGTCGACCTCGATGGTTGAGCTCCTCCTATCTCCAGCCGTCGACTAAGGATTGATCTCCTATGACACCACCATCGCCCACCGACCGAGGAATGACCTCTTATCCTGTAGCCGCTGCCTCGGCTACTACCGCCGCCATCACTATTTGCAGAGTAGCTATTTTATTTTTTGTCAGATATCTGCTGAGTACACTAGGTATTATACTAACTCAATTATATTGCAGCCCCATATTTACAGGGTAGTACATCACATACGGTTATGTCACAACAACCGTGTCTGACCTACATTGTCTTCTCACACGGTTTGATGCGGAAATCATATGTGAAGTTGTAATACCTACCACAAACGACATGTATACAACATATAGTGCAATAAGTAGTTCTCGACCGTTAGCTTATCCACATAGTTTCCCCATTTCACCCAAATCCCTAGATAGCCTCCAAATTCCCTTGCATGGTGCTGACATTGGGGGAATGCGGACGAGTGGTTTTGATGGTTTCAGTGCGGCTGCTCCTACTCGTACCGCCGCTCTCGGCAGTACCGCCACGACGGCGGTCATCGCTGATCACTTGCCTAAGGTCAAGAGAAGGCAGGTGTACTATGGATCCAAATTGTTATGTCAGGTTCCATTCTATGTCGATCTTTTTTAGCATGTCCAAAGTAGCTCCACGCTGAATCCGTCCTCAATGACCCCACCCACACACACACAGGAAAGCGATCTGTTGCCGGATCCAGAGAATGACTCCAGACTCCCGCAGCACGAGTTCGACTCCGAGTTTCACGCCACAGAGAAGTACCAAAATCTGAGTTGTGTGCACGGCCACACTCCCACTCGACGCGTTTGCACGGAGGGATTCGACATTGGCAAATGCTTTATCAGTTGCCCCTTAGAGGTTAGTGCTAAGTTCATCATTTTACTTGAGTTAATGCCACCACTCATCCTGAATACTATTTAACATTGGTAGGGATATGAGGCTTCCGCCTTTGTTAACTGGCTGGATGAAGAATGGCATAGTAGGGCTCAGAGTGTTATCACCAAGATCGTAGAAGATAATGTGATATAGGCGAGGGGCCCGATCTTTCGATGAGATGATAACTATAAATTTGGTGGAGACGACTTTGACGATCCGAATACAAACATGCAACGATGTTGCGCCTTAGCAATCGCTAAACCAACTCCGAGAGGTTATTGACCATGCTGGAGCATGATCAACCTGACCACGAAGGTCTATTCCTGCAAGCAATCGAAGAACAAGTAAGAATATGAGAAAGCAATCTGAATATCGTGAATATGGATGAAGTATTGACAATGGTGGGGATCCGAAAGTGGTCTTGGTCTGGTCGTTGGATACAAACAAAGTACACGAAGTTGCGTTGGCTAACTTTTAGCTGAACAAATCCCCAATCTAAACGATGCCTTAAGGGCTATATTTATAGAGGGAAAGAGAGGGGATTTCATCCACCCTTGGCAAGGTGGGACTAAAATACCTCCCGATTCATCTCACCTACAATATGGACTCTAAAAATAGCCTATGAAGTAATATGTCGAAATTACATGGGCCTGGTCCAAAAATAAGGTGGCGCAACACCAATAATAAGCTATGGACGAAATTTACAAAAGGTCATTTAGGGAGTCCTGGATTGGGGGGTATCCAGACAGCCGGATTATATCCTTTGGCCAGACTGTTGGACTATGAAGATACAAGATTGAAGACTTCGTCCCGTGTCCGGATGCGACTCTCCTTGGCGTGGAAGGAAAGCTTGGCAATACGGATATGTAGATCTCCTTCCTTGTAACCAACTTTGTGTAACCCTAGCCCCCTCCGGTGTCTATATAAACCGGAGGGTTTAGTCCGTAGGACAACAACAATCATACCATAGGCTAGCTTCTAGGGTTTAGCCTCTCTGATCTCGTGGTAGATCAACTCTTGTACTACTCATATTATCAAGAACAATCAAGAAGGACGTAGGGTTTTACCTCCCTCAAGAGGGCCCGAACCTGGGTAAACATCATGTCCCCTGCCTCCTGTTACCATCCGCCTAGACGCACAGTTCGAGACCCCCTACCCGAGATCCACCGGTTTTGACACCGACATTGGTGCTTTCATTGAGAGTTCCTCTGTGTCGTCATCATTAAGCTTGATGGCTCCTTCAATCATCGATAGTGATGCAGTCCAGGGTGAGACCTTTCTCCCTGGACAGATCTTTGTATTCGGCGGCTTCGCACTGCGGGCCAACTCGCTTGGCCATCGGGAGCAGATCAAGAGTTACGCCCCTGGCCACCAGGTCAAGTTTGGAAGCTTAAACTACATGGCCGATATCCGCGGAGACTTTATCTTCGACGGGTTTGAGCCCCTGCCGAGTGTGCCACACGGTCATGATGAGCATGATTTAGCTCTACCATCGGACAATGTTCAGGAGATCGCACCAGCAACCACTCCGACCCTCAATTCGGAGCCAATTGCGCCGTCCATGGACGGGTGGATATACCCCGCCACGGAGGCCGCATCCTCAGCGGCGATCGAGCCGAGTATCGACCTTACCCTTCACAGGAGCCGTGACGCCGAACTGCTGTATTCTTCCCCGGCCACGGACTCTGAACCACCTGCGCCCATGCCTATCGAATCCGACTGGGCGCCGATCATGGAGTTCACCTCCGCGGATATCTTTCAGCACTCGCCCTTTGGCGACATACTAAACTCATTAAGGTCTCTCTCCTTGTCAGGAGAGTCTTGGCCGAACTATGTCCGGCAGGATTGGGATGCGGATGACGAAGAAATTCGCCGCCCACCCACCACCCACTTAGTAGCCACTGTCGATGATTTGACCGACACGCTCGACTTTGACTCCGAAGACATCGACGGTATGGACGACGATGCGGGCGACGAACAGGAACCACTGCCCACAGGGCACTGGACAGCCACGTCATCATATGATATATACATGGTGGACAACCCAAAGAAGGCAATGGCGATGGGACAGCGGAGGGTGACCCCCCCAAGAAGCAACCCAAGCGCCAACGTCAGCGGCGCCGCTCTAAGTCTCGCCAAAGCAAAAGCGGTGATACCGGCACAGGAGATAATAGCACTCTGAACAGTGCCGAAGATGACAACAATCCCCTCCGGCAAGATTTAGAGCAGGAGGATGGAGAAGCCAGCCCTCCCGAGAGAGCTGCAGATGGAGAGGTGGAGGATGATAATTACATGCCTCCCTCCGAAGACGAGGCAAGCCTCAACGATGACGAATTTGTCGTGCCTGAGGATCCCGTCGAGCAAGAGCGCTTCAAGCGCCGGCTTATAGCCACGGCAAATGGCCTTAAGAAAAAGCAACAACAGCTTCAAGCTGTTCAAGATTTGCTAGCTGACAGATGGACTGAAGTCCTTGCGACCGAGGAATATGAACTCGAACGCCCCTCCAAGAGTTACCCAAAGCGCAGGTTGCTACCCCGACTGGAGGAGGAAGCATTAAAACCTACATCTCCAGCGTATGACGCGGCTGTTCGGCCACCTCGTGGCCGCGACAGAGAGGCATTTCAGCCAAAAGCTCAGCCCGCACCCCGACGCCAGTCAAATAAAAATGTCAAGGCACGGGGAAACACACTAGACCTGCGAGACGTATTGGAGGACAAAGCAAAACACGCAAGGTTGATCTACGGATCACGAGGCCACGCCACTACGCGAGACGATAACCGTCACACCGGATACAGTAAAAGTAAATCCGGCCGGGCCGAACACAGCGGACAAGACTCATTTGAGCTGCGTCGCGACATAGCCCAGTACAGAGGCGCCGCACACCCCCTATGCTTCATAGACGAAGTAATGGATCACCAAATTCCAGAGGGTTTCAAACCCGTAAATATCGAATCATACGACGGCACAACAAATCATGTGGTATGGATCAAGGACTTCCTCCTACACATCCACATGGCCCGCGGTGACGATCTACACGCCATCAAATACCTCCAACTCAAGCTCAAAGGACCAGCTCGGCATTGGCTCAACAGCCTGCCAGCAGAGTCCATTGGCTGTTGGGAAGATCTGGAAGTCACATTCCTCGACAACTTCCAGGGCACTTATGTGCGACCACCAGATGCCGATGACTTGAGCCACATAATTCAGCAGCCAGAGGAATCAGCCAGGCAATTCTGGACACGGTTCCTGACAAAGAAAAATCAAATCATCGACTGTCCGGATGCAGAGGCCCTAGCAGCTTTTAAGCACAACATCTGCGATGAGTGGCTCGCCCGGCACCTTGGCCAGGAAAAGCAGAATTCTATGGCAGCCCTCACGACATTCATGACCCGCTTTTGCGCGGGAGAGGACAGCTGGCTGGCTCGCAGCAACAATATATCAAAGAACCATGGTACTTCGGATACCAAGGATGGCAATGGCAGGTCACGTCGCAACAAACACAAGCGCCGCACGGAGGAGCACACTGTGGCCCTCGCAGCAGAAGCACAAAGCAGCCTCTTTTCAAGCAATCCACCAGTTTGGTGATTAAACACCCGGACACCGTCAAGCACGCCTGGAGTAATTTGCAACAAGACCGCTTGGCACGTTCCGAGCTTGCAAAGCAATGCGGCCCCCACCCTAGTCCCAGCCAAACGGCGAAATCCATGCCACGCGTACATAATTATGCATTAAAAATACCATGGGCATAGGTGGGGGGCATGAGTATGGCACGCCCCAAAACGCGGCTCAACCGCACTAGGGGCTTCTCGCTTTGTTATTCTTTTCTATCTTTCAGGACTTTACTCTCCGGAAACCCCGTCCGGCAGTACGATTGCTGGACACACGATACAACAACCAAGGAGGCTGAAAGCTACATCGCACCATGGAACTCCTAGGTGATCTATGATAACGAGTGAAATACTTGCTTTAAATACCATTCCTCAGCTTGCCCTTGGAGGGGACATGTCAAATAGTCCTACTTTTTGCTTATTGCACTACTTGTATCATTCTGCTTCGACGCACCTTTTTGAATAAACAATGCATAGCACTAGACTATTACCGCATTCTCTATTCTTTTTATATATATGTTCATTCATGACATTCAGCACCCGTACACTCTGGTACGGCCAATACGCCAGGGGCTTAAGCGTACCCCATAATACAGCGTGAGAAATCCAAACACTTTCGACAGTGCAGCACCCCGAACTTATAGCATTATATGCATTAGCTCCGAATCATGTCTTGGGTCAATAGTTGGGTTTGCCTGGCTCCCATGTTTTGGTACCTTACGTTCCGCTATATCGGCTAAGGTAGCACTGGGAGAACTACTGCGATTGTGCCCAGTTCATCTGGGCAAGCACCTCAGTAGAGAAAGCTAAAACTAACTGTCATGATAAGGCGAGACTTGGTCATTGTTCGAGAGGTGTCGAGTCCCTCAAGACTTATGCCACTTGGAGCGAGGAGTCGGCTTTGTCCGGCTTAAGGCGTGTATAGCACCCCGAATTCGGTTTTCCAAATACTAGGGGCTTCGCCAAAATTTAAAATTGTAGACTTCTATGGCTAAGTGAGAGTGATAAAGCATTATAGTCCGATTGCCTTGTTCGTTGTGCTGAGCACCTCCCTCGAAGGACCCAACAATGGGAAAAAGAGTGCTCAGATTTATCCCGAACACCCCAGCACTCGTGGCATGGGGGCAGAAGCCGACGACTGGCCATCTCTCAGATTTAATAAACAGCCGCACAGAAGGTAATATTTTACATTCAAACAAGCCTTTCATAGCGCATATGAACAATTTTTCATAATGCAGGATCACACAAGCAAGTTCATTCAAAAATTACATCCTTCGCACACTCGTCCGCCACAAGACGGGCACCCTTCAGGACACCCTCATAATACATTTCGGGGTGGCGATGCTCCTTGCCCTGCGGCAGCCCCTCCTTCACCAGCTTCTCGGCGTCCGTCTTGGCCCAGTGCACCTTCGCACGGGCAAAAGCCCGGCGTGCACCTTTGATGAAGACGGACCGCTTTATGACTTCCAGCCGTGGGCAGGCATCCACAAGCCGCCTCACCAGGCCGAAGTAGCTGTTGGGAAGGGGGTCACCAGGCCACATCTAGACTATAAGGCCCCTCATGGCCTGTTCGGCCGCCTTGTGCAGCTCAACCAGTTGCTTCAGTTGGTCGCTCACAGGCATCGGGTGTTCGGTCCTAGTATACTGAAACCAGAACAATTTCTCCGTCAAGCTTCCCTCCTCGGCCTGGTAATACTTCGCGGCATCCGACACGCTGCGGGGCAAATCTGTGAGTGCTCTTGGAGAGCTCCAGACTCGGGTAAGTAACAAGTACTTTACTTTCACATGCTTGCTTTGCATATTGAATGCCTTACCCGCTGCTATCTTCCTCATCGCCTCAATTTCCTGGAGGGCCTTTTGGGCTTCAGCCTTGGCATGCTTTGTGCTCTCGAGGGCTGCAGCAAGCTCGGACTCTCGCGTCTTCGAGTCAAGCTCCAAAGCCTCGTGCTTCTTCACGAGAGCCTGGAGCTCTTGTTGCACCTCGCCCACCCGTGCCTCTTGTTTTTCCCACTCGGTGCGCTCCTTGGCCGCTTTGTTTTCGGCCTCGGACAACGCTTGCTTTAGGGTCGCCACTTCAGTCGTGGCCCTTGGCACATCCATGATGATCCTATCATTTTGCAACCGCATCTTTATATATATATATATATATATATATATATATATATATATATATATATATATATATATATATATATATATATATATATATATATAGACAAGGCATTATTTACCTTTGTTCTCCTCGAGCTGCCTCTTGGCAAGACCGAGCTCTTTCTTGGACCGCTCGAGGTTCTACTTCAGTGCAGCGACCTCCGCAGTCAGTGCGGCAGAGGTCAGCAGCGAAGCCTGCATACGCATATAGACATACTTATATTAGACTCTTGCAGATATTATTTGATCCTCTATTCAGCTTTTCTTTGTGAACACCAAACAGAGCATCAGGGGCTACTGTCTATGCGGTAATATTTTCCTATATTTTAGATACTTACCTCAAAGCCTGTTAGAAGGCTGGCACAGGCTTCAGTCAGTCCGCTCTTGGCGGACTGAACCTTCTTGATCACCGCACTCATAATAGTGCGGTGCTCTTCGTCGATGGAAGCGCCGCGAAGTGCTCCCAGCAAGTTGTCCGGTGCCTCTGGATGGATAGAGATCACCGGCATGGGTGGCTTGCCCCTCTTGGAAGGGGGCTGCCTGCCAAAGTCCGGAACCACTGGAGGTTCCGGCGCGGCGTTCGGCTGGGGGCCGAACTTGGAGCCCTTGGGAGTCTTGCTCCCTTCGCGCCTGGAGTCAGGAAGTTCGCCTTGAGGCGCCTCCGGGACTATCTCCCCCCAGCTCGGGTGCCCCTTGAGACGGTACCTTGACATCATCCGTAGGGCGAGGAGAGGAGGCGGTTGGAAGTGTACCATTATTCATATCCGATGAGTCCAAGGAACCGTCCAACGAGGATACGTCGATACGGGCTCGGGGCAGACTTCATAATCATATTCGACGTTAGGAGAAGCAGTGAAACAAAAGTATGCTATGAGTTACTCTGGTATCCGAATACTTACGACTTCGCCAGGGGCTTGGCCCTGAGTAACCACTCGTCTTCGCCGTCGGCGGCGGTGGTGGAACAGTCCGGAAGGAGAGTCCTTCCCTTCTTGGACCCTTCGGCCTCCCCGGTCGGGGTGGCCTTACTTTTCTTGTCTCCCCCGTCTAGAGGGGGAGAATCTTCATCTTCCTCCTCCTTGTTTTCACGGGAGGAGTGCATCTCGGAGTTATCGGACGATGAGTCTGATACCACCTGGCGCTGGGAACTCTTTCGGGTTCCCGTGGCCTTCTTATTGGTCTTCTCCAGCACCTCACAAGGAGCCGGAGTCCGCATCTCTGTCAGGAGAGCTTCTGCAGGGTCTTCGGGCAGAGGGGCCGGACAGTTAATCTGCTCCGATGTCTCCACCCAGTCTTGTCAAACGCATGGGAGATCAGACCCCGCACATGGTTAAGCTATGGGAAATAAATACCCTACCAGATGTACAGAACTTACCGGATTCGCAGGGCGCTTCGTGCTTAGCCTGCGGTCCTCGGTAAGAGAAGGAGGGACCTTGGCGCCATTGAACAGCACCTTCCAGACGTCCTTATGCGTCATGTCGAAGAGCTCGCGTAGAGTCTGGTGTTGGTCCGGGTCGAACTCCCATAAGTAGAAATCCCGTTGTTGACACGGGAGGATCCGGCGGAAGAGCATGACCTGGACTATGTTGACAAGCTTAAGTTTCTTGCTTACCATGTTCCGGATACACTTCTGGAGTCCGTCCAGCTCCACCGATGAGCCCCAGGACAGGCCCTTCTCCTTCCAGGAAGTGAGCCGCATGGGGATTCCAGATCAAAACTCGGGGGCCGCCACCCAGTTGGTGTCGCGCGGCTCAGTGATGTAGAACCACCCCGATTGCCACCCCTTTATGGTCTCCACAAAGGAGACCTCGACCATGTCACGTTGGGCATTTCGCCCACCATGGCTCCGCCACATTCCGCTTGTTGGCCACCTACTACCTTCGACTTAATATTGAAGGTCTTCAGCCACAGGCCGAAGTGGGGCCGGATGCGGAGGAAAGCCTCGCACACGACGATGAACGCCGAGATGTTGAGGATGAAATTCGGGGCCAGATCATGAAAGTCCAGCCCATAATAGAACATAAGGCCATGGACGAATGGATGGAGGGGAAACCCCAGTCCGCGGACGAAGTGGGGGAGGAAAACCACCCTTTCGTAAGGTTCTGGGGTAGGGACGATCTGCCCCGTGGCTGGCAGCTGGTGCGCGATATCCGCGGCTAAGTATCCGGCCCCACGTAGTTTTTTAATGTGTCCCTCCGTGACGGAGGAGACCATCCACTTGCCTCCTGCTCCGGACATGTTTGGAGAGAGTTGAGGAGAAGGATGTGGACTTGGGCGCTGGAGCTCGAGTGCGCGAGAATGGATGAGCAAGGAGGAAGAAGGCATGGGTAGAAAAAGGTGAAATTTATCCCCTTATAAGGTCGGACGAAACTATGCGCTCCCACCAGCCTGGTAAAACTCGCTTATCCCCCAAGCGTCGTAATTGATGGCGCGGTTGGGTTACCAACGTCCGTATTGATGGGAATCCCGTAATAAGGGGACACGATCTTTTCTTCCACAAGATGTGCCAAGGAAACTGCCTCACGAAACACGCTGAGAGAGGTTATAAAAAACGATTCGAATAAAGACCTGGCTATGGTGTGATGCCATGCTACGGGGTACGTCAGCAGATTAGATTTGTGGAAATATTATTCTCTCTACGGTGGTATGTGGAACTTGTTTTGCAAAGCCGGACACGATCCTCGTGTTCAAAATCTTCTATGAAGTATTCGGAGGAGGAACCCGCCTTGCAATGCTGAAGACAATCTGCGCGCCGGACTCATCGTCATTGAAGCCTGGTTCAGGCACTACTGAGAGAGTCCTAGATTAGGGGGTATCCGGACAGCCGGATTATATCCTTTGGCCGGACTGTTGGACTATGAAGATACAAGATTGAAGACTTCGTCCCATGTCCGGATGGGACTCTCCTTGGCGTGGAAGGCAAGCTTGGCAATATGGATATGTAGATCTCCTTCCTTGTAACTGACTCTGTGTAACCCTAGCCCCCTCCGGTGTCTATATAAACCGAAGGGTTTAGTCCGTAGGACAACAACAATCATACCATAAGCTAGCTTCTAGGGTTTAGCCTCTCTGATCTCATGGTAGATCAACTCTTGTACTACTCATATTATCAAGAACAATCAAGCAGGACGTAGGGTTTTACCTCCATCAAGAGGGCCCGAACCTAGGTAAACATCGTGTCCCCTGCCTCCTATTACCATCCGCGTAGACACACAGTTCGGGACCCCCTACCCGAGATCCGCCGGTTTTGACACCGACAGTCATCTTGTATATTTCGTCCATCTTCTTATATGTCATCATGGTGGCTTCAAAGTGCGGAAATCTCCAGTACAAACTCCGTCTTGTTCTCTTTGCACGCTCCTTCATCTTCATGCTTGATAATGACACAATGTTCATTCTTTCTTGTCCATGCTAGGCCCTTCAACTGTAAGCAACAAAAATGTATTGAAGTTAGGCAGCATCGAATTCTCATGAACTTCAGAAACATTACCAAGAAATGAAAGTACCTGATAATATAACTGGCGTGCGTGATCTACAGTAATCAATCCAATAGGTATAGTAGTAGGCACTGTGTGTGTAACTATGGCCTCAATGTCCTCATCATCCTCCCCTTCTTGAAAACAAAGCCATCCTCGGCATTGCTTATTCTGAAATGTGGCTAACAAAAGAGACAAGGTGTCGACGTTGTATATGTATATGTCATCCATTTTTACTGATCTCAATTGTGGCACATGTGACACAGTTATACAATAGCACCCTTCAAAAGTTGTGAAATATAAAGCCAATATAATATCACAGAAGTCAAAGGCATGAAAATTCTGCAACTCAGTTTGAACATATAAGTGAAGCTCTTAACCGTAATAAAAGTTTGGAAATGCTCATTGAGGGAGTCCAGGATTAGGGGGTATCCGGACAGCCGGATTATATCCTTTGGCCGGACTGTTGGACTATGAAGATACAAGATTGAAGACTTTGTCCCGTGTCCGGATGGGACTCTCCTTGGTGTGGAAGAAAAGCTTGGCAATATGGATATGTAGATCTCCTTCCTTGTAACCGACTCTGTGTAACCCTAGCCCCTCCGGTGTCTATATAAACCGGAGGGTTTAGTCCGTAGGAAAACAACAATCATACCATAGGCTAGCTACTAGGGTTTAGCCTCTTTGATATCGTGGTAGATCAACTCTTGTACTACTCATATTATCAAGAACAATCAAGCAGGACGTAGGGTTTTACCTCCATCAAGAGGGCCCGAACCTAGGTAAACATCGTCTCCCCTGCCTCCTGTTACCATCCGCGTAGCCGCACAGTTCGGGACCCCCTACCCGAGATCCGCCGGTTTTGACACCGACAGTCATCTTGTATATTTCGTCCATCTTCTTATATGTCATCATGGTGGCTTCAAAGTGCGGAAATCTCCACTACAAACTCCGTCTTGTTCTCTTTGCACGCTCCTTCATCTTCATGCTTGGTAATGACACAATGTTCATTCTTTCTTGTACATGCTAGGCCCTTCAACTATAAGCAACAAAAATGTATCGAAGTTAGGCAGCATCAAATTCTCATGAACTTCAGAAACATTACCAAGAAATGAAAGTACCTGATAATATAACTAGCGTGCGCCATCTACAATAATCAATCCAATAGGTATAGTAGTAGGGGTTGTGGGTGTAACTATGGCCTCAATGTCCTCATCATCCTCCCCTTCTTGAAAACAAAGCCATCCTCGGCGTTGCTTATTCTGAAATGTGGCTAACAAAAGAGACAAGGTGTCGACGTTGTATATGTATATGTCATCCATTTTTACTGATCTCAATTGTGGCACATGTAACACAGTTATACAATAGCACCCTTCAAAAGTCGTGAAATATAAAGCCAATATAATATCACAAGAAGTCAAAGGCATGAAAATACTGCAACTCAGTTTGCACATATAAGTGAAGCTCTTAACCGTAATAAAAGTTCGACAATGCTCATTGAGGGAGTCCAGGATTAGGGGGTATCCGGACAGCCGGATTATATCCTTTGGCCGGACTGTTGGACTATGAAGATACAAGATTAAAGACTTCGTCCTGTGTCTGGATGGGACTCTCCTTGGCGTGGAAGGCAAGCTTGGCAATACAGATATGTAGATCTCCTTCCTTGTAACCGACTCTGTGTAACCCTAGCCCCCTCCGGTGTCTATATAAACCGGAGGGTTTAGTCCGTAGGACAACAACAATCATACCATAGGCTAGCTCCTAGGGTTTAGCCTCTCTGATCTCGTGATAGATCAACTCTTGTACTACTCATATCATCAAGAACAATCAAGAAGGACGTAGGGTTTTACCTCCATCAAGAGGGCCTGAACCTGGGTAAACATCGTGTCCCCTGCCTCCTGTTACCATCCGCCTTAGATGCATAGTTCGGAACCCCTACCCGAGATCCGCCGGTTTTGACACCGACACTCATCATTAAACCATCCCAACCTTGATGAACTATCACCAAGATTAGAGGTCATATCAAAATGAGTAAACATTGGCACAATTATTTTCAAACGTATTTGATCCAAATCTGATTTATTCACCGATTCACATGGTTCTTTCACATCAATAGTTAACTCAATGGGTTCATTCAAAATTGTTTAATCACATGGCAAAGTCAAATCATCAACATAGTCCTCTAAAATAGTTGGTGTGATCAAAGTAGTGGGTAGGTCATCACATGGTGCATTGAAATTGACAAGGCATTCATCGTACTTATGTGGAGGTGAAAGATCAGTACCTTTGTCATTACCTTTTATGACCATCTCAGATGATGTAGGAACTCTCGGTGGTGATGTGTCACATGGTGGAGATGATGTAGTCCTCACAACAATGGATGTGCTTGTGATGGTATGCCTAGTAGTTGAAGGAACAACCATATCAACTCTTAGAATGTGCACCGTGCGCTTGTTCTCCGTGTGGGCAACACGTCGTTTTATTTCATGTTCAACTTTGCAAGCAAGACGAAACAAATGGTCCATATGATAACACTCTTCACGAATTAGTATCTCTTGAATATCATGATTTAATCCTCCCCAAAATCTATCCATAAAATCATCTTCATTTTCCTCTAACAAGGAGTGCAACAAGGTAGTTCGTAAATCATCATAATATGTTGTCACATTGTCACTACCTTGTTTTAAATGTTGTAGTTTTTTTAATAATTCCATGAGTATAGTAAACATCGACAAATCTATCTCTCATGAAAAGTCTAAGTCATCCCAAGTAGTAGGTATATAATCAGGGTGTAACCGACAATATTCACTCCACCAAATAGCAGCAAAACCAGTGAATGTACCAACCGCGGCCTTCACTTTTTCATGTTCAGAAAAATTATGGGAAGCAAATATAGTATTTATTTCAAACTCCCATTCAATATATAAATCAGGCCTAAAATGACAATTAAAAGGTGCCATGGAAACAGAACCTTATTATGCGTATTTTGATGTCTTTGCACCTCTTGTGACGGTGGTTGTATTTTTGGTGGCACATCTCCCACGATCGATGATGCCCAACTGACTCTGGAACCTGCCATATTTAGTATTTAAACAAGAAACTAAATCCGAGAATAATGTTCCTATGAACTACTAGGATGTGGTGGTAAAACGCTCAAAGTATAGCAAATATCAAAGTCTTAAAAGTTCTTACCATGCAGTAGGTGGTGACCGGCAACCAGCGGTGTCAAATAACTCCAAGAGTTGGGTAAAGTGATTGCCAAGTGAGCGTATGTATGCACGATGTAGATAATATGTGGAGTTGGGTTGGCTTATATATGTGGAAAGAAAATGCTACAACCACGTTAATGAATGCAAGCTAAAAATCCACTCAAAGTGTTCGAGTGCTAGTACTAGGCTACATTGTACTCGAGACGCGAGCCTAAGACACGAGTCAAATCACACGGCAACGCGAAGGAACAACCGCAAAAAAAACTCTTGCAGATATTGTATAAAGTGATGTGACAGAGCGAGTGAGGTGTCAATAATATTGTGGTGGTGGACAAATAAGAGCTGACGCGAAGCGGTGCATGCAACGAAAAATCATATAGATGCACATAGCAGAGAAATAAATCTCGAACTAGCTTCCCTGTCGAAGCCACGGAACAAAACTGACCAAATCTCCAAACAAGTCAGCATAATGTCTGTAACTAGTCAATGTGTACATGCAATGCACATTAATTTGGAAGTAGATTAAGTTCATGCGGATATTAAGAACGATATTATTTGCGCGTTATTAGGCGATTAGCACTATATTTGGCATGAAATTAACTGCACGCTAAACGTGTTGAGCGCTCGACATTGAAGCAGTCTAGATCATTGGATTGACATAATTTGATGGTTGAGATTAATTGGATCTGCCCCGTTGGGTCTTTTTATATGGGTCGCGCTAACTGCCACACGTGTGGCAGGAAGGGAGACGCACCACACGTCTCTAATGTAAACAGATTGCCACGTCATCGCATGCATGCATGTAGGAATCTTTTTGGATTTTCAGTTTTTAAAATGTTTTATCTCTTAAACGAAAAATCTAATTGAAAATCCGTTTTCACCATTAAATCCCTCGCGATGAGATCTTCGAAACTAGATCCCATGTTGATATGCTTTGATGAAATTTTTTTTGGATTAAAAATTGCCGTGTCTATTGCATATAAATTTCCATGATGTTTACACTGAAGTTGCCATGATATGTTTCAGCTATTTTCTTCTACATTTAAAAGTAATTTTGACATTTATAAAATGGGGAATTAAGAAACTAGACTTGCCATGAACCATAAACAAAAATTGCCATGATACATGCACGTAAAATTGCCATGGTTCATACAAAAAATAATTTTCATGGTCAAAGTACTGGAGTTGCCATCATCAAAATACTAAAATTGTCATGATCTACAAACTAAAATTGCCACATGGCAACTTTAGTTTAAGCCCTATGGCAACTACAGTGTAAACATTGTGGCAACATCTGGCAAAAAAAATCGTCGAAACATATCAACATGGGGTCTAGTTTTGAAGATCTCGTCGAGACGAATTTAATGGTGAAAACGGATTTTTAGTTCACTTTTTTATTTAGGAGATACAACATTTTAAGCCAAAAACCCAAAAAAATTCTGCTGATGTCATCTATTCATACGTGGCAAAATGAGTAGTGATGGAGGCGTGTGGGCGATGTGCAAACACCCACACGTGTGGGCGTTAACATTTCCGTTTTATATTGGTATAGATATAGATGTTGTCCCTCGCGTGTGTACCCAGGCACTTTCTCTCTCCACCATTTTTTTCTTTCCAAGATCCAAACTACCAACACAAGTGCTCTTTCCTTGCTATTTTTTGCGGTCAAACGCCCTAGAAAACTCCTCGCAAAATCAGACCAAACACCAACACAC
>NC_041386.1:279955309-279993398 GCF_002162155.2 Triticum dicoccoides | reverse complement strand
GTTCCTTTTCTCAACTTCTTTCCTTTTAACACGTCCAAACTTTCCTCTGCAAAAAGATCCCCAAATCAGCAGCTGATCCAACTTTCCAAAATAAATTGCCACTTGTTTTTGCGGGCTAGAACAGCCAAAATGAAATTGGTAGTAGTACCCTCACGTATTCCAAAGAAAACAATCCAAACAAGGCAGGAATCGTACTCTTTAAATTCTCCCTTTTTTTCTTCCCCAAAACGAGCAAGGGTGATAGAGGCAAAGGTGTCCCGTCTTTCGATGAGATGGTGGATTTCGCTTTGGTGGAAGTCGACTTTGACGATCCAACTACGAACGTGCGAGGACGTCGCGCCTTAGCAATCGCTAAACCAACTCCGAGAGGTTATTGACCACGCCGGAGCACGATCAACCTGACCACGAGGGTCTGTTTCCTGCGAGCAAACGAAGAACAAGCAAGAAACTGAGATTGCAATCTGGATATTGCGAATATAAGATGAAAGCTTTATTGATCAAGGTGGGGTTCTGTGACGCCTTTGTCTGGTCGTTGAACACAAACGAAGTACGCGAAGTTGCAGCTATGGCGAACTTTTAATCTAAACAAAACCCAAAGTCTAAACGATGCCCTAAGGGCTGTATATATGGAGGAAGAGGGGGGGAATTTCGTGGCCCTTGGTGGAGGGGTCCGAAATCAACCCTATCTCTTGTTTCCCCACACATACGGACTCTAAAAATAGCCTATACTTATGTATTTCGAAATTACATGGGCCTGGCCCAATAATAAGGTGACGCAGCACCTAAAATAGCCTCGGGACGAAATTTATGAAGTGGCATCTTGTATATTTCGTCCAAGGCTATATGCACCCATTATGGTGGCTTCAAAGTCCTGAAATCATCACTTGTAACTCCGTTCTTGTTCCCCTTGCGCATGCCATCATCTCCATGCTTGTTCTTGCTCCAATGTTCATCCTTCTCCAAGCTAGGCCCTTCATTTGTAAGCAAAACAAATGTATCCAATTTAGGCAGCATCATATTCTCATGAACATTAAAATCATTACCAAGAAACGAAAGTACCTGGTAATTTAGTTGGCGTGCACGAGCTCTAGTAATTGGTCTAGTATGTATAGCAGCAGGGGCTGTGGGTGTAACAATTGTATTGATGTCCTCATCATCCTCCCCTTCTTGACATGAAGTCGTCCTCGACGGAAGTTCATCTTCCTCACCCAAATAAGGCTTCAAATCTGCAATGTTAAAAGTGGGACTAACCCCAAAATCTGCAGGCAGCTCAAGTTTATATGCATTATCATTTATTTTCTCTAACACCTTAAAGGGACCATCAGCACGTGGCATTAACTTTGATTTGCGCAAATCAGGAAATCTACTTACGCAAATGTAACCAAACAAGATCTCCAGGTGCAAACACAACATGTTTTCTACCCTTATCACCAGCAAGTTTATATTTAGCATTCATACGCTCAATGTTTTCCTTAGTTAACTCATGCATTTTTAAAATCAATTCAGCACGTTGTTTAGCATCAAAATTAACCTTCTCCGAAGATGGAAGAGGCAACAAATCAATAGGTGCACGAGGTAGGAAACCATACACAACTTCAAAAGGGCACATCTTAGTAGTAGAATGCAATGAACGATTATAAGCAAATTCAATATGAGGCAAGCATTCCTCCCACATTTTCTTATTATTCTTCAAAACAGCCCTAAGCATAGTAGACAACGTTCTATTGACTACTTCAGTTTGTCCATCAGTTTGGGGGTGACAAGTAGTACTAAAAAGCAGTTTAGTCCCCAACTTAGCCCATAAACATCTCCAAAAGTGGCTAAGAAATTTAGTATCATGATCTGAAACAATAGTATTTGGCACACCATGCAAGCGAATAATTTCACGAAAGAACAAATCAGCAACATTAACAGCATCATCGCTTTTATGACATGGTATAAAGTGTGCCATTTTCGAGAATCTATCCACGACAACAAATATGCTATCCCTCCCCTTCTTTGTTCGAGGTAAACCTAAAACAAAGTCCATAGATATATCCTCCCAAGGAACACTAGGTACAGGCAAAGGCATATATAAACCATGAGGATTGAGTCATGACTTCGCTTTTTGACATGTAGTGCATCGAGCAATAAAACGCTCAACATCCCGTCTCATCTTTGGCCAAAAGAAATGTGTAGCAAGTACGTCCTCCGTCTTCTTCACGCAAAAGTGATAGAGGCGGAGGTGTCCCGTCTTTCGATGAGATGGTGGATTTCGCTTTGGTGGAAGTCGACTTTGACGATCCGACTACGAACGTGCGAGGACGTCGCGCCTTAGCAATCGCTAAACCAACTCCGAGAGGTTATTGACCACGCCGGAGCACGATCAACCTGACCACGAAGGTCTGTTTCCTGCGAGCAAACGAAGAACAAGCAATAAACTAAGATTGCAATCTGGATATTGCGAATATAAGATGAAAGCTTTATTGATCAAGGTGGGGTTCTGTGACGCCTTTGTCTGGTCGTTGAACACAAACAAAGTACGCGAAGTTGCAGCTATGGCGAACTTTTAATCTAAACAAAACCCAAAGTCTAAACGATGCCCTAAGGGCTGTATATATGGAGGAAGAGGGGGGAATTTCGTGGCCCTTGGTGGAGGGGTCCGAAATCAACCCTATCTCTTGTTTCCCCACACATACGGACTCTAAAAATAGCCTATACTTATGTATTTCGAAATTACATGGGCCTGGCCCAATAATAAGGTGACGCAGCACCTAAAATAGCCTCGGGACGAAATTTATGAAGTGGCATCTTGTATATTTCGTCCAAGGCTTCATGCATTATGGTGGCTTCAAAGTCCTGAAATCATCACTTGTAACTCCGTTCTTGTTCCCCTTGCGCATGCCATCATCTCCATGCTTGTTCTTGCTCCAATGTTCATCCTTCTCCAAGCTAGGCCCTTCATTTGTAAGCAAAACAAATGTATCCAATTTAGGCAGCATCATATTCTCATGAACATTAGAATCATTACCAAGAAACGAAAGTACCTGGTAATTTAGTTGGCTTGCACGAGCTCTAGTAATTGGTCCAGTATGTATAGCAGCAGGGGCTGTGGGTGTAACAATTGTATTGATGTCCTCATCATCCTCCCCTTCTTGAAATGAAGTCGTCCTCGACGGAAGTTCATCTTCCTCACCCAAATAAGGCTTCAAATCTGCAATGTTAAAAGTGGGAATAACCCCAAAATCTGCAGGCAGCTCAAGTTTATATGCATTATCATTTATTTTCTCTAACACCTTAAAGGGACCATCAGCACGTGGCATTAACTTTGATTTGCGCAAATCAGGAAATCTATCCTTACGCAAATGTAACCAAACAAGATCTCTAGGTGCAAACACAACATGTTTTCTACCCTTATCTCCAGCAAGTTTATATTTAGCATTCATACACTCAATGTTTTCCTTAGTTAACTCATGCATTTTTAAAATCAATTCAGCACGTTGTTTAGCATCAAAATTAACCTTCTCCGAAGATGGAAGAGGCAACAAATCAATAGGTGCACGAGGTAGGAACCCATACACAACTTCAAAAGGGCACATCTTAGTAGTAGAATGCAATGAACGATTATAAGCAAATTCAATATGAGGCAAGCATTCCTCCCACAATTTCTTATTATTCTTCAAAACAGCCCTAAGCATAGTAGACAACGTTCTATTGACTACTTCAGTTTGTCCATCAGTTTGGGGGTGACAAGTAGTACTAAAAAGCAGTTTAGTCCCCAACTTAGCCCATAAACATCTCCAAAAGTGGCTAAGAAATTTAGTATCACGATCTGAAACAATAGTATTTGGCACACCATGCAAGCGAATAATTTCACGAAAGAACAAATCAGCAACATTAACAGCATCATCGCTTTTATGACATGGTATAAAGTGTGCCATTTTCGAGAATCTATCCACGACAACAAATATGCTATCCCTCCCCTTCTTTGTTCGAGGTAAACCTAAAACAAAGTCCATAGATATATCCTCCCAAGGAACACTAGGTACAGGCAAAGGCATATATAAACCATGAGGATTGAGTCGTGACTTAGCTTTTTGACATGTAGTGCATCGAGCAATAAAACGCTCAACATCCCGTCTCATCTTTGGCCAAAAGAAATGTGTAGCAAGTACGTCCTCCATCTTCTTCATGCCAAAGTGTCCCATTAATCCTCCTCCATGCGCCTCCTGCAACAACAAAAGACGAACGGAGCTAGCTGGAGTGCATAGCTTGTTAGCACGAAACACAAATCCATCGTTAACGAAAAACTTGTTCCACATTCTTCCTTCTTTACAATTCTGCATTACATCTTTAAAATCAGCATCATGCACATATTGATCTTTGATGGTCTCCAAACCAAATATTTTGAAGTCAAGTTGTGAAAGCATAGTATAGCGACGAGACAATGCATCAGCAATAACATTTTCTTTTCCCTTCTTGTGTTTAATGACATAAGGGAAAGTCTGAATGAATTCAACCCATTTAGCATGTCTACGATTCAGTTTAGCTTGACTTTTAATATGTTCCAAAGATTCATGATCAGAATGTATAACAAATTCTTTGGGCCATAAATAATGTTGCCATGTTTCTAAAGTCCGAACAAGAGCATATAATTCTTTATCATAAGTAGAATAATTCAGACTAGGCCCACTCAATTTTTCAGAAAAGTATGCAACAGGTTTGCCATCTTGTAATAACACACCTCCTAATCCAATTCCACTAGCATCACATTCAAGCTCAAAAGTCTTATTAAAATCAGGAAGTTGGAGTAAAGGAGCATGTGTCAACTTATCTTTCAATACCGTGAAGGCTTCTTCCTGTGCGGTACCCCAAACAAAAGGCACATCCTTCTTTGTAAGCTCGTTGAGAGGTGCAGCAATGGTGCTGAAAGCTCTCACAAAACGCCTATAGAATCCAGCGAGGCCAAGAAAACTCCTCACTTGTGTGACCGTTTTGGGCTGCGGCCAACTCTCAATAGCTTCAATCTTGGCTTTGTCAACTTCAATTCCCTGTGGAGTAACAACATAGCCAAGAAAAGATACTCGGTCGGTGCAAAAGGTGCACTTCCCAAGGTTACCAAACAAACGTGCATCACGTAGAGCAATAAAAACAGCACGTAAATGTTCCAAATGTTCTTCCAAAGATCTGCTACAAATCAGTATGTCATCAAAGTAAACTACCACAAATCGTCCAATGAAAGCACGTAAAACTTCGTTCATTAATCTCATGAAAGTACTAGGTGCATTAGTTAACCCAAAAGGCATGACTAACCACTCATATAATCCAAACTTAGTTTTAAATGCTGTTTTCCATTCATCTCCCAATTTCATACGAATTTGGTGGTAGCCACTACGCAAATCAACTTTGGAGAATATTGTAGAACCACTCAATTCATCAAGCATATCATCTAGCCTAGGAATAGGATGACGATAACGAATAGTAATATTATTAATGCCTTTACAATCAACACACATACGTGATGTACCATCCTTTTTCGGCACTAGAATAATAGGAACAGCACAAGGACTAAGGGATTCGCGTATATAACCTTTGTCGAGAAGCTCTTGTACTTGGCGCATAATCTCCTTCGTCTCCTCTGGATTGGTACGGTATGGTGCACGGTTTGGCAGTGAAGCACCGGGAATTAAGTCAATCTGATGCTCAATCCCTCGAATAGGCGGTAATCCCGGTGGCACGTCTTGTGGAAAGACGTCAGCGAACTCCTGCAAAATGTTAGTGACAGCAGGAGGCAAAGAGGAAGGCACGTCCTCGAATGAAAATAATGCCTCTTTGCACACAAAAGCATAGCAAACAGATTTGCTGAAATCTAGCTCATCAATATCAGATTTGGTGGCAAATAAACATGCAGTTTTCAATTTAATTTCAGAAGCAACACTAGATGGTTTATTATTAGGCTTCATTTGTTGCTCAAATTCTTTTGCCACAATCTGATTTTCACTCTTATTCGTATCCTGTTTTGCTTTATTAGCTCTATTAATATCATCTTTCAAAATGGAATCAAGAGTCATAGGAAGCAAAGTAATATTTTATCCTTATGAACAAGAGTATAGTGATTGTTTCTACCATGGTGTACAGAATTTTTATCAAATTGCCATGGTCTACCAAGTAATAAGGAACATGCTTGCATAGGTACCACATCACAATCAACATAATCAGCATATGTAGAGATACTAAAATGCACACGAACAGTACGTGTTACCTTAACCTTGCCACTGTTGTTGAACCATTGGATGTAGTAAGGATGTGGATGTGGTCTTGTGGTGAGAGAAAGCTTCTCCACCATCTCCATGCTAGCCAAGTTGTTGCAGCTCCCTCCGTCTATTATGACGCGCACAGAACGTTCCTTCACAACTCCCTTGGTATGGAACAAATTGTGCCTCTGATTTTGCTCAGCTTGTGTGACCTGCACACTCAAAACACGTTGAGCAACTAAACATTCATACCTGTCAGCGTCTTCAGGAGCCATGTATTGCGTCTCATGATCAGAATCATCTCCACCATGTTCTTCACGTGTAATAAGAGCCAATGTCTCCTCATCATAGTCACTGGCGGACTCATATCCACCATCCGGGTAGCAATCATCACACGCGGAGATTTGCATTCCCTCGCATAATGACCTCCTCCCTTACAACGACGACAAATAATATCACTTGTGTGCCCTGTTGATGCCATGGAAGAAGAAGAACGCTGTGCAGGCCCCGCAGGTGCGCTCTTGGCAGATAATGGTGGTTGTGCCTGTTTTCTTGTATCACAGCTGGAGGTGGCACCAGATGGAGGTGCTGGTGCAGTTGAAGTAGAAGATGCACGTGGTGTCCATGATGAAGGTCGGCCTGCAGAAAAGTTAGTTCGCCCCAATGCTTGTCGATCCTGCACTTCACGTTCAGCTTTACAAGCAAGATGGAATAAACGAGTGATATTAGTATACTCCTTATAGTCTAGAATGGTCTGAATCTCTCTATTTAATCCACCCAGAAAACGTGCAAGCATAGCTTCATTCTCCTCAACAATACCACATCTAATCATGCCAGTTTGTAATTCCTGATAATATTCTTCTACAGAATTTTTTCCTTGTCTTAAGCGCTGTAATTTTTGAAGCAATTCACGTTGATAATATGGTGGAACCCAACGCGTACGCATAGCAGTTTTCAAAGCAGCCCAAGTAGTTGGAATAGGATACAATCTACATTGTTCAGACCACCATACACATGCAAAACTAGTGAAAGCACAAACAGCAGCAGCAACTCGTCTCTCCTCAGGATATTGTAAACATGTAAATCGTTGTTCAGTTTCTAACTCCCAAGTAAGATATATATCAGGAACATATCTACCCTCAAATGGTGGAATATTCAATTTCAGTTTAGGAATATGGACATCACTCGTACCTGAGGTGGTGGTGCAGGCCTACCATTACGAATATATACCTGAGGTCGACCTGCTGGTGGTGGTGCTGGTGGCTGCTCGTAGATCTGATTTTGATCAACCTCATCCTCATAATCGCCCGCATACTCATCATCCTCCTGGGTACCAGCAACAGCAGTAGCAGGAGCCACAGAAGTATCAACAGCAGCACCAACAGTTTGGCCAAACGCAAGAGGAACACGGCTCACTCGGCGAAGGTCTATTTCGCGACGTGGAGGTAGTCGTTGTTGTTGTTGTTGGAGAGGTGCGTTAGGTGCAGCGGGTGGTGGTGGTGGAAGACGCGCGAGCAATTCATTAAATCTGTTATCGAGCTTTGTTTCGAACGTCTTCTCAAGGCCAGTGATCTTCTCCATGGCCTCTTCAAAATTGTTCAGCACATCTTGCACCTGTTCAGTCATCATTTGCTGAAACTTATCATGAAGCTCCTTGTTCGATAAATTCTCCCAGTCAATCTCGTCGGCTTGTGATCCTGGCATGGTTAGCAGCAATAGAAACACACAAGAATATGATCCTACAGACTACGAACAAGTGGTGGTGGTGGGTGTCACAAATCCGTCAAGCAAAACTCAAATTTTTACCAGTTCTTACCCAGCAACAGGCGGTGATCGGCAACCGTTGTAGTCAAAACTCTCAAAGCTTGGATAGAGCGATTACCAGGGAGAGTCAAACGCACGACGTAGATGTATGTGGAGCTGGGAAGGCTTATAATATGGTAGCAAAAAGGGTCAGCAATAATCAATTCAGAGATGCAAAGTTGAATAAACGCTCAACGACGGTACTGTGCTGGTCCTAGGCTAGACTGTGCTAGAGACGCGAGCCTAGAACACCAACAAAATCACGGCGCGGCACGTAAACAAGGGAGGAGCACACTCTGAATTTTTTTTCTCTTTTTTTTTGCACTTTTTTTTCCTCTTTTTTTTTTTGCTCCGCAACAAATTTTTTTCGAAAAAGTCTACAAATGGTCTAAAAACTGCCTAGCCAGAATTTTCCAGACTTAGTTTTTTTTAAATTGGAACTATTTTTCTTCTGCGGATGGCTCGGAAGTTGGGGAGTCCTTCTCTGTCACGACTCGGAGTGTCGCATGATCTGGAAATCGAGAACAATGCAACAATTACTGGACTCGGACTAGGACTGGTGGCGGAGATGAATCTGGTGGAACTCGGACTGGTGGCGGAGATGAATCTGGTGGAACACGGACAGGTGGCGTGATGAGGACATCAATACAATTGTTACACCCACAGCCCCTGCTGCTATACATACTGGACCAATTACTAGAGCTCGTGCACGCCAACTAAATTACCAGGTACTTTCGTTTCTTGGTAATGATTCTAATGTTCATGAGAATATGATGCTGCCTAAATTGGATACATTTGTTTTGCTTACAAATGAAGGGCCTAGCTTGGAGAAGGATGAACATTGGAGCAAGAACAAGCATGGAGATGATGGCATGCGCAAGGGGAACAAGAACGGAGTTACAAGTGATGATTTCAGGACTTTGAAGCCACCATAATGGGTGCATGAAGCCTTGGACGAAATATACAAGATGCCACTTCATAAATTTCGTCCCGAGGCTATTTTAGGTGCTGCGTCACCTTATTATTGGGCCAGGCCCATGTAATTTCGAAATACATAAGTATAAGCTATTTTTAGAGTCCGTATGTGTGGGGAAACAAGAGATAGGGTTGATTTCGGACTCCTCCACCAAGGGCCACGAAATTCCCCCCTCTTCCTCCATATATACAGCCCTTAGGGCATCGTTTAGACTTTGGGATTTGTTTAGTTAAAAGTTAGCCAACGCAACTTCGTGTACTTCGTTTGTGTCCAACGACCAGACCAAGACCGCTTTCGGATCCCCACCTTTATCAATACTTTATACATATTTGCAATATTCAGATTGCTTTTATCATATTCTTGCTCGTTCTTCGATTGCTTGCAGGAATAGACCTTCGTGGTCAGGTTGATCGTGCACCGGCGTGGTCAATAACCTCTGGAGATTGGTTTAGCGATTGCTAAGGCGCAACGTCGTGCACGTTTGTAGTCGGATCGTCAAAGTCGTCTCCACCAAATCGATAGTTACCATCTCATCGAAAGATCGGGACACCCCGCCTCTATCATGTGCCCTGTTGATGCCATGGAAGAAGAAGAACGCTGTGCAGGACCCGCAGGTGCGCTCTTGGAAGATAATGGTGGTTGTGCCTGTTTTCTTGTATCACGGCTGGAGGTGGCACCGGATGGAGGTGCTGGTGCAGTTGAAGTAGAAGATGCACGTGGTGTCCATGATGAAGGTCGGCCTGCAGAAAAGTTAGTTCGCCCCAATGCTTGTCGATCCTGCACTTCACGTTCAGCTTTACAAGCAAGATGGAATAAACGAGTGATATTAGTATACTCCTTATAGTCTAGAATGGTCTGAATCTCTCTATTTAATCCACCCAGAAAACGTGCAAGCATAGCTTCATTCTCCTCAACAATACCACATCTAATCATGCCAGTTTGTAATTCCTGATAATATTCTTCTACATAATTTTTTCCTTGTCTTAAGCGCTGTAATTTTTGAAGCAATTCACGTTGATAATATGGTGGAACCCAACGCGTACGCATAGCAGTTTTCAAAGCGGCCCAAGTAGTTGGAATAGGATACAATCTACAATGTTCAGACCACCATACACATGCAAAACTAGTGAAAGCACAAACAGCAGCAGCAACTCGTCTCTCCTCAGGATATTGTAAACATGTAAATCGTTGTTCAGTTTCTAACTCCCAAGTAAGATATATATCAGGAACATATCTACCCTCAAATGGTGGAATATTCAATTTCAGTTTAGGAATATGGACATCATCTCGTACCTGAGGTGGTGGTGCAGGCCTACCATTACGAATATATACCTGAGGTCGACCTGCTGGTGGTGGTGCTGGTGACTGCTCGTAGATCTGATTTTGATCAACCTCATCCTCATAATCGCCCGCATACTCATCATCCTCCTGGGTACCAGCAACAGCAGTAGCAGGAGCCACAGAAGTATCAACAGCAGCACCAACAGTTTGGCCAAACGCAAGAGGAACACGGCTCACTCGGCGAAGGTCTATTTCGCGACGTGGAGGTAGTCGTTGTTGTTGTTGTTGGAGAGGTGCGTTAGGTGCAGCGGGTGGTGGTGGTGGAAGACGCGCGAGCAATTCATTAAATCTGTTATCGAGCTTTGTTTCGAACGTCTTCTCAAGGCCAGTGATCTTCTCCATGGCCTCTTCAAAATTGTTCAGCACATCTTGCACCTGTTCAGTCATCATTTGCTGAAACTTATCATGAAGCTCCTTGTTCGATAAATTCTCCCAGTCAATCTCGTCGGCTTGTGATCCTGGCATGGTTATCAGCAATAGAAACACACAAGAATATGATCCTACAGACTACGAACAAGTGGTGGTGGTGGGTGTCACAAATCCGTCAAGCAAAACTCAAATTCTTACCAGTTCTTACCCAGCAACAGGCGGTGATCGGCAACCGTTGTAGTCAAAACTCTCAAAGCTTGGATAGAGCGATTACCTGGGAGAGTCAAACGCACGACGTAGATGTATGTGGAGCTGGGAAGGCTTATACTATGGTAGCAAAAAGGGTCAGCAATAATCAATTCAGAGATGCAAAGTTGAATAAACGCTCAACGACGGTACTGTGCTGGTCCTAGGCTAGACTGTGCTAGAGACGCGAGCCTAGAACACCAACAAAATCACGGCGCGGCACGTAAACAAGGGAAAAGCACACTCTGAAAAAAAAAATTCGCTCTTTTTTTTTTGCGCTCTTTTTTTTGCGCTGCTTTTTTTTTGAAAAATCACTATAATGGCGAGTGTCTCAAAACTCTTCCTAGCTCAAACTGACAGGATGGGCACGAAATTTTTCGACCAATTTTTTTTTTTCGACTGCCCGGACCCAAAAACTGGAAACGGGTCAAAAAAAACTTCATATAATGGCACCTGTCTCAAAACACTCAGAAACACCTAAAAATAGGATAGCCAGAAATTTTTTCGAAAAATGCGTTTTCGAAAAATTTTGGGCCTAAACGGAGCGTGGCTACCCGACTCTTTTTTTTTCCGAAACCTACTCCGGCAAGGAAACACGAATCGGAATCTAGATGGATCTCGAAAACAACCCTAATAAGCAAGGAACTCGGATTGGTGGTGGATATATGGTGGTGGTATAAGGCAGCGGTGGTGATAGCGGTGGTAGTATATGGATATGGATCGGTGGTGGTATATGGACACGGATTGGTGGTGGTATATGGATACGGATTCGGAGCGGTGGTGGTAGATGGCAGGGGCGATGATGATGGTGCGGCGGCGGCGTGACAACTTATGACCAGAACTCGAAACTCTAAAAGACTAGACTCTAAGACCAGCAACTAGACACGACGATGCAACCGCAAATTCAACAAAGCAAAACCCTAAAAAAGATTATGCAAAGGCTCAGATTGGTTCGGATATGATGAACTAACCCTAATTTTTTTTGTGGCTTTTTCGTGGACTGTAGGTATGAAGAACAGACTCGATCTAAACTACGAAAAACTGTAAAATCTCACCGAGCAACCTGGAAATCTGATACCACTTGATAGAGGCAAAGGTGTCCCGTCTTTCGATGAGATGGTGGATTTCGCTTTGGTGGAAGTCGACTTTGACGATACGACTACGAACGTGCGAGGACGTCGCGCCTTAGCAATCGCTAAACCAACTCCGAGAGGTTATTGACCACGCCGGAGCACGATCAACCTGACCACGAGGGTCTGTTTCCTGCGAGCAAACGAAGAACAAGCAAGAAACTGAGATTGCAATCTGGATATTGCGAATATAAGATGAAAGCTTTATTGATCAAGGTGGGGTTCTGTGACGCCTTTGTCTGGTCATTGAACACAAACGAAGTACGCGAAGTTGCAGCTATGGCAAACTTTTAATCTAAACAAAACCCAAAGTCTAAACGATGCCCTAAGGGTTGTATATATGGAGGAAGAGGGGGGGAATTTCGTGGCCCTTGGTGGAGGGGTCCGAAATCAACCCTATCTCTTGTTTCCCCACACATACGGACTCTAAAAATAGCCTATACTTATGTATTTCGAAATTACATGGGCCTGGCCCAATAATAAGGTGACGCAGCACCTAAAATAGCCTCGGGACGAAATTTATGAAGTGGCATCTTGTATATTTCGTCCAAGGCTTCATGCACCCATTATGGTGGCTTCAAAGTCCTGAAATCATCACTTGTAACTCCGTTCTTGTTCCCCTTGCGCATGCCATCATCTCCATGCTTGTTCTTGCTCCAATGTTCATCCTTCTCCAAGCTAGGCCCTTCATTTGTAAGCAAAACAAATGTATCCAATTTAGGCAGCATCATATTCTCATGAACATTAAAATCATTACCAAGAAACGAAAGTACCTGGAAATTAAGTTGGCGTGCACGAGCTCTAGTAATTGGTCCAGTATGTATAGCAGCAGGGGCTGTGGGTGTAACAATTGTATTGATGTCCTCATCAAAGGGAAATCAGTGTTTCCTTTCCTTTTAAACGAAAACCACAAGGCATCACTTTATTCCTTGCCAAACATTGTCTCTTTGTTTTAGGCCGCACCAAACTTGCCTTTTATTCTCGTTTGTTTTGCTGATCCGAAGTTACCAAACCAGGAGGATTTGGTCTGATTCTCTCTCTCTTTTTTTGCTAATCCGAAGTTCCAAACGTGGCAAACTAGGAAAGAAATGGAATCAATCTCAACTTCCTCAAAATAATAACAGCCTGATTCTCTCCTACTACTTTTGCGTCTCCGAACCAAAGTCATATGTTATTGATCTTACATTGAGATTCGTGTAAAAGGCAAAACTAGATTAGCAAAATAATCTCAGCTTTGCTAAAGCACATCTAGATGTGCCATAAGTATTGCACATCTAAGTCATATGTCATTGATCTTACATTGAGATTCGTGTGAATATTTTTTTCTCTTTTTTCTTTTTCTCTTTATGCTTGATTCACTCACTTAGATGTGCAATAACTAAAGCACATCTAGATGTGCCCTAGACACACCCATACTAGAACTCCTATTTCGTGGGAGACAATTCTCTTTTTTTATCAAAATTTTGTAAGACCTATCTCCACGTGACTAGCAACCCAAGGAAACTTTCTCTTCGTGAGTTAAGCACATGCATGACGTGGGCATCAATGAACCAACTGAAGCAAATAGATCTGTACTATTTTTTTCGCCAACCGATGAACAAGATCTGATCACAAACAAAATCCTACCCTTTTTTTGTTCTTGTCCTATACTTCGAAACTGTGATAATGGCAAGATACACACAAATGATGGTGTACAAAAGTTTGGAAGTGATGGTGATGTAGGTCAACAACAGATGGATAACGAGCGGCGGTGGAAATGATATGCGATAGCAAAAGATGACTATGAAGTGGACATTGGTGTATGCGGATGCGGCGTGAATAAAACGTGACTAGAACTCGAAACTCTAAAAATTTAGACACTAAAACCAGCAACTCGACATACGATGTAACCAAAAATTCAACAATGCAAAAACTAGGTGATAATAGCGAAAGGCTCAAACTGTCTTGGATACAGATGAACTAATCTACAATTTTTTTGTCGCTTTTTCTTGGACTTTAGGTATAAAGAACAGATGCAGTCTAGACAACGAAAAACTAGAAAATCTCACTTAGCAACCTGAAAACTGATACCACTTGATAGAGGCAAAGCTGTCCCGTCTTTCGATGAGATGATAACTATCGATTTGGTGGAGACGACTTTGACGATCCGACTACAAATGTGCAACGACGTTGCGCCTTAGCAATCGCTAAACCAACTCCGAGAGATTGTTGACCATGCCGGAGCATGATCAACCTGACCGCAAAGGTATATTCCTACAAGCAATCGGAGAACAAGCAAGAATATGATTAGGCAATATGAGTATTGCGAATATGGATGAGGTATTGATAAAAGTGGGTTTTCATAAGCGGTCTAGGTTTGGTCGTTGGACACAAATGAAGTACACGAAGTTGCAGTGATGGCTAACTTTTAACTAAATAAAACCTAAGTCTAAACGATGCCTTAAGGGTTGTATTTATAGGGAAAAGAGAGGGGATTTCGTCCACCATAGGCAAGGTGGGACTAAAACACCTCCTAAGTTGTTTCCCCTACAATATGGACTCTAAAAATAGATTACATGGGCCTGACCCAAAATAAGGTGGTGTAACACCAATAATAAGCGATGGACGAAATTAATGAAAGGACATCTTGTATATTTTGTCCATCTTCTTATATGTCATCATGGTGGCTTCAAAGTCCGGAAATATCCACTTGAACTTCCATTCTTGTTCTCCTCGCACGCACCTTCATCTCCGTGCTGGACCATGCTCCAATGTTCATCCTTCTTGCCCGTGCTAGGCACTTCAATTGCAAGCAACACAATGTATCTAAGTTAGGCAGCATCGTACTTTCATGAACACTAGAAACATTACCAAGAAAAGAAAGTACCTGATAATTTAATTAGCGTATGCGAGCTCTAGCAATTGTTCCAAGACTTAATATAGCAGGGGATGTGTGTGTAACTGTGGTAGCCATGTCCTCATCGTAATGTAAAGCTGAAGAAGAAACTAGCTGATCTGGAATGTACAGTCAGTACGATGAAGAAAGAAAGAGTCAATCACAGGCAACAGATGAAAGCAAGTGGCAAGAAGGAACTAGCATGTGTAGTTGTGGTTGTCGCATTAGACATGTTCTATTCGCTGTTTGCAATGATGATTAGGGTTTTTGTTTTGAGAGTATTTCTAAAGCACATCTAGATGTGCTCTAAGTAATGCACATCTAGGTCCTATGCCATTGATGTTACGTGAAGATTCATGCAGATATTTTCGTTTATATTTTTTCTTTTCCTTTGTAGTTTGATTATTATTGGCTTCATCAATAAGAAAAGCTCACTATATTGCTTGCCAGCTATCCTACTCCGTTCGTACCGGTGCACAAGTCACATTACAAAAACCAAATAAACCCAAAACTCTTTCCTTGTTTTGTGTCTAAAAAAGAAATTAGCCAATAGGAGTCCTGGGGCTAGTATGCATTCAATGACTTCATACTACATAACATAATATGCAATGGTCAATTCTCTGCATGCAATGGTATTAATTACCAAATAATCATCAAGTTCTCTTGTTTTCCCCCACCTAGGTCGCCGGTATCAAGTTCTCTCGTTTTCCCCCACCTAGTACTATGAAAAATGATTGTTTCACATTTGTACGCTGCTTGTTTCATATTTGGATGCTCCAACGCGTGTTTGTGGAGAGATACTGACGCACTGCAGCAAGAGGTGACATTGTGCCTGTGATAGCCTCGTCATCTTCGGGTGGTTGTGGTTGTTCAAGTATTTCTTCCATAGCTTGTTGAAAGTTTGAACTCGTAGATTAGTGTACCAGACAAGTTACTAATGAGACAAAAACAAACAAAGTAGGTGTCACATTTATACATAACTCATTTTGGTGAACTACTTTAATACATTGGCATGTATTGTAGTGCCAACTTCATAATAAAATCACTTTCGAAACATATGTCCATGTAGCATGCCTACTGTATTGTCTATTTCCTCACATTCGTTGACATTTAAGGATAAAGAGACATGGTTTAAAGTAGGAAGAACATGGCATGACATCATTCATATCATGGGAAAACAGATACCAAACAAACATGCTATTGTATCATTGTGTGGGCACGTGAACATCACAACTATATTACAGATCAAGACCAAAAGAATATCATTCCTCTCTTTTAAACCGTGTAAGGTGAAATGATACGTAAGACAACTGTGTATAAAAGTGAACAGAGTAACTGACATTGGCTGCAAACCAAGCAGTTAAATGAACATGTCACAGTAACAAAGAAGTTCAAAGGCAGGAGGAGTAAGGACTTACAACAGCGTCTTGAACTCGTGTGCTCTTGCCCTTCATCTTGCTGGTGTGGCAATCCTCAAAGATTTGCACTACATTCGGTTCAGGTTATTTTTGGTCCGCACGGGCTTTCCTTTGTATTTGGAACAAGTCAATATAGATACGATAATATGGCACAGAAAAAAGAAGAAACTAGCAGCTATTTACAAGAGCCTCATAGTGTGCAATATAGCAATGAGATCCTATTGTTTGTTTGAATTTCACATTAGAATGGTTGGTCTTGTTCTTCAAATAGTTAGCCTAGAAGAAGATACACTTGTAGGGCACATACGTAAATATGAGTTCAATATGTGATCTGATCAAATACATATACCCTACCTGATACTTTGGATCAGCCCAGTGTTTAACAAGGGTTGTCCAACCATCATCTATAATATATTTCACTAGAGATGTTTGGGCGAATTCATTGTTAGCCTTGCCTTGAAAGTGAGTTTTTCTAAGGTGATACCGATACTATCGCACAACAGACTAAAAAACATGAGTGCATGCTTGTTTAGTTGCGTCATCTTTCGGATCAAACTTGAAACTCATCTGCTAAAAAAAAGAATGTGAGTCTTATTAGGAGGAATCTAGAAAGTATGGGGCAGAGCAAGACAATATTACAAATTGCAACGAATAACATTACTTATGAATAAATGGTCAAGGAAGGTGTTAAACTGGGTATCGTCTTTCTCATTCATGTACTGGATCCATGTTGGGCGGATACGTGCATGACACCTAATGGTAATCGCTGCCTCTAATACTAACTTCACCGACTCTGTAGCATCACGTGGCCTTTTTAAACTTGCTTCAAAATGGATGTCCATTCTTCCTTATTTAGATTTTGTTAATCTGTCAAGCATTATCCCTGATGTCTGCTTCCACTTGCGCCACGGTGTTAGTTCAACAATGAATATGGAAAGTGTTAGTGCACATAAAATTGTGAGAGCACATATAAAGGAGCATGCAACTGCAAGTTGACTAGGGCAGGTAATGTCTTGGTGTTGATGCTCATGAGGTTCATCTTATCTTTCCAAGTCCTGTTGTGTCAGCAGTGCTTTGAAAGTAGTGTTAGGTGTGAAGGCGGCATGGGAACAGGCCAGTCACGGATCAAACGAATGAGTAAATCGTTGAGATGCCGATATAGTTGAAGGGGATGCTGCAGCTGGTGGAGCAGGTGATACTATATTTGTAGATTTAGCCGGTGGACTTGGACCATCTATTGCACTATAAGTACCAGCTGAATCTTGAGGGGAGATCCTTTTCCACTGCACCCAATGAGTAACACCATTCCCTACTATATTGTTTTCCTTTCTCTTTTTTGACTTTTCCATGTCAAGCTGTATGCACAACACAAAAGAATAAAATCACTCTTCAGAACTCATTGATGCATGATACAGACAAGCAATACTTTGATGTAAGACAACCGTATGAGGATGGCATATGTAAGAAAAATAGGACGATGTGACATATTCACAGCTACGATGTGTAAACTAAGCAGAAGGATTTTCAAGAAAATAGAAGTAATGCAAGCTAGACACCATGTGAAAGATGCAACAAATATCACTCTACCAAGTTAAAAGTGTATTGTCATAAGTGGCATTTCGAAAAATTGGAAGCAATACAACCTAGAAATCAATGCAAGATGCAACCATTATCACACTGCCATGTTAAAAGCGTCCAATCATGAGTGATTGATGCGAGATACACAACAGTACTTTGATCTAAGAACATGGTATGATAGATTGATGCTGAGGATGCAGCCCGACAAGCTTGCCAAGCCACTTAATCATCTTCTTCTTATCTACATGACACGCCTCTGGACGAGTGTTATATAGAGGTAATTTGCCTTCCAAATGGTTTCCACATACTCGGTGGAAGCCACTTAATGACCTTGAAGGCTCGACACCGCATTGACAGGCAATTTGCGTCATAGTGCGGTGGAGCGGTGGTGCCTTGGCGGGGAGATTTTCCCTTGGCGGACCCGACAAGCCTGTCGGGGGAATCTTGGACTTGTCCTTGGGGCGGCATTGACCCGGTTGGGCTCTCCTGCCCGACAAGCGAGGCTTTCCCAAGGTGATATCTTGTTGTCTTGGTCTTCTTCATCTGCTCTTTGATCTCTCAAAGAGCTGCTTCTCTAGCTTGGTCTTGATTTGGATGTTTGATGTACTTGCTTCATTTGTCGAGCTTGGTCTGTCGGGTCGGAGGCCTACTGTCCGTGCATAAGTTAAGAGAAACATACACCCCTGTTTGTGTACCCCGACAGAAGCCCCCGGATCTAAGCCATACGTGCCGCCGGGCGTTTTGGGTTAGGCCCCAAACAGTGCATGGACATGTGTCGAGGAAGTGCTACGCATGCACTGGTTGTTATGATGACCAGTCAACCCAACGTCCACTCTGCATAATTACCGCAGGTCGTGGTGTCATGGGACTGTAGCAGTTAATGGGTAGTGCTCCAATAAAATGGTAATTCACTGAGGAAAATAGCAAAGAGCCAGTCCCCATGTTCGTTCCCCATAAAAGAGGCAATGTGAAGGGACGCTGCTCGTTCGCGTCCGTTCCTCCTTTGATCATATTTTTCCTCAAATCGAGCAACCGCTCACGCGCTCACATTTGCCTCCAATGCCCCGCTAGATCTTCCACTTTATCCGCGATCTTGAAGGATGGGAAAGAAACCCACCGCCATGAGGGGAAAGCGGACGGTGACCGCAAAGGATGCAGCAACGGAGGGGAAGAAGAAGAGAGTGGCGCAGTTGGACAAGAGGCGGCAAGAGGATGTGGTCTTCTTTCCGTTGAGCTTGGACCATAGCGCCCTGATCATGAGGTATGCGTATATGTGGGGGAGGGAGGTTCGGAAGGGGCACGGAGCGCCCCTGGTCTTGCCAGAGGGAGATGAGGTTCCACGAACTCGTACCGCTTCTTCTGCGCATACTTCCTATGTGGCCTCTCCCCCCTTTCTCGGATTTCTTTGAAGCCATGATGGTGGTGTATGGATTCCATTTTTTGGATTTTACGCCCCATGCAATGGCATGCATGGAGATCTTTGCCCATCTGTGCGAGAATTTCGTCGGAGTCGCCCCCAACGTGGATTTTTTCAGGCATTTCATCATTCTGCGAGTTGAAGACAGATCTCACCGCTCGGGGAACATAAACTGGATCCCCCGAGTCAAGAATAATTGGGATTACCTCGCTCGTCAGCAGCGCATCAGGTGGGAGGAATGGAGGGCGGATTGGTGCTGGATTCAGGATGAGGAGGCCCCAGAATTTTGCGCTGCGTGGACAAAATGCATCATACATGATAGCGAATGGGGCAAGCTAGGCCACTCTGATGACAGGCTTCGCCCAGTGCTGAACAAGATCACCCATCTTAAAGCTGTCGGTCTGACCATTGAACAAGTGGGGGCTGAGTTCCTTCTGCGCTCCATCGCACCACTGCAGAAGAGGCTCAGATTCTCTTGGCACTACGTCGATGCTGCTGACAGAATGCGTCTATACCCGAGCCTTGCCAACAATCTGTCGATCTACGGCCACAGCTGGTTGTGCGAACAGTGATTTGGCAGCCTCGAGCCATTCCATTTGCCGGCAAGGGTCGTCCCGCAGCACATTAACTATGCTCAGGACCAAATTCTCAAGTGGATTCCTAACTTCAACGCTTATGGAGTCAAAGCCGATTGGCAACTGCGCGAGCTAGATGCGGAGATCGAATGGGCCTCCAACCTGGACGAAAGAGCCTCCAGGGTGGAGAGTAACATGTTCAAGCTTACCTCCACATCATGGGAAAAATATAGCTGGAGGCGGATCGAAGAGGACAAGGTGCTCCGAGCTGCTGGGAAGGCAAGGCCCGAAGAAGAGGAGGAGGAAGAGGACGTGGAGGCAGAAGGTGAAAGCTCTTCCTATGAGAGGAGCGAGGAGCACACCAGGGAGGAGGCTGCCGGAATTGAGCCTGTCAGGGCTGAAGTACTTTATGCTATTGCAGCAGAGGCCCAAGAAGGGGGTGGGGCCGAGGAAGGAGAGTAGGCTAAGGAGGAGTAGCTTGCAATGAGTCCTCAAGCCCAGAGCCAAACCTAGACTAGCGTCCTCGCAGGCGGGCCAGTCGGGGACCAACGGACCCTGTTCCCGCACCTGCCACCAAGAGGGTGAAGAAGACCGCCCCCAAGAGCGACAAGCCGGATGTGGTGCATCACCATTCTTCCAGTCTTTCCGAGGCCAGGACTCCACCCGCCAAGCGATGAATGGTTACGGGGGTTGATCCTAGCCCCAGTCGAGTTCGGTCTCCTCGTGCAGCACGACCATGTCGGAGCCCCCGGCTCCATGAAAGAGCTCGAAGCTGCCGAAAGCTCTGCTCCCCCAACCCTGAAGAGGGGTAGAGCGACCACGCCACCTATGGGGTACGCGCTGGGCTCCATGCTCATTGTTTTAGAGTAAGGGGAACAATGACGTTTTTTGTTGAGGGACTATGTACTTGATAATTTTGTTGATCCTTCTCTATTTTTTGACTTAACAGAGACAAAGAACCCCTCATCCATCGGGCCAAATGATCCAAGCAGGTGGCATCGTCGGGGCCCTTGGTGGGCACGGGTCTGGCGGGAGATAGCATAAATGATCATATGCCAAGCCTCCAGTCAAGCCCACGGCACGATGGTATGGGGCACGTCTCTCCTTCCAGGGGAGACGTGGAAGAACGTGCCCCATCCCCCGCTAAGGAAGAGGAGGAGATTCACCAGAGTGAGGCTCACCAGGAGGGGTGCACCCCACCTAATGCCCAAGTAGAGAAATCCCCAGCAAGGGCCTCTACTGAGGAACCGGCCCATGCTGAGGCTATGGTCTCAGAGGAAGGGGACGCGGGTAGCACCCCGGCAACTGATGCTACCGGGGAAACCGATGTCCTTCCACGACAAACACCACCGAGTAATCTGCTTGAACTACTTTGCTCCCAAGTCTCAGGCTCAGCAATTTACAGTATCTCTTTATTGCTTGAACTACTTTGCTCCCAAGTCTCTGGCTCAGCAATTTACAATATCTCTTTATCGTTGCTTGTTGATCCTGCATGCAGCTCCATTGGCCGAGGAACCCAAGCTGTTGGAAGAAGTGGCCAGTATCGGCAAGGATGCTACCGAAGAGGCTGCCTAGATTCCTGCCGCGGAAGGCCAGGAACACACCGTCGGGGATATCTAAGAGGCTCCAAAGGAAGTAGAGACGGCCCTCGGTAGCGCGTCAGGGTCAGAGGTAGTGGTTGAAGAAAAAGCTCTTCTTCAAACTATGGGCCCTCTTCGCCCATTTGGCACATCAGCTTTAGCTCTACAACCATCTTCAAGTAAATTGGCGATGGTCCTTGCCCAACCTAGGCTAGCAGGACCCGACTCTTCTGTTGTAGTGGCTGTAGACGTTGATGAAGAAATCTGGTGTATCTTGCCACCACTATCCTAGAGGGCCGAAGAGGTTGACAATTCTGTTGATGTAGCCATGGACATGTCCTTCTTAGAATCTGTGGTAAAATGAATCAAAGATATACATAACATATATAGTCTAAAGCGGCAAATGATTAAGGAGCAGTGTGACACTATTGGCCTCACAGATCAGGAGTTCAGGGACAAGGGCAATGAATTGCGTGAGTGGCACATCAATCAGTTCCAATCCCTTCAGCGGCAACAGGAAGTGATAACCATGGCTAAGGAGGATGTCGCTGCCCGGGAGGTCCGTTTGGCAGAGCGCGAAGCGCTTCTGAACGCTAAGGAGAAGGATGTCTCTGCTCAGGAAGGGAATCTTGAAGCCACCCTCTGTGGCAAGGATGAAGAACTGGAGGCCCTCGTCCTACAACACACTAAGGACCTAGAGGACAAGCACAAAACAGCTCTTGACAGGCTTTCCCTTGATTCTGCTGATCAACTGAAGAAGGTTGCCAAAGAGCTTGCGATGTATCCATTGCCAAGACCGACCTTGACCAACAGGTGGCCGGACTGACAAAGGACCTCGCCGGGAGCACCAAGGAAATCACGACTCTCAATGAGGAAGCGCGAAAAGCAGAGACCCTCCTGAAGGACGTGCGATCGCAGTTTTCCTCTATGAGCCAGGACTTCGATACTGCCAACGGCACCATCACGGACACGAAAGTGCGGCTTGGAACTTTGGAGAGTGAGATCGAATCTACCGACATCCCTGAGAAGTTGCTGATGAAGGACTTGGACAGTGCAAGAACTCTCTCGAAGGATGCAGAGGACAAACTGGCGAACCAAGTCGAGCAACATGACCTTTGGATCGAGAATCTGGTTGACATTGCCAAGCGCCTCACTGCCCAGATTGTAACAATGTACATGAAGAGTTGGGCCTTCTCTGTCAGCATGCATGAGGTTCCAAGCGTTACGCTAACGCTCTTCTTTGAAGGCTTGATCGAAGGGCTGAAGACGTATGAGGACAAAAGGGCTACTTGCCTTGCAAACGAGTTGCGGAAGGCAAGCCCTTTCGCTGACAAGGGTCTCTCTGTCCCAGGGGTCCCCGAAGATCAGTGTGGTCAGCCTTGGGCTATTCTTGTTATTGTGTTGCCCTGTAACAAAACATAACATATGTCTTGTGATTAGGCTTCGTAATGCTTTTGATTCTGCACTTGTCATACTGATGTTTAATTATGTGAAATGCACGCTATCCCACTTGCGTTTAGCCATTGATATTTGTATGGTTAGTCTCTTTTGCATACTTTTTTTGCCCGCTAGTAGAATGCTATCACAATTGTTGTGAGGAACAGGTCCTTAGCATTCTGCTGGCGAGGATATGCCCCGACAGGTTTTTCCTTAACGGTCTTTGATGCTGCCACCCACTTTGTTGAGCAGGCTCGAAATAAAGCGGGGGCGCAAACAGATACAGTAAGGTACCATCATACGAAAGGCTTGCCGTACGAAAATCTTAGTTGTCTGAGGGATGAATAATGCAAGTTCTGAAGAAAAAATAATGAACATGGCATGCACAATATCTCCCTAGCCAGGCATGCATTCAGTCATGCACAATATCTCCCTTCGCACTAGCGATCGTTCCTCTCATTCATATATCTTAAGGAAATGGTGCTTGCGTATCTATCTTAGGCATGTAAAGACAACAAACGAGAAGGCGCACAAGGGAAAGAATTGGCAGTTTGTTAGTTATGCATCTCGCCCCGACAAGGGCTGGAGAAACCAACAAGACGCTTGCAACTAACGCCGTATGGTAGAAAAGAAGGAAGGGTCGATTCCCCTTTTCATTTCCCTATAATGTCAATGGTCTCATGCTGATGAGGACATCAATACCATTGTTACACCCACAGGCCCTGCTGCTATACATACTGGACCAATTACGAGAGCTCGCGCACGCCAACTAAATTACCAGGTACTTTCGTTTCTTGGTAATGATTCTAATGTTCATGAGAATATGATGCTGCCTAAATTGGATACATTTGTTTTGCTTACAAATGAAGGGCCTAGCTTGGAGAAGGATGAACATTGGAGCAAGAACAAGCATGGAGATGATGGCATGCGCAAGGGGAACAAGAACGGAGTTACAAGTGATGATTTCAGGACTTTGAAGCCACCATAATGGGTGCATGAAGCCTTGGACGAAATATACAAGCTGCCACTTCATAAATTTCGTCCCGAGGCTATTTTAGGTGCTGCGTCACCTTATTATTGGGCCAGGCCCATGTAATTTCGAAATACATAAGTATAGGCTATTTTTAGAGTCTGTATGTGTGGGGAAACAAGAGATAGGGTTGATTTCGGACCCCTCCACCAAGGGCCACGAAATTCCCCCCTCTTCCTCCATATATACAGCCCTTAGGGCATCGTTTAGACTTTGGGTTTTGTTTAGATTAAAAGTTCGCCATAGCTGCAACTTCGCGTAGTTCGTTTGTGTTCAACGACCAGACAAAGGCGTCACAGAACCCCACCTTGATCAATAAAGCTTTCATCTTATATTCACAATATCCAGATTGCAATCTTAGTTTCTTGCTTGTTCTTCGTTTGCTCGCAGGAAACAGACCCTCGTGGTCAGGTTGATCGTGCTCCGGCGTGGTCAATAACCTCTCGGAGTTGGTTTAGCGATTGCTAAGGCGCGACGTCCTCGCACGCTCGTAGTCGGATCGTCAAAGTCGACTTCCACCAAAGAGAAATCCACCATCTCATCGAAAGACGGGACACCTTTGCCTCTATCAAGTGGTATCAGATTTCCAGGTTGCTCGGTGAGATTTTACAGTTTTTCGTAGTTTAGATCGAGTCTGTTCTTCATACCTACAGTCCACGAAAAAGCCACAAAAAAAAATTAGGGTTAGTTCATCATATCCGAACCAATCTGAGCCTTTGCATAATCTTTTTAGGGTTTTGCTTTGTTGAATTTGCGGTTGCATCGTCGTGTCTAGTTGCTGGTCTTAGAGTCTAGTCTTTTAGAGTTTCGAGTTCTGGTCATAAGTTGTCACGCCGCCGCCGCACCATCATCATCGCCCCTGCCATCTACCACCACCGCTTATCCGCCACCGCTCCGAATCCGTATCCATATACCACCTCCAATCCGTGTCCATATACCACCACCGATCCATATCCATATACTACCACCGCTACCACCACCGCTGCCATATACCACCACCATATATCCACCACCAATCCGAGTTCCTTGCATATTAGGTTTGTTTTCGAGATCCATCTAGATTCCGATTCGTGTTTCCTTGCCGGAGTCGGGTAGCCACGCTCCGTTTAGGCCCAAAATTTTTCGAAAACGCATTTTTCAAAAAAAATTCTGGCTATCCTATTTTTAGGTGTTTCTGAGTGTTTTGAGACAGGTGCCATTATAGGAAGTTTTTTTTGACCCGTTTCTAGTTTTTGGGTCCGGGCAGTCGAAAAAAAAAATTGGTCGAAAAAATTTCGTGCCCATCCTGTCCGTTTGAGCTAGGAAGAGTTTTGAGACACTCGCCATTATAGTGATTTTTTGCAAAAAAAAAAAAGCAGCGCAAAAAAAAAGAGCGCAAAAAAAAAGAGCGAAAAAAAAATCAGAGTGTGCTTTTCCCTTGTTTACGTGCCGCGCCGTGATTTTGTTGGTGTTCTAGGCTCGCGTCTCTAGCACAGTCTAGCCTAGGACCAGCACAGTACCGTCGTTGAGCGTTTATTCAACTTTGCATCTCTGAATTGATTATTGCTGACCCTTTTTGCTACCATAATATAAGCCTTCCCAGCTCCACATACATCTACGTCGTGTGTTTGACTCTCCCTGGTAATCGCTCTATCCAAGCTTTGAGAGTTTTTGACTACAACGGTTGCCGATCACCGCCTGCTGCTGGGTAAGAACTGGTAAGAATTTGAGATTTGCTTGATGGATTTGTGACACCCACCACCACCACTTGTTCGTAGTCTGTAGGATCATATTCTTGTGTGTTTCTATTGCTGCTAACCATGCCAGGATCACAAGCCGACGAGATTGACTGGGAGAATTTATCGAACAAGGAGCTTCATGATAAGTTTCAGCACATGATGACTGAACAGGTGCAAGATGTGCTGAATAATTTTGAAGAGGCCATGGAGAAGATTACTGGCCTTGAGAAGACGTTCGAAACAAAGCTCGATAACAGATTTAATGAACTGCTTGCGCGTCTTCCACCACCGGCTGCACCTGTCGCACCTCTGCAACAACAACAACTACGCCCCCTTCCGAATCAGTATGGACGAGCACAGCGTGTTCCTATTGAGCCAGGACAACATTCTGGTGCCGCTGCTACTGCTGTTGGTGCTTCTTTGGCTCCTGCTACTGCTGCTGCTGGTACCCAGGAGGATGATGATTATGTGGGAGATTATGAGGATGAGGTTGATCAAAATGCGAACTACGTGCAGCCACCAGCACCACCACCACCAGGTCGACCTCAGGTATATATTCGTAATGGTAGGCCCGCACCACCACCTCAGGTACGAGATGATGTCCATATTCCTAAACTGAAATTGAATATTCCACCATTTGAGGGTAGATATGTTCCTGATATATATCTTACTTGGGAGTTAGAAACTGAACAACGTTTTACATGTTTACAATATCCCGAGGACAGATGGGTTGCTGCTGCTGTTTGTGCTTTCACTAGTTTTGCATGTGTATGGTGGTCTGAACATTGTAGATTATATCCTATTCCCGCTACTTGGGCTGCTTTGAAAACTGCTGTGCGTACTCGTTGGGTTCCACCATATTATCAACGTGAATTGCTTCAAAAATTACAGCGCTTAAGACAAGGAAAAAAGTCTGTAGAAGAATATTATCAGGAATTACAAACTGGCATGATTAGATGTGGTATTGTTGAGGAGAATGAAGCTATGCTTGCATGTTTTCTGGGTGGATTAAATAGAGAGATTCAGACCATTCTAGACTATAAGGAGTATACTAATATCACTCGTTTATTCCATCTTGCTTGTAAAGCTGAACGTGAAGTGCAGGATCGACAAGCATTGGCGCGAACTAACTTTTCTGCAGGCCGACCTTCATTGGACACCGCGTGCATCTTCTACTTCAACTGCACGAGCACCTCAATCAGGTGCCTCCTACAGCCGTGATACAAGATAACAGGAACAACCACCATTATCTGCCAAGAGCGCACCTGCCGGGCCTGCACAGAGTTCTTCTTCTTCCAGGGCATCAACAGGGCACACAAGTGATATTATTTGTCGTCGTTGTAAGGAAGGAGGTCATTATGCGAGAGAATGCAAATCTCCGCGTGTGATGATTGCTACCGCGGATGGTGGATATGAGTCCGCTAGTGACTATGATGAGGAGACATTGGCTCTTATTACACGTGAAGAACATGGTGGAGATGATTTTGATCATGAGACGCAATACATGGCTCCTGAAGATGCTGACAGGTATGAATGTTTAGTTGCTCAACGTGTTTTGAGTGTGCAGGTCACACAAGCTGAGCAAAATCAGAGGCACAATTTGTTCCATACCAAGGGAGTTGTGAAGGAACGTTCTGTGTGCGTCATCATAGACGGAGGGAGCTGCAACAACTTGGCTAGCATGGAGATGGTGGAGAAGCTTTCTCTCACCACAAGACCACATCCACATCCTTACTACATCCAATGGTTCAACAACAGCGGCAAGGTTAAGGTAACACGTATTGTTCGTGTGCATTTTAGTATCTCTACATATGCTGATTATGTTGATTGTGATGTGGTACCTATGCAAGCATGTTCCTTATTACTTGGTAGACCATGGGAATTTGATAAAAATTCTGTACACCATGATAGAAACAATCACTATACTCTTGTTCATAAGGATAAAAATATTACTTTGCTTCCTATGACTCCTGATTCCATTTTGAAAGATGATATTAATAGAGCTAATAAAGCAAAATAGGAGAAGAATAAGAGTGAAAATCAGATTGTGGCAAAAGAATTTGAGCAACAAATGAAGCCTAATAATAAACCATCTAGTGTTGCTTCTGAAATTAAATTGAAAAGTGCATGTTTATTTGCCACCAAATCTGATATTGATGAGCTAGATTTCAGCAAATCTGTTTGCTATGCTTTTGTGTGCAAAGAGGCATTATTTTCATTCGAGGCCGTGCCTTCCTCTTTGCCTCCTGCTGTCACTAACATTTTGCAGGAGTTCGCTGACGTCTTTCCACAAGACGTGCCACCGGGATTACCGCCTATTCGAGGGATTGAGCATCAGATTGACTTAATTCCCGGTGCTTCACTGCCAAACCGTGCACCATACCGTACCAATCCAGAGGAGACGAAGGAGATTATGCGTCAAGTACAAGAGCTTCTCGACAAAGGTTATATACGCGAATCCCTTAGTCCTTGTGCTGTTCCTATTATTCTAGTGCCGAAAAAGGATGGTACATCACGTATGTGTGTTGATTGTAGAGGCATTAATAATATTACTATTCGTTATCGTCATCCTATTCCTAGGCTAGATGATATGCTTGATGAATTGAGTGGCTCTACAATATTCTCCAAAGTTGATTTGCGTAGTGGCTACCATCAAATTCGTATGAAATTGGGAGATGAATGGAAAACAGCATTTAAAACTAAGTTTGGATTATATGAGTGGTTAGTCATGCCTTTTGGGTTAACTAATGCGCCTAGTACTTTCATGAGACTAATGAACGAAGTTTTACGTGCTTTCATTGGACGATTTGTGGTAGTCTATTTTGATGATATACTGATTTATAGCAGATCTTTGGAAGAACATTTGGAACATTTACGTGCTGTTTTTATTGCTCTATGTGATGCACGTTTGTTTGGTAACCTTGGGAAGTGCACCTTTTTCACCGACCGGGTATCTTTTCTTGGCTATGTTGTTACTCCACAGGGAATTGAAGTTGATAAAGCCAAGATTGAAGCTATTGAGAGTTGGCCGCAGCCCAAAACGGTCACACAAGTGAGGAGTTTTCTTGTCCTCGCTGGATTCTATAGGCGTTTTGTGAGAGATTTCAGCACCATTGCTGCACCTCTCAACGAGCTTACAAAGAAGGATGTGCCTTTTGTTTGGGGTACCGCACAGGAAGAAGCCTTCACGGTATTGAAAGATAAGTTGACACATGCTCCTTTACTCCAACTTCCTGATTTTAATAAGACTTTTGAGCTTGAATGTGATGCTAGTGGAATTGGATTAGGAGGTGTGTTATTACAAGATGGCAAACCTGTTGCATACTTTTCTGAAAAATTGAGTGGGCCTAGTCTGAATTATTCTACTTATGATAAAGAATTATATGCTCTTGTTCGGACTTTAGAAACATGGCAACATTATTTATGGCCCAAAGAATTTGTTATACATTCTGATCATGAATCTTTGAAACATATTAAAAGTCAAGCTAAACTGAATCGTAGACATGCTAAATGGGTTGAATTCATTGAGACTTTCCCTTATGTCATTAAACACAAGAAGGGAAAAGAAAATGTTATTGCTAATGCATTGTCTCGTCGCTATACTATGCTTTCACAACTTGACTTCAAAATATTTGGTTTGGAGACCATCAAAGATCAATATGTGCATGATGCTGATTTTAAAGATGTAATGCAGAATTGCAAAGAAGGAAGAATGTGGAACAAGTTTGTCGTTAACGATGGATTTGTGTTTCGTGCTAACAAGCTATACATTCCAGCTAGCTCCGTTCGTCTTTTGTTGTTGCAGGAGGCGCGTGGAGGAGGATTAATGGGACACTTTGGCGTGAAGAAGACGGAGGACGTACTTGCTACACATTTCTTTTGGCCAAAGATGAGACGGGATGTTGAGCGTTTTATTGCTCGCTGCACTACATGTCAAAAAGCTAAGTCACGACTCAATCCTCATGGTTTATATATGCCTTTGCCTGTACCTAGTGTTCCTTGGGAGGATATATCTATGGACTTTGTTTTAGGTTTACCTCGAACAAAGAAGGGGAGGGATAGCATATTTGTTGTCGTGGATAGATTCTCGAAAATGGCACACTTTATACCATGTCATAAAAGCGATGATGCTGTTAATGTTGCTGATTTGTTCTTTCGTGAAATTATTCGCTTGCATGCTGTGCCAAATACTATTGTTTCAGATCGTGATACTAAATTTCTTAGCCACTTTTGGAGATGTTTATGGGCTAAGTTGGGGACTAAACTGCTTTTTAGTACTACTTGTCACCCCCAAACTGATGGACAAACTGAAGTAGTCAATAGAACGTTGTCTACTATGCTTAGGGCTGTTTTGAAGAATAATAAGAAAATGTGGGAGGAATGCTTGCCTCATATTGAATTTGCTTATAATCGTTCATTGCATTCTACTATTAAGATGTGCCCTTTTGAAGTTGTGTATGGTTTCCTACCTCGTGCACCTATTGATTTGTTGCCTCTTCCATCTTCGGAGAAGGTTAATTTTGATGCTAAACAACGTGCTGAATTGATTTTAAAAATGCATGAGTTAACTAAGGAAAACATTGAGCGTATGAATGCCAAATATAAACTTGCTGGAGATAAGGGTAGAAAACATGTTGTGTTTGCACCTGGAGATCTTGTTTGGTTACATTTGCGTAAGGATAGATTTCCTGATTTGCGCAAATCAAAGCTCATGCCATGGGCTGATGGTCCCTTTAAGGTGTTAGAGAAAATAAATGATAATGCATATAAACTTGAGCTGCCTGCAGATTTTGGGGTTAGTCCCACTTTTAACATTGCAGATTTGAAGCCTTATTTGGGTGAGGAAGATGAGTTTCCGTCGAGGACGACTTCATTTCAAGAAGGGGAGGATGATGAGGACATCAATACCATTGTTACACCCACAGGCCCTGCTGCTATACATACTGGACCAATTACGAGTGCTCGCGCACGCCAACTAAATTACCAGGTACTTTCGTTTCTTGGTAATGATTCTAATGTTCATGAGAATATGATGCTGCCTAAATTGGATACATTTGTTTTGCTTACAAATGAAGGGCCTAGCTTGGAGAAGGATGAACATTGGAGCAAGAACAAGCATGGAGATGATGGCATGCGCAAGGGGAACAAGAACGGAGTTACAAGTGATGATTTCAGGACTTTGAAGCCACCATAATGGGTGCATGAAGCCTTGGACGAAATATACAAGATGCCACTTCATAAATTTCGTCCCGAGGCTATTTTAGGTGCTGTGTCACCTTATTATTGGGCCAGGCCCATGTAATTTCGAAATACATAAGTATAGGCTATTTTTAGAGTCCGTATGTGTGGGGAAACAAGAGATAGGGTTGATTTCGGACCCCTCCACCAAGGGCCACGAAATTCCCCCCTCTTCCTCCATATATACAGCCCTTAGGGCATCGTTTAGACTTTGGGTTTTGTTTAGATTAAAAGTTCGCCATAGCTGCAACTTCGCGTACTTCGTTTGTGTTCAACGACCAGACAAAGGCGTCACAGAACCCCACCTTGATCAATAAAGTTTTCATCTTATATTCACAATATCCAGATTGCAATCTTAGTTTCTTGCTTGTTCTTCGTTTGCTCGCAGGAAACAGACCCTCGTGGTCAGGTTGATCGTGCTCCGGCGTGGTCAATAACCTCTCGGAGTTGGTTTAGCGATTGCTAAGGCGCGACGTCCTCGCACGCTCGTAGTTGGATCGTCAAAGTCGACTTCCACCAAAGCGAAATCCACCATCTCATCGAAAGACGGGACACCTTTGCCTCTATCACATGCTGGCGTGAGAAGCCTTGCCGGAGCATGCTTGTCGGGGCGTCAATCAACGGATTTGCACCAAGGTTTCACTCATGATTTATCCTTGGCGGGATAAATACTGGACCGAGTTCCGCGCGGGCGCATCGATGCTGATGATGTTACCACTTCATGGCTCGGTTATTGACAAATGAGAATGAAGGAGGGGGACGACCATACACCATTCCTCTTGTCTATCCAAATGATGCTTTGCAGCATTTGACTGGAGCTCGCGAGGAGGATGACGTCGCCGCATGCCTCACTTCTCTTCTGGGTGTGGACAGCAAGGTGGCCACGCCACTTGTGCCGCCCACGGCTATCGCATCGCCATCACCTTCCACCCCTGTCGCCGTTGCAGCTACGGCGGAGACGAGTGGTGGAACCTGAGTAGGACGAGGCAAGGAAATGACGTTGTCCTTTCTCTTCGACGCCATTAATGAAGAGAGCATCAACGAAGATGTCGGCGCAGCTTGATGTGCTTCTCACAACCTTGGATTCCCGTAAACACGCACCCCCTACCCGACGCACCATCGATGTCGTGGGTCGACACGATCACCTATGGGGCTATGGCCCCCTTTGTGGTTCGACAAGGGGGTAGGTCACGTTACACAAAGAGCGGAGGCCATGAGGCAGCACGACGACGGTGATGCTGGTGGTTTTTACCCAGGTCCGAGCCGCCATGAGGTGTAAAACCCTACTCCTGCTTTGGTTAATTTGATGGAGGAACCCAAAGAGTGCGCAACGCTCGAGCCCGACAAAGTATGCAAGGGTCCCAATCCTTTGCTCTATTGCCTTGGACCTCCTTTTAGAGATTAAGGGGTGACCATAGTGGCAAAACAGTCTTTATCTAATGATTAGATAGCTAACAATGTTGTCATACCTAACTCTGGCAATTGGACAAAAGTGCATTAAATTCATTTCTAGGTGTCTTGCTGAGCATGCAGCCCGGCAAGCCTGCCGAGCCGCTTAATCATCTCCTGCTTATCTACTTGACACGCCCCTGGGCGGGTGTCATTTAGAGGTAATCTGCCTTCCAAATGCCTGCCACGTGCTAAGTGGAGGCCACATCATCACCTTGAGGGGTCGACACCGCGTTGATAGGCGATTTGCAACGTAGTGGGGTGGAGCAGTGGAGCGATGGTACCTTGGCGGGGAGATTTGCCTTTGGCGTACCCGGCAGGCCTGCCTGAGGAATCTTGGACTTGTCCATGGGGCGGCATCGACCCGGCTGGGCTCTCCTGCCTGGAAAGGCAGGCCTTCCCATGGTGATATCTTACTGTCTTGGTTTGTCTTGGTCTTCTTGATACAGTCTTTGGTCTCTCAAAGAGCTGCTTCTCTGGCTTGGTCTCGATTTGGATGTTTGGTGTGGTTGCTTCCTTTGTTGAGCTTGGTCTGCTAAGTCCGAGGCCTACTGTCCATGGACAAGTCAGGGGAAACATACACCCCTGTTTGTGTACCCCGACACCCACAAACCTATTTTGAACTAGCACACAAAATGGGCTATAAATTTTCATAAGAAAGGCTGGATGACCGTGACATATTTGGATTCTGACATTTGGGACCCACGAGGAAAAAGCCTATCCAAGGTGGTGTCAACTCACTAGTCAACAAATGATTCTTCCTACCAGTCGTTGGATTGACATCCAACATCTGTCGTGTACCTTCTATCTCTTGTATTCTTCCTCCAGCCGCCCAAACCAAACCACCCTGTTAGTTCTGCCTGCTCCCGCCTCCCACGGCTAGCTGCGCCTACACCGCCCTACCGTACCATCAAATGTTGGCCAATCCATCCCTGTATTCCCCCACACATCCTGTTATTTTCCGGTGACGTCATCCCCAACACGCAGCCGCACCCGAACCAGACAACCCTCGTACTCCTCTCTGCCTGCGACTAGACTAGTCCATCTTCCACGGCTCATGTTCATTTCGTTAAAGACCTCGCCGTCGTCCTCCGCCTTGGTTCGCTCGTCATGTGCGGTGCGCCGTTGTCTGGCGTTGTCAACATCGTCAACAACCGAGTGGAATAAGGAGATGACTGTACGTGGAGAGGATGACAGTAGGGACCCACCAGGGTCATGGTAGTAGGCAAGTAAGTGCCTCGTTATTACAGGCCCCAAAAAATGGTTCCTCCTAATGGTTGGACATCTGGGCCCCATGCCATTGTCAACATAGTCAATAAATGAGAGAATAACACAACGAGCGGCTGACACCAGGGACCCGGCAGGTCGCGCAATTGTTATTTACCTTTTTTAGGAACAAGCAGTTGTTATTTGCTAGTTTCAGAGACGGTCAGGGTAACAACGAGGCTGTGCGGGGGCTGTGGCCCGTCTACCATGGTTTTATTTTATGTTTATCGCATGATGAGCTCAATTGTGCTTTTTTCTTTCTTAAAATGGCTAGGCCAGTTCTGCCTTTTAAAGAAATACCCAATGGAGGCCCTTGCCGGGGATTTCTCTGGCCAGCTGGGCTACAAATCTTTCAAGGCGAGAGAGATGTATTCGCTTGCCCAGAAAATGAAGTATTAAGAAACGGGATGTACATTTCAAAAACATAACAAACCGACCATTAGTTTCAAATATCTTTTTCTATGATTTTGAGATTTTGAATTCAAATGTTTTTTTGCGGGGAAAATTATGTTGGATTTTAAATTGATATAAATTTATTATTTTTAAATAGTTTGAATTTGATTCAAAATTTTGGGATTAAAGATAGTTTGGACCGTACCGAAATATGATTTTTTAACCATGGCCAGAATATGGGTTGTAGTGGTAACAGAAAGAATACGGGGTTCAAAAAAATCCTTAAGAATTAGCTAGTGGGCTGAACATTTATTAACAATAATGGCAGATGTGTTGTATGCTGTTTTCCACGTATTTCAGGCCGACTTGTGGGCCTACTAGGTTGACGCATATGCGTTCCTCAAAAAAGGTTGACGCGCATGCAAGGTCGTGTCAACTTAGTTAACACAAAAGAGCGGTGACCGTTGGATGTCCATCCAATGGCCGTGGTGCTTCTTCAATCTCTGCTCTTCCTGCTCCAGCCGTTCAAACCAGCGCCGGCGGGACTGCCTGCTCCCTCCTACCATGGTCGGCTGTGCCGTCGCGCAGGCCTGACCACCCCAGCGTACTCCCATCGCTGGCCTGGCCAAGTGGCCATCCCTCTACTCACCCACACATGTTGTTATTTTCTGGTGACAGCAGACAAACCAGTAAACCCTCATACTCCGCTCCGCGTGGGAAACAACTGTTGAGTCTTCCCTGGCTCCGTGTCGTTCCCTTCCAAGGCCTCGCGGTCATCCATCTCCCTAGTGCTCTCGGAGCAGCATGGTCATCATCGTCAACGAACGACATCCATTGGAAGAGGATTGTATGTCAAGAAGCTGACAGCTCGGTCCACGACCGCACGCAAGGAAGTGCCTCCTTATGCTGCGCAAAATAATGATTCCTCCACCTGACAGCGGGGACCCACCGGAAGGGCCTCTGTATTTCATGAAAAAAAACCATTCCTCCCACTGACAGCTCGGACCCACCAGCTATATCTTCACACGCAAGGAAGTTTCTCCTTATTACGCCCAAAAAAATGAATACTCCCTGCTAGCCGGGACCCACTATACTCGGAGGATGACTTGTGGGCCTACTAAGTTGATGTGGACGGAGGGCTTTGTCAACTTAGTCAATATAAACGATTCTAGTTGCAGTGACCGTACGATCTCCATCCCATGGTCGTAGTGCTTCTTCAACATGTGGTCTTCTTTCTCTAGCCGCCCAAAACAGCGTCAGGCATTCCACCTGCTCGTGCCTCACGTGGCCGGTTGTGCTGCTGCGTAGGCCTCACCGCCCCATCCTACTACTATTGCTGGCCTGGCCATCCCTCTACTCACCCAGGCCTCCTGTTATTCTTCAGCAATGGAATTTCACACTACAGCTGAACCAGTAAACCCTCATACTCCCCTCCGCGTAGGAAACAACTGCCAAGTCGTCCTCAGCTCTGGGTCATTCCGTTCCTAGGCCTCACCGTCGTCCACCGTCTTGGTGCTCTCGGTGCGGCACGATCAATGTGGTCAAAGAACAACTTCCATCGGAAGAGGACTGTACATGGAGAGGCTGAAAGCTGGGTCCATGGCCGCAGTAAGGAAGTGCCACCTTATTATGCGCAAAATAATGATTCCTCCACCTGATAGTGCGGACCCACCGGAAGGGCCTCTGTATTTTGCAAAGAAAACATCACCCCCTGACAGCTGGGACCCACCAGCTATGTCTTCAGATGCAAGGAAATGCCTCCATATTAGGCGTGAAAAAAATGATTCTTCCCGCTGATAGCTGGGACCCACCAGCTATATCTTCGGACGCAAGGAAGTGCCTCCATATTAGGCACGAAAAAAAGATTATTCCCCCTGACAGCTGGGACACACCTGATCGAAGTGTACGTAACCTTGTTTGTCAGGTTGTGAACGTGTACGTACATACTGGTCGACCGGTCTCTCTGCAATGATGAACTGTGGCCGAGCAAGCAGAGGGGCGTGTAGTAGTAGATCCCCCGATGTTGCAATTCGGACATTCCAATCTAAACCGTGTACACGTACGTACAACCAGATGTCAAAAAATATGGCCACGTACATATATACGGGCGCAGACTCGAATGCCTACTAGCGCCTACATACGACAGGGCTCCTGTGCATGGAGAGGCAACGGATGGCAGCAATGCCGTCCTATTCATCGGAAGCCAACCGGCTGGGTCGGAACGGAGAAGTTGTGTCGTGTTCATCGGGACGCAACGGAATGCGTCGTGTTCATCGGGAGCCAACCGGCTTTGGATGGAACAGCCGAAACGGGGTCTGGCGTACCGCCGTACGGAGGAAACGACCTTCTATTCGACGGGATACATTCGAAATAGGATCTTGTTCATCGGGAGGGGTCTGGCCTACTTCAACAGAAGAAATAGACTTGTGTTCGGGCTCCTATAGTCGAAACGGGGTGCTGTTGATCGGGAGGGCTGTGGCGTACTGCAAAAAGGAGGAAACGGACTTGTGTTGGAGCACCTACGGTCGAAACGGTGTCCTGTTCATCGGTAGAGGTTTGGCGTTCCGCAAAATAGGACTCCACGGGCTACTGTTCATCTACTGTCTAGTGCCTCAATCGAACCTCCATAGGCTACTGTTCATCCACCGTCGACTTCCTCCATCGTTCACCTGCTACTGTTCATCCAACAAGACCTTCCTCCTCCCTCCACCAGCTACTGTTCATCCACAGGCTACTGTTCATCCAGCCTTCACCAGCTACTATTCAACCAGCCCTCCATGGGGTCCTGTTCATCCACCCCCACCTCCTCGATCAAGGTCTTGTTCATCAAGCGGCAACAGCCTACTACTACCACGGGTCCTGTTCATCCAACCCCCACTGGGAACTGTTCATCCAACCCCCAACAACGGTCGCAGTTCATCAAGAGGCAGGTTCAATCAGCTTCAGTTAGCAGTAGTAGTAAAGGAATCGCTCGGGTTTAGTTTACAGCCAAGGGATTGCTCGTGTTAAGTAACGTGCGTAGCTAGTGCAATCGCTTGGGTTCAGTAAGCGAACGCCTCGCTCGGGTTTAGTTAGAGCACAACACCTCGCACACACGCACGTATCTGTACAAGAGAAACGTGCAAATCTCCGGGCATCACTCGGCCCCGACCACCCACTGTAACCGGGAACACCTTGATATTTTCCTCGCCCTCACTTCTACCACAAATTTTTCCATCATGGACGGCCCAAAGAATGTCATGCACGTGCATCCCCGCCCAGCCCAGGATGAAAAGCCCATTTTTTGTCATAGAAGTAGGAGCCCACCACATCTATGATGATACATACTTTGGTCACAATTATCATCATAGAAGTGGCATAAGCATGACAGATTTTTTTTGTTCGGCCCAAAATGTCATGGATGTGTCTTTTTTTGTAGTGTTTGCCAGGTCGGCTCCGCTTCCACCAGCTGGACCTTGGCAGGCTTCCTCATGGACTCCGACTTCGTCTTCCCTGCCAGTGTCCCTCCTGCCGCCTTCGTCTGGTCCTGGCGGGGGTGACCAAGACATCACCTAGTCGCTCTCCCCGTCCCCATCCTCTTCTTCCTCGCAAGGGAGGCGCCCTCCTGATCTTATCAGGCTCCATCCCACGGGCCCAGACGTTGTCAGGCTGGGATTTTGCCAAGGCGGTCCATTTGCCCTTTTTCCTTCTTGACGTGACTCCTAGGAGGAGAGGGAAAATAAAGGCATTATGGGTCACTTATCTTTTTTTAAATCAAGGAATTTGCCAAATTTTAGTTCAAATTATGTAACCCTCTATCCATGTTTGTATAATGTATGATTCCTACTTGTTTATCAGCATATGAATGGAAAAAAGAATGCCTGTTGGGCACTTGTGCATGAATCATATTCATGATGAGGGATAATCACTCAATACTTTCAAGTAAACAGGAGTCCCCCGGCAAGACATCTTGTCGATCCCTTCCATAACTGCTATTGAGCCCTATCTGATGGTTAAGAGCGTGGATGGGGGCCCCTC